>NC_091741.1:9720376-10029139 GCF_043380555.1 Nothobranchius furzeri | reverse complement strand
TTGTGGTTGTAGGGGCTGTTGATTGGAGTACACTAAAACAAACCTAACCTCTCTAGGACATTCAGAAGCCAAGTTATAAGCCCACAAAGGTTTAACTGGACTACTTCTTTAAAGTGACACCAGGCCCGGTGACCTTTGGGACATGGTTTTACCCCCTATAGGAATGTGCGATCATCTTGAAACGTTCAGATCACTTACAACTCAATAGATTCTACCTTCTTGTAGCGTTTCAGCCTGATTGGACCTTGTTTTCACACAAATGTTCCCAGAATGATGTGAAATTGTGCTTCGTGCAACATAAGTCTGGGTGCCATTTACAAACCATAAGTGCTAATGACTCCATTCCTTTTTGTGGTTGTAGGGGCTGTTGATTGGAGTACATTTAAACAAACCTGATCTCTCTAGGACATTCAGAAGCCAAGTTATAAGCCCACAAAGGTGTAACTGGACTACTTCTTTAAAGTGACACCAGGCCCGGTGACCTTTGGGACATGGTTTGACCCCCTTAGGAAAGTGCTATCATCATGAAACGTTCAGATCACTTACAACTCAATAGATTCTATCTTTCTGTAACGTTTCAGCCTGATTGGACCTTGTTTTCACACAAATGAACCCAGAATGATGTGAAATTGTGCTTCGTGCAACATAATTCTGGGTGACATTTACAAACCATAAGTGCTAATGACTCCATTCCTTTTTGTGGTTGTAGGGGCTGTTGATTGGAGTACACTAAAACAAACCTAACCTCTCTAGGACATTCAGAAGCCAAGTTATAAGCCCACAAAGGTGTAACTGGACTACTTCTTTAAATTGACACCAGATCCGGTGACCTTTGGGACATGGTTTGACCCCCTTAGGAAAGTGCTATCATCATGAAACGTTCAGATCACTTACAACTCAATAGATTCTACCTTCTTGTAGCGTTTCAGCCTGATTGGCCCTTGTTTTCACACAAATGAACCCAGAATGATGTAAAATTGTGCTTCGTGCAACAAAATTCGCTAATGACTCCATTCCTTTTTGTGGTTGTAGGGGCTGTTGATTGGAGTATACTAAAACAACCCTGATCTCTCTAGGACATTCAGAAGCCAAATTAAAAGCCCACAAAGGTGTAACTGGACTACTTCTTTAAATTGACACCAGATCCGGTGACCTTTGGGACATGGTTTGACCCTCTTAGGAAAGTGCTATCATCATGAAACGTTCAGATCACTTACAACTCAATAGATTCTACCTTCCTGTAATGTTTCAGCCTGATTGGACCTTGTTTTCACACAAATGAACCCAGAATGATGTGAAATTGTGCTTCGTGCAACATAATTCTGGGTGCCATTTACAAACCATAAGTGCTAATGACTCCATTCCTTTTTGTGGTTGTAGGGGCTGTTGATTGGAGTACACTAAAACAAACCTAACCTCTCTAGGACATTCAGAAGCCAAGTTATAAGCCCACAAAGGTGTAAATGGACTACTTCTTTAAAGTGACACCAGGCCCGGTGACCTTTGGGACATGGTTTTACCCCCTATAGGAATGTGCGATCATCTTGAAACGTTCAGATGACTTACAACTCAATAGATTCTACCTTCTTGTAGCGTTTCAGCCTAATTGGACCTTGTTTTCACACAAATGTTCCCAGAATGATGTGAAATTGTGCTTCGTGCAACATCAGTCTGGGTGCCATTTACAAACCATAAGTGCTAAGGACTCCATTCCTTTTTGTGGTTGTAGGGGCTGTTGATTGGAGTACATTTAAACAAACCTGATCTCTCTAGGATATTCAGAAGCCAAGTTATAAGCCCACAAAGGTCAAACTGGACTACTTCTTTAAATTGACACCAGATCCGGTGACCTTTGGGACATGGTTTGACCCCCTTAGGAAAGTGCTATCATCATGAAACGTTCAGATCACTTACAACTCAATAGATTCTACCTTCCTGTAACATTTCAGCCTGATTGGACCTTGTTTTCACACAAATGTACCCAGAATGATGTGAAATTGTGCTTCGTGCAACATAATTCTGGGTGCCATTTAAAAACCATAAGTGCTAATGACTCCATTCCTTTTTGAGGTTGTAGGGGCTGTTGATTGGAGTACACTAAAACAAACCTGATCTCTCTAGGACATTCAGAAGCCAAGTTATAAGCCCTCAAAGGTGTAACTGGACTACTTCTTTAAAGTGACACCAGGCCCGGTGACCTTTGGGACATGGTTTTACCCCCTATAGGAATGTGCGATCATCTTGAAACGTTCAGATCACTTACAACTCAATAGATTCTACCTTTTTGTAGCGTTTCAGCCTGATTGGACCTTGTTTTCACACAAATGGACCCAGAATGATGTGAAATTGTGCTTCGTGCAACATAATTCTGGGTGCCATTTACAAACCTTAAGTGCTAATGACTCCATTCCTTTTTGTGGTTGTAGGGGCTGTTGATTGGAGTACACTAAAACAAACCTAACCTCTCTAGGACATTCAGAAGCCAAGTTATAAGCCCACAAAGGTGTAACTGGACTACTTCTTTAAAGTGACACCAGGCCCGGTGACCTTTGGGACATGGTTTGACCCCCTTAGGAAAGTGCTATCATCATGAAACGTTCAGATCACTTACAACTCAATAGATTCTACCTTCCTGTAACGTTTCAGCCTGATTGGACCTTGTTTTCACACAAATGAACCCAGAATGATGTGAAATTGTGCTTCGTGCAACATAATTCTGGGTGCCATTTAAACACCATAAGTGCTAATGACTCCATTCCTTTTTGTGGTTGTAGGGGCTGTTGATTGGAGTATACTAAAACAAACCTGATCTCTCTAGGACATTCAGAAGCCAAGTTATAAGCCAACAAAGTTGTAAGTGGACTACTTCTTTAAATTGACACCAGATCCGGTGACCTTTGGGACATGGTTTGACCCCCTTAGGAAAGTGCTATAATCATGAAACGTTCAGATCACTTACAACTCAATAGATTCTACCTTCCTGTAACATTTCAGCCTGATTGGACCTTGTTTTCACACAAATGAACCCAGAATGATGTGAAATTGTGCTTCATGCAACATAATTCTGGGTGCCATTTAAAAACCATAAGTGCTAATGACTCCATTCCTTTTTGAGGTTGTAGGGGCTGTTGATTGGAGTACACTAAAACAAACCTGATCTCTCTACGACATTAAGAAGCCAAGGTATAAGCCCTCAAATGTGTAACTGGACTACTTCTTTAAAGTGACACCAGGCCCGGTGACCTTTGGGACATGGTTTTACGCCCTATAGGAATGTGCGATCATCTTGAAACGTTCAGATCACTTACAACTCAATAGATTCTACCTTCTTGTAATGTTTCAGCCTGAATGGACCTTGTTTTCACACAAATGGACCCAGAATGATGTGAAATTGTGCTTCGTGCAACATAATTCTGGGTGCCATTTACAAACCATAAGTGCTAATGACTCCATTCCTTTTTGTGGTTGTAGGGGCTGTTGGTTGGAGTACATTAAAACAAACCTGATCTCTCTAGGACATTCAGAAGCCAAGTTATAAGCCCACAAATGTGTAACTGGACTACGTTAAATTGACACCAGATCTGGTGACCTTTGGGACATGGTTTGACCCCCTTAGGAAAGTGCTATCATCATGAAACGTTCAGATCACTTACAACTCAATAGATTCTACCTTCCTGTAACGTTTCAGCCTGATTGGACCTTGTTTTCACACAAATGAACCCAGAATGATGTGAAATTGTGCTTCGTGCAACATAATTCTGGGTGCCATTTAAACACCATAAGTGCTAATGACTCCATTCCTTTTTGTGGTTGTAGGGGCTGTTGATTGGAGTATACTAAAACAAACCTGATCTCTCTAGGACATTCAGAAGCCAAGTTATAAGCCAACAAAGGTGTAAGTGGACTACTTCTTTAAATTGACACCAGATCCGGTGACCTTTGGGACATGGTTTGACCCCCTTAGGAAAGTGCTATAATCATGAAACGTTCAGATCACTTACAACTCAATAGATTCTACCTTCCTGTAACATTTCAGCCTGATTGGACCTTGTTTTCACACAAATGAACCCAGAATGATGTGAAATTGTGCTTCATGCAACATAATTCTGGGTGCCATTTAAAAACCATAAGTGCTAATGACTCCATTCCTTTTTGAGGTTGTAGGAGCTGTTGATTGGAGTACACTAAAACAAACCTGATCTCTCTACGACATTAAGAAGCCAAGGTATAAGCCCTCAAATGTGTAACTGGACTACTTCTTTAAAGTGACACCAGGCCCGGTGACCTTTGGGACATGGTTTTACGCCCTATAGGAATGTGCGATCATCTTGAAACGTTCAGATCACTTACAACTCAATAGATTCTACCTTCTTGTAACGTTTCAGCCTGATTGGACCTTGTTTTCACACAAATGAACCCAGAATGATGTGAAATTGTGCTTCGTGCAACATAATTCTGGGTGCCATTTACAAACCATAAGTGCTAATGACTCCATTCCTTTTTGTGGTTGTAGGGGCTGTTGATTGGAGTACACTAAAACAAACCTAACCTCTCTAGGACATTCAGAAGCCAAGTTATAAGCCCACAAAGGTTTAACTGGACTACTTCTTTAAAGTGACACCAGGCCCGGTGACCTTTGGGACATGGTTTTACCCCCTATAGGAATGTGCGATCATCTTGAAACGTTCAGATCACTTACAACTCAATAGATTCTACCTTCTTGTAGCGTTTCAGCCTGATTGGACCTTGTTTTCACACAAATGTTCCCAGAATGATGTGAAATTGTGCTTCGTGCAACATAAGTCTGGGTGCCATTTACAAACCATAAGTGCTAATGACTCCATTCCTTTTTGTGGTTGTAGGGGCTGTTGATTGGAGTACATTTAAACAAACCTGATCTCTCTAGGACATTCAGAAGCCAAGTTATAAGCCCACAAAGGTGTAACTGGACTACTTCTTTAAAGTGACACCAGGCCCGGTGACCTTTGGGACATGGTTTGACCCCCTTAGGAAAGTGCTATCATCATGAAACGTTCAGATCACTTACAACTCAATAGATTCTACCTTCTTGTAGCGTTTCAGCCTGATATGACCTTGTTTTCACACAAATGAACCCAGAATGATGTGAAATTGTGCTTCGTGCAACAAAATTCTGGGTGCCATTTAAACACCATAAGTGCTAATGACTCCATTCCTTTTTGTGGTTGTAGGGGCTGTTGATTGGAGTATACTAAAACAAACCTGATCTCTCTTGGACATTCAGAAGCCAAATTATAAGCCCACAAAGGTGTAACTGGACTACTTCTTTAAATTGACACCAGATCCCGTGACCTTTGGGACATGGTTTGACCCCCTTAGGAAAGTGCTATCATCATGAAACGTTCAGATCACTTACAACTCAATAGATTCTATCTTTCTGTAACGTTTCAGCCTGATTGGACCTTGTTTTCACACAAATGAACCCAGAATGATGTGAAATTGTGCTTCGTGCAACATAATTCTGGGTGACATTTACAAACCATAAGTGCTAATGACTCCATTCCTTTTTGTGGTTGTAGGGGCTGTTGATTGGAGTACACTAAAACAAACCTAACCTCTCTAGGACATTCAGAAGCCAAGTTATAAGCCCACAAAGGTGTAACTGGACTACTTCTTTAAATTGACACCAGATCCGGTGACCTTTGGGACATGGTTTGACCCCCTTAGGAAAGTGCTATCATCATGAAACGTTCAGATCACTTACAACTCAATAGATTCTACCTTCTTGTAGCGTTTCAGCCTGATTGGCCCTTGTTTTCACACAAATGAACCCAGAATGATGTAAAATTGTGCTTCGTGCAACAAAATTCGCTAATGACTCCATTCCTTTTTGTGGTTGTAGGGGCTGTTGATTGGAGTATACTAAAACAACCCTGATCTCTCTAGGACATTCAGAAGCCAAATTAAAAGCCCACAAAGGTGTAACTGGACTACTTCTTTAAATTGACACCAGATCCGGTGACCTTTGGGACATGGTTTGACCCTCTTAGGAAAGTGCTATCATCATGAAACGTTCAGATCACTTACAACTCAATAGATTCTACCTTCCTGTAATGTTTCAGCCTGATTGGACCTTGTTTTCACACAAATGAACCCAGAATGATGTGAAATTGTGCTTCGTGCAACATAATTCTGGGTGCCATTTACAAACCATAAGTGCTAATGACTCCATTCCTTTTTGTGGTTGTAGGGGCTGTTGATTGGAGTACACTAAAACAAACCTAACCTCTCTAGGACATTCAGAAGCCAAGTTATAAGCCCACAAAGGTGTAAATGGACTACTTCTTTAAAGTGACACCAGGCCCGGTGACCTTTGGGACATGGTTTTACCCCCTATAGGAATGTGCGATCATCTTGAAACGTTCAGATGACTTACAACTCAATAGATTCTACCTTCTTGTAGCGTTTCAGCCTAATTGGACCTTGTTTTCACACAAATGTTCCCAGAATGATGTGAAATTGTGCTTCGTGCAACGTCAGTCTGGGTGCCATTTACAAACCATAAGTGCTAAGGACTCCATTCCTTTTTGTGGTTGTAGGGGCTGTTGATTGGAGTACATTTAAACAAACCTGATCTCTCTAGGACATTCAGAAGCCAAGTTATAAGCCCACAAAGGTCAAACTGGACTACTTCTTTAAATTGACACCAGATCCGGTGACCTTTGGGACATGGTTTGACCCCCTTAGGAAAGTGCTATCATCATGAAACGTTCAGATCACTTACAACTCAATAGATTCTACCTTCCTGTAACATTTCAGCCTGATTGGACCTTGTTTTCACACAAATGTACCCAGAATGATGTGAAATTGTGCTTCGTGCAACATAATTCTGGGTGCCATTTAAAAACCATAAGTGCTAATGACTCCATTCCTTTTTGAGGTTGTAGGGGCTGTTGATTGGAGTACACTAAAACAAACCTGATCTCTCTAGGACATTCAGAAGCCAAGTTATAAGCCCTCAAAGGTGTAACTGGACTACTTCTTTAAAGTGACACCAGGCCCGGTGACCTTTGGGACATGGTTTTACCCCCTATAGGAATGTGCGATCATCTTGAAACGTTCAGATCACTTACAACTCAATAGATTCTACCTTTTTGTAGCGTTTCAGCCTGATTGGACCTTGTTTTCACACAAATGGACCCAGAATGATGTGAAATTGTGCTTCGTGCAACATAATTCTGGGTGCCATTTACAAACCTTAAGTGCTAATGACTCCATTCCTTTTTGTGGTTGTAGGGGCTGTTGATTGGAGTACACTAAAACAAACCTAACCTCTCTAGGACATTCAGAAGCCAAGTTATAAGCCCACAAAGGTGTAACTGGACTACTTCTTTAAAGTGACACCAGGCCCGGTGACCTTTGGGACATGGTTTGACCCCCTTAGGAAAGTGCTATCATCATGAAACGTTCAGATCACTTACAACTCAATAGATTCTACCTTCCTGTAACGTTTCAGCCTGATTGGACCTTGTTTTCACACAAATGAACCCAGAATGATGTGAAATTGTGCTTCGTGCAACATAATTCTGGGTGCCATTTAAACACCATAAGTGCTAATGACTCCATTCCTTTTTGTGGTTGTAGGGGCTGTTGATTGGAGTATACTAAAACAAACCTGATCTCTCTAGGACATTCAGAAGCCAAGTTATAAGCCAACAAAGGTGTAAGTGGACTACTTCTTTAAATTGACACCAGATCCGGTGACCTTTGGGACATGGTTTGACCCCCTTAGGAAAGTGCTATAATCATGAAACGTTCAGATCACTTACAACTCAATAGATTCTACCTTCCTGTAACATTTCAGCCTGATTGGACCTTGTTTTCACACAAATGAACCCAGAATGATGTGAAATTGTGCTTCATGCAACATAATTCTGGGTGCCATTTAAAAACCATAAGTGCTAATGACTCCATTCCTTTTTGAGGTTGTAGGGGCTGTTGATTGGAGTACACTAAAACAAACCTGATCTCTCTACGACATTAAGAAGCCAAGGTATAAGCCCTCAAATGTGTAACTGGACTACTTCTTTAAAGTGACACCAGGCCCGGTGACCTTTGGGACATGGTTTTACGCCCTATAGGAATGTGCGATCATCTTGAAACGTTCAGATCACTTACAACTCAATAGATTCTACCTTCTTGTAATGTTTCAGCCTGAATGGACCTTGTTTTCACACAAATGGACCCAGAATGATGTGAAATTGTGCTTCGTGCAACATAATTCTGGGTGCCATTTACAAACCATAAGTGCTAATGACTCCATTCCTTTTTGTGGTTGTAGGGGCTGTTGGTTGGAGTACATTAAAACAAACCTGATCTCTCTAGGACATTCAGAAGCCAAGTTATAAGCCCACAAATGTGTAACTGGACTACGTTAAATTGACACCAGATCTGGTGACCTTTGGGACATGGTTTGACCCCCTTAGGAAAGTGCTATCATCATGAAACGTTCAGATCACTTACAACTCAATAGATTCTACCTTCCTGTAACGTTTCAGCCTGATTGGACCTTGTTTTCACACAAATGAACCCAGAATGATGTGAAATTGTGCTTCGTGCAACATAATTTTGGGTGCCATTTAAACACCATAAGTGCTAATGACTCCATTCCTTTTTGTGGTTGTAGGGGCTGTTGATTGGAGTATACTAAAACAAACCTGATCTCTCTAGGACATTCAGAAGCCAAGTTATAAGCCAACAAAGGTGTAAGTGGACTACTTCTTTAAATTGACACCAGATCCGGTGACCTTTGGGACATGGTTTGACCCCCTTAGGAAAGTGCTATAATCATGAAACGTTCAGATCACTTACAACTCAATAGATTCTACCTTCCTGTAACATTTCAGCCTGATTGGACCTTGTTTTCACACAAATGAACCCAGAATGATGTGAAATTGTGCTTCATGCAACATAATTCTGGGTGCCATTTAAAAACCATAAGTGCTAATGACTCCATTCCTTTTTGAGGTTGTAGGGGCTGTTGATTGGAGTACACTAAAACAAACCTGATCTCTCTACGACATTAAGAAGCCAAGGTATAAGCCCTCAAATGTGTAACTGGACTACTTCTTTAAAGTGACACCAGGCCCGGTGACCTTTGGGACATGGTTTTACGCCCTATAGGAATGTGCGATCATCTTGAAACGTTCAGATCACTTACAACTCAATAGATTCTACCTTCTTGTAATGTTTCAGCCTGAATGGACCTTGTTTTCACACAAATGGACCCAGAATGATGTGAAATTGTGCTTCGTGCAACATAATTCTGGGTGCCATTTACAAACCATAAGTGCTAATGACTCCATTCCTTTTTGTGGTTGTAGGGGCTGTTGATTGGAGTACATTTAAACAAACCTGATCTCTCTAGGACATTCAGAAGCCAAGTTATAAGCCCACAAAGGTGTAACTGGACTACTTCTTTAAAGTGACACCAGGCCCGGTGACCTTTGGGACATGGTTTGACCCCCTTAGGAAAGTGCTATCATCATGAAACGTTCAGATCACTTACAACTCAATAGATTCTACCTTCTTGTAGCGTTTCAGCCTGATATGACCTTGTTTTCACACAAATGAACCCAGAATGATGTGAAATTGTGCTTCGTGCAACAAAATTCTGGGTGCCATTTAAACACCATAAGTGCTAATGACTCCATTCCTTTTTGTGGTTGTAGGGGCTGTTGATTGGAGTATACTAAAACAAACCTGATCTCTCTTGGACATTCAGAAGCCAAATTATAAGCCCACAAAGGTGTAACTGGACTACTTCTTTAAATTGACACCAGATCCCGTGACCTTTGGGACATGGTTTGACCCCCTTAGGAAAGTGCTATCATCATGAAACGTTCAGATCACTTACAACTCAATAGATTCTATCTTTCTGTAACGTTTCAGCCTGATTGGACCTTGTTTTCACACAAATGAAACCAGAATGATGTGAAATTGTGCTTCGTGCAACATAATTCTGGGTGACATTTACAAACCATAAGTGCTAATGACTCCATTCCTTTTTGTGGTTGTAGGGGCTGTTGATTGGAGTACACTAAAACAAACCTAACCTCTCTAGGACATTCAGAAGCCAAGTTATAAGCCCACAAAGGTGTAACTGGACTACTTCTTTAAATTGACACCAGATCCGGTGACCTTTGGGACATGGTTTGACCCCCTTAGGAAAGTGCTATCATCATGAAACGTTCAGATCACTTACAACTCAATAGATTCTACCTTCTTGTAGCGTTTCAGCCTGATTGGCCCTTGTTTTCACACAAATGAACCCAGAATGATGTAAAATTGTGCTTCGTGCAACAAAATTCGCTAATGACTCCATTCCTTTTTGTGGTTGTAGGGGCTGTTGATTGGAGTATACTAAAACAACCCTGATCTCTCTAGGACATTCAGAAGCCAAATTAAAAGCCCACAAAGGTGTAACTGGACTACTTCTTTAAATTGACACCAGATCCGGTGACCTTTGGGACATGGTTTGACCCTCTTAGGAAAGTGCTATCATCATGAAACGTTCAGATCACTTACAACTCAATAGATTCTACCTTCCTGTAATGTTTCAGCCTGATTGGACCTTGTTTTCACACAAATGAACCCAGAATGATGTGAAATTGTGCTTCGTGCAACATAATTCTGGGTGCCATTTACAAACCATAAGTGCTAATGACTCCATTCCTTTTTGTGGTTGTAGGGGCTGTTGATTGGAGTACACTAAAACAAACCTAACCTCTCTAGGACATTCAGAAGCCAAGTTATAAGCCCACAAAGGTGTAAATGGACTACTTCTTTAAAGTGACACCAGGCCCGGTGACCTTTGGGACATGGTTTTACCCCCTATAGGAATGTGCGATCATCTTGAAACGTTCAGATGACTTACAACTCAATAGATTCTACCTTCTTGTAGCGTTTCAGCCTAATTGGACCTTGTTTTCACACAAATGTTCCCAGAATGATGTGAAATTGTGCTTCGTGCAACATCAGTCTGGGTGCCATTTACAAACCATAAGTGCAAATGACTCCATTCCCTTTTGTGGTTGTAGGGGCTGTTGATTGGAGTACATTTAAACAAACCTGATCTCTCTAGGACATTCAGAAGCCAAGTTATAAGCCCACAAAGGTGTAACTGGACTACTTCTTTAAATTGACACCAGATCCGGTGACCTTTGGGACATGGTTTGACCCCCTTAGGAAAGTGCTATCATCATGAAACGTTCAGATCACTTACAACTCAATAGATTCTACCTTCCTGTAACATTTCAGCCTGATTGGACCTTGTTTTCACACAAATGTACCCAGAATGATGTGAAATTGTGCTTCGTGCAACATAATTCTGGGTGCCATTTAAAAACCATAAGTGCTAATGACTCCATTCCTTTTTGAGGTTGTAGGGGCTGTTGATTGGAGTACACTAAAACAAACCTGATCTCTCTAGGACATTCAGAAGCCAAGTTATAAGCCCTCAAAGGTGTAACTGGACTACTTCTTTAAAGTGACACCAGGCCCGGTGACCTTTGGGACATGGTTTTACCCCCTATAGGAATGTGCGATCATCTTGAAACGTTCAGATCACTTACAACTCAATAGATTCTACCTTTTTGTAGCGTTTCAGCCTGATTGGACCTTGTTTTCACACAAATGGACCCAGAATGATGTGAAATTGTGCTTCGTGCAACATAATTCTGGGTGCCATTTACAAACCTTAAGTGCTAATGACTCCATTCCTTTTTGTGGTTGTAGGGGCTGTTGATTGGAGTACACTAAAACAAACCTAACCTCTCTAGGACATTCAGAAGCCAAGTTATAAGCCCACAAAGGTGTAACTGGACTACTTCTTTAAAGTGACACCAGGCCCGGTGACCTTTGGGACATGGTTTGACCCCCTTAGGAAAGTGCTATCATCATGAAACGTTCAGATCACTTACAACTCAATAGATTCTACCTTCCTGTAACGTTTCAGCCTGATTGGACCTTGTTTTCACACAAATGAACCCAGAATGATGTGAAATTGTGCTTCGTGCAACATAATTCTGGGTGCCATTTAAACACCATAAGTGCTAATGACTCCATTCCTTTTTGTGGTTGTAGGGGCTGTTGATTGGAGTATACTAAAACAAACCTGATCTCTCTAGGACATTCAGAAGCCAAGTTATAAGCCAACAAAGGTGTAAGTGGACTACTTCTTTAAATTGACACCAGATCCGGTGACCTTTGGGACATGGTTTGACCCCCTTAGGAAAGTGCTATAATCATGAAACGTTCAGATCACTTACAACTCAATAGATTCTACCCTCCTGTAACATTTCAGCCTGATTGGACCTTGTTTTCACACAAATGAACCCAGAATGATGTGAAATTGTGCTTCATGCAACATAATTCTGGGTGCCATTTAAAAACCATAAGTGCTAATGACTCCATTCCTTTTTGGGGTTGTAGGGGCTGTTGATTGGAGTACACTAAAACAAACCTGATCTCTCTAGGACATTCAGAAGCCAAGTTATAAGCCCTCAAAGGTGTAAATGGACTACTTCTTTAAAGTGACACCAGGCCCGGTGACCTTTGGGACATGGTTTGACCCCCTATAGGAATGTGCGATCATCTTGAAACGTTCAGATCACTTACAACTCAATAGATTCTACCTTCTTGGAATGTTTCAGCCTGAATGGACCTTGTTTTCACACAAATGGACCCAGAATGATGTGAAATTGTGCTTCGTGCAACATAATTCTGGGTGCCATTTACAAACCATAAGTGCTAATGACTCCATTCCTTTTTGTGGTTGTAGGGGCTGTTGGTTGGAGTACATTAAAACAAACCTGATCTCTCTAGGACATTCAGAAGCCAAGTTACAAGCCCACAAATGTGTAACTGGACTACGTTAAATTGACACCAGATCTGGTGACCTTTGGGACATGGTTTGACCCCCTTAGGAAAGTGCTATCATCATGAAACGTTCAGATCACTTACAACTCAATAGATTCTACCTTCCTGTAACGTTTCAGCCTGATTGGACCATGTTTTCACACAAATGAACCCAGAATGATGTGAAATTGTGCTTCGTGCAACATAATTCTGGGTGCCATTTACAAACCATAAGTGCTAATGACTCCATTCCTTTTTGTGATTGTAGGGGCTGTTGATTGGAGAACACTAAAACAAGCCTAACCTCTCTAGGACATTCCGAAGCCAAGTTATAAGCCCACAAAAGTGTAACTGGACTGCTTCTTTAAAGTGACACCAGGCCCGGTGACCTTTGGGACATGGTTTGAAACCCTATAGGAATGTGCGATCATCTTGAAACGTTCAGATCACTTACAACTCAATAGATTGTAGTTTCCTGTAACGTTTCAGCCTGATTGGACCTTGTTTTCACACAAATGAACCCAGAATGATGTGAAATTGTGCTTCGTGCAACATAATTCTGGGTGCCATTTAAAAACCATAAGTGCTAATGACTCAATTCCTTTTTGTGGTTGTAGGGGCTGTTGATTGGAGTACACTAAAACAAACCTGATCTCTCTAGGATATTCAGAAGCCAAGTTATAAGCCCTCAAAGATGTAACTGGACTACTTCTTTAAAGTGACACCAGGCCCGGTGACCTTTGGGACATGGTTTGACCCCCTTAGGAAAGTGATATCTTCATGAAACGTTCAGATCACTTACAACTCAATAGATTCTACCTTCCTGTAACATTTCAGCCTGATTGGACCTTGTTTTCACACAAATGAACCCAGAATGATGTGAAATTGTGCTTCGTGCAACATAATTCTGGGTGCCATTTAAAAACCATAAGTGCTAATGACTCCATTCCTTTTTGGGGTTGTAGGGGCTGTTGATTGGAGTACACTAAAACAAACCTGATCTCTCTAGGACATTCAGAAGCCAAGTTATAAGCCCTCAAAGGTGTAAATGGACTACTTCTTTAAAGTGACACCAGGCCCGGTGACCTTTGGGACATGGTTTGACCCCCTATAGGAATGTGCGATCATCATGAAAAGTTCAGATCACTTACAACTCAATAGATTCTACCTTCTTGTAACGTTTCAGCCTGATTGGACCTTGTTTTCACACAAATGAACCCAGAATGATGTGAAATTGTGCTTAGTGCAGCATAATTCTGGGTGCCATTTACAAACCATAAGTGCTAATGACTCCATTCCTTTTTGTGGTTGTAGGGGCTGTTGATTGGAGTATACTAAAAAAACCTGATCTCTCTTGGACATTCAGAAGCCAAGTTATAAGCCCACAAAGGTGTAACTGGACTACTTCTTTAAAGTGACACCAGGCCCGGTGACCTTTGGGACATGGTTTGACCCCCTTAGGAAAGTGCTATCTTCATGAAACGTTCAGATCACTTACAACTCAATAGATTCTACCTTCCTGTAACATTTCAGCCTGATTGGACCTTGTTTTCACACAAATGAACCCAGAATGATGTGAAATTGTGCTTCGTGCAACATAATTCTGGGTGCCATTTAAAAACCATAAGTGCTAATGACTCCATTCCTTTTTGGGGTTGTAGGGGCTGTTGATTGGAGTACACTAAAACAAACCCGATCTCTCTAGGACATTCAGAAGCCAAGTTATAAGCCCTCAAAGGTGTAAATGGACTACTTCTTTAAAGTGACACCAGGCCCGGTGACCTTTGGGACATGGTTTTACCCCCTATAGGAATGTGCGATCATCTTGAAACGTTCAGATGACTTACAACTCAATAGATTCTACCTTCTTGTAGCGTTTCAGCCTAATTGGACCTTGTTTTCACACAAATGTTCCCAGAATGATGTGAAATTGTGCTTCGTGCAACATCAGTCTGGGTGCCATTTACAAACCATAAGTGCTAAGGACTCCATTCCTTTTTGTGGTTGTAGGGGCTGTTGATTGGAGTACATTTAAACAAACCTGATCTCTCTAGGACATTCAGAAGCCAAGTTATAAGCCCACAAAGGTGTAACTGGACTACTTCTTTAAAGTGACACCAGGCCCGGTGACCTTTGGGACATGATTTGACCCCCTTAGGAAAGTGCTATCATCATGAAACGTTCAGATCACTTACAACTCAATAGATTCTACCTTCTTGTAGCGTTTCAGCCTGATTGGACCTTGTTTTCACACAAATGAACCCAGAATGATGTGAAATTGTGCTTCGTGCAAAATAATTCTGGGTGCCATTTAAACACCATAAGTGCAAATGACTCCATTCCTTTTTGTGGTTGTAGGGGCTGTTGATTGGAGTATACTAAAACAAACCTGATCTCTCTAGGACATTCAGAAGCCAAGTTATAAGCCCACAAAGGTGTAACTGGACTACTTCTTTAAATTGACACCAGATCCGGTGACCTTTGGGACATGGTTTGACCCCCTTAGGAAAGTGCTATCATCATGAAACGTTCAGATCACTTACAACTCAATAGATTCTACCTTCCTGTAACATTTCAGCCTGATTGGACCTTGTTTTCACACAAATGAACCCAGAATGATGTGAAATTGTGCTTCGTGCAACATAATTCTGGGTGCCATTTAAAAACCATAAGTGCTAATGACTCCATTCCTTTTTGAGGTTGTAGGGGCTGTTGATTGGAGTACACTAAAACAAACCTGATCTCTCTAGGACATTCAGAAGCCAAGTTATAAGCCCTCAAAGGTGTAACTGGACTACTTCTTTAAAGTGACACCAGGCCCGGTGACCTTTGGGACATGGTTTTACCCCCTATAGGAATGTGCGATCATCTTGAAACGTTCAGATCACTTACAACTCAATAGATTCTACCTTTTTGTAGCGTTTCAGCCTGATTGGACCTTGTTTTCACACAAATGGACCCAGAATGATGTGAAATTGTGCTTCGTGCAACATAATTCTGGGTGCCATTTACAAACCTTAAGTGCTAATGACTCCATTCCTTTTTGTGGTTGTAGGGGCTGTTGATTGGAGTACACTAAAACAAACCTGATCTATCTAGGACATTCAGAAGCCAAGTTATAAGCCCACAAAGGTGTAACTGGACTACTTCTTTAAAGTGACACCAGGCCCGGTGACCTTTGGGACATGGTTTGACCCCCTTAGGAAAGTGCTATCATCATGAAACGTTCAGATCACTTACAACTCAATAGATTCTACCTTCCTGTAAAGTTTCAGCCTGATTGGACCTTGTTTTCACACAAATGAACCCAGAATGATGTGAAATTGTGCTTCGTGCAACATAATTCTGGGTGCCATTTAAACACCGTAAGTGCTAATGACTCCATTCCTTTTTGTGGTTGTAGGGGCTGTTGATTGGAGTATACTAAAACAAACCTGATCTCTCTAGGACATTCAGAAGCCAAGTTATAAGCCCACAAAGGTGTAAGTGGACTACTTCTTTAAATTGACACCAGATCCGGTGACCTTTGGGACATGGTTTGACCCCCTTAGGAAAGTGCTATAATCATGAAACGTTCAGATCACTTACAACTCAATAGATTCTACCTTCCTGTAACATTTCAGCCTGATTGGACCTTGTTTTCACACAAATGAACCCAGAATGATGTGAAATTGTGCTTCATGCAACATAATTCTGGGTGCCATTTAAAAACCATAAGTGCTAATGACTCCATTCCTTTTTGAGGTTGTAGGGGCTGTTGATTGGAGTACACTAAAACAAACCTGATCTCTCTACGACATTAAGAAGCCAAGGTATAAGCCCTCAAATGTGTAACTGGACTACTTCTTTAAAGTGACACCAGGCCCGGTGACCTTTGGGACATGGTTTTACCCCCTATAGGAATGTGCGATCATCTTGAAACGTTCAGATCACTTACAACTCAATAGATTCTACCTTCTTGTAATGTTTCAGCCTGAATGGACCTTGTTTTCACACAAATGGACCCAGAATGATGTGAAATTGTGCTTCGTGCAACATAATTCTGGGTGCCATTTACAAACCATAAGTGCTAATGACTCCATTCCTTTTTGTGGTTGTAGGGGCTGTTGGTTGGAGTACATTAAAACAAACCTGATCTCTCTAGGACATTCAGAAGCCAAGTTATAAGCCCACAAATGTGTAACTGGACTACGTTAAATTGACACCAGATCCGGTGACCTTTGGGACATGGTTTGACCCCCTTAGGAAAGTGCTATCATCATGAAACGTTCAGATCACTTACAACTCAATAGATTCTACCTTCCTGTAACGTTTCAGCCTGATTGGACCATGTTTTCACACAAATGAACCCAGAATGATGTGAAATTGTGCTTCGTGCAACATAATTCTGGGTGCCATTTACAAACCATAAGTGCTAATGACTCCATTCCTTTTTGTGGTTGTAGGGGCTGTTGATTGGAGAACACTAAAACAAGCCTAACCTCTCTAGGACATTCCGAAGCCAAGTTATAAGCCCACAAAAGTGTAACTGGACTGCTTCTTTAAAGTGACACCAGGCCCGGTGACCTTTGGGACATGGTTTGAAACCCTATAGGAATGTGCGATCATCTTGAAACGTTCAGATCACTTACAACTCAATAGATTGTAGTTTCCTGTAACGTTTCAGCCTGATTGGACCTTGTTTTCACACAAATGAACCCAGAATGATGTGAAATTGTGCTTCGTGCAACATAATTCTGGGTGCCATTTACAAACCATAAGTGCTAATGACTCCATTCCTTTTTGTGGTTGTAGGGGCTGTTGTTTGGAGTACATTAAAACAAACCTGATCTCTCTAGGACATTCAGAAGCCAAGTTATAAGCCCACAAATGTGTAACTGGACTACTTCTTTAAATTGACACCAGATCCGGTGACCTCTGGGACATGGTTTGACCCCCTTAGGAAAGTGCTATCTTCATGAAACGTTCAGATCACTTTCAACTCAATAGATTCTACCTTCCTGTAACATTTCAGCCTGATTGGACCTTGTTTTCACACAAATGAACCCAGAATGATGTGAAATTGTGCTTCGTTCAACATAATTCTGGGTGCCATTTAAAAACCATAAGTGCTAATGACTCCATTCCTTTTTGGGGTTGTAGGGGCTGTTGATTGGAGTACACTAAAACAAACCTGATCTCTCTAGGACATTCAGAAGCCAAGTTATAAGCCCTCAAAGATGTAACTGGACTACTTCTTTAAAGTGACACCAGGCCCGGTGACCTTTGGGACATGGTTTGACCCCCTTAGGAAAGTGATATCTTCATGAAACGTTCAGATCACTTACAACTCAATAGATTCTACCTTCCTGTAACATTTCAGCCTGATTGGACCTTGTTTTCACACAAATGAACCCAGAATGATGTGAAATTGTGCTTCGTGCAACATAATTCTGGGTGCCATTTAAAAACCATAAGTGCTAATGACTCCATTCCTTTTTGGGGTTGTAGGGGCTGTTGATTGGAGTACACTAAAACAAACCTGATCTCTCTAGGACATTCAGAAGCGAAGTTATAAGCCCTCAAAGTTGTAAATGGACTACTTCTTTAAAGTGACACCAGGCCCGGTGACCTTTGGGACATGGTTTGACCCCCTATAGGAATGTGCGATCATCATGAAAAGTTCAGATCACTTACAACTCAATAGATTCTACCTTCTTGTAACGTTTCAGCCTGATTGGACCTTGTTTTCACACAAATGAACCCAGAATGATGTGAAATTGTGCTTAGTGCAGCATAATTCTGGGTGCCATTTACAAACCATAAGTGCTAATGACTCCATTCCTTTTTGTGGTTGTAGGGGCTGTTGATTGGAGTATACTAAAAAAACCTGATCTCTCTTGGACATTCAGAAGCCAAGTTATAAGCCCACAAAGGTGTAACTGGACTACTTCTTTAAAGTGACACCAGGCCCGGTGACCTTTGGGACATGGTTTGACCCCCTTAGGAAAGTGCTATCTTCATGAAACGTTCAGATCACTTACAACTCAATAGATTCTACCTTCCTGTAACATTTCAGCCTGATTGGACCTTGTTTTCACACAAATGAACCCAGAATGATGTGAAATTGTGCTTCGTGCAACATAATTCTGGGTGCCATTTAAAAACCATAAGTGCTAATGACTCCATTCCTTTTTGGGGTTGTAGGGGCTGTTGATTGGAGTACACTAAAACAAACCCGATCTCTCTAGGACATTCAGAAGCCAAGTTATAAGCCCTCAAAGGTATAAATGGACTACTTCTTTAAAGTGACACCAGGCCCGGTGACCTTTGGGACATGGTTTGACCCCCTATAGGAATGTGCGATCATCATGAAAAGTTCAGATCACTTACAACTCAATAGATTCTACCTTCTTGTAACGTTTCAGCCTGATTGGACCTTGTTTTCACACAAATGAACCCAGAATGATGTGAAATTGTGCTTAGTGCAGCATAATTCTGGGTGCCATTTACAAGCCATAAGTGCTAATGACTCCATTCCTTTTTGTGGTTGTAGGGGCTGTTGGTTGGAGTACATTAAAACAAACCTGATCTCTCTAGGACATTCAGAAGCCAAGTTATAAGCCGACAAATGTGTAACTGAACTACTTCTTTAAATTGACACCAGATCCGGTGACCTTTGGGACATGGTTTGACCCCCTTAGGAAAGTGCTATCATCATGAAACGTTCAGATCGCTTACAACTCAATAGATTCTACCTTCCTGTAACGTTTCAGCCTGATTGGACCTTGTTTTCACACAAATGAACCCAGAATGATGTGAAATTGTGCTTCGTGCAACATAATTCTGGGTGCCATTTACAAACCATAAGTGCTAATGACTCCATTCCTTTATGAGGTTGTAGGGGCTGTTGATTGGAGAACACTAAAACAAACCTAACCTCTCTAGGACATTCAGAAGCCAAGTTATAAGCCCACAAAGGTGTAACTGGACTGCTTCTTTAAAGTGACACCAGGCCTGGTGACCTTTGGGACATGGTTTGACCCCCTATAGGAATGTGCAATCATCTTGAAACTTTCATATCACTTACAACTCATTAGATTTTACCTTCCTGTAACGTTTCAGCCTGATTGGACCTTGTTTTCACACAAATGAACCCAGAATGATGTGAAATTGTGCTTCGTGCAACATAATTCTGGGTGCCATTTAAAAACCATAAGTGCTAATGACTCCATTCATTTTTGTGGTTGTAGGGGCTGTTGATTGGAGTATACTAAAAAAAACCTGATCTCTCTTGGACATTCAGAAGCCAAGTTATAAGCCCACAAAGGTGTAACTGGACTACTTCTTTAAATTGACACCAGATCCGGTGACCTTTGGGACATGGTTTGACCCCCTTAGGAAAGTGCTATCATCATGAAACGTTCAGATCACTTACAACTCAATAGATTCTACCTTCCTGTAACATTTCAGCCTGATTGGACCTTGTTTTCACACAAATGAACCCAGAATGATGTGAAATTGTGCTTCGTGCAACATAATTCTGGGTGCCATTTAAAAACCATAAGTGCTAATGACTCCATTCCTTTTTGAGGTTGTAGGAACTGTTGATTGGAGTACACTAAAACAAACCTGATCTCTCTAGGATATTCAGAAGCCAAGTTATAAGCCCTCAAAGGTGTAACTGGACTACCTCTTTAAAGGGACACCAGGCCCGGTGACCTTTAGGACATGGTTTGACCCCCTATAGGAATGTGCGATCATCTTGAAACGTTCAGATCACTTACAACTCAATAGATTCTACCTTCTTGTAGCGTTTCAGCCTGATTGGACCTTGTTTTCACACAAATGGACCCAGAATGATGTGAAATTGTGCTTCGTGCAACATAATTCTGGGTGCCATTTACAAACCATAAGTGCTAATGACTCCATTCCTTTTTGTGGTTGTAGGGGCTGTTGTTTGGAGTACATTAAAACAAACCTGATCTCTCTAGGACATTCAGAAGCCAAGTTATAAGCCCACAAATGTGTAACTGGACTACTTCTTTAAATTGACACAAGATCCGGTGACCTCTGGGACATGGTTTGACCCCCTTAGGAAAGTGCTATCTTCATGAAACGTTCAGATCACTTTCAACTCAATAGATTCTACCTTCCTGTAACATTTCAGCCTGATTGGACCTTGTTTTCACACAAATGAACCCAGAATGATGTGAAATTGTGCTTCGTTCAACATAATTCTGGGTGCCATTTAAAAACCATAAGTGCTAATGACTCCATTCCTTTTTGGGGTTGTAGGGGCTGTTGATTGGAGTACACTAAAACAAACCTAACCTCTCTAGGACATTCAGAAGCCAAGTTATAAGCCCACAAAGGTGTAACTGGACTACTTCTTTAAAGTGACACCAGGCCCGGTGACCTTTGGGACATGGTTTGACCCCCTTAGGAAAGTGCTATCATCATGAAACGTTCAGATCACTTACAACTCAATAGATTCTACCTTCCTGTAACATTTCAGCCTGATTGGACCTTGTTTTCACACAAATGAACCCAGAATGATGTGAAATTGTGCTTCGTGCAACATAATTCTGGGTGCCATTTAAAAACCATAAGTGCTAATGACTCCATTCCTTTTTGAGGTGTTAGGGGCTGTTGATTGGAGTACACTAAAACAAACCTGATCTCTTTAGGACATTCAGAAGCCAAGTTATAAGCCCTCAAAGGTGTAACTGGACTACTTCTTTAAAGTGACACCAGGCCCAGTGACCTTTGGGACATGGTTTTACCCCCTATAGGAATGTGCGATCATCTTGAAACGTTCATATCACTTACAACTCAATAGATTCTACCTTCTTGTAGCGTTTCAGCCTGATTGGACCTTGTTTTCACACAAATGGACCCAGAATGATGTGAAATTGTGCTTCGTGCAACATAATTCTGGGTGCCATTTACAAACCTTAAGTGCTAATGACTCCATTCCTTTTTGTGGTTGTAGGGGCTGTTGATTGGAGTACACTAAAACAAACCTAACCTCTCTAGGACATTCAGAAGCCAAGTTATAAGCCCACAAAGGTGTAACTGGACTGCTTCTTTAAAGTGACACCAGGCCCGGTGACCTTTGGGACATGGTTTGACCCCCTTAGGAAAGTGCTATCATCATGAAACGTTCAGATCACTTACAACTCAATAGATTCTTTCAGCCTGATTGGACCTTGTTTTCACACAAATGAACCCAGAATGATGTGAAATTGTGCTTTGTGCAACATAATTCTGGGTGCCATTTACAAACCATAAGTGCTAATGACTCCATTCCTTTTTGTGGTTGTAGGGGCTGTTGATTGGAGAACACTAAAACAAACCTAACCTCTTTAGGACATTCAGAAGCCAAGTTATAAGCCCACAAAGGTGTAACTGGACTGCTTCTTTAAAGTGACACCAGGCCCGGTGACCTTTGGGACATGGTTTGACCCCCTTAGGAAAGTGCTATCATCATGAAACGTTCAGATCACTTACAACTCAATAGATTCTACCTTCCTGTAACGTTTCAGCCTGATTGGACCTTGTTTTCACACAAATGAACCCAGAATGATGTGAAATTGTGCTTAGTGCAGCATAATTCTGGGTGCCATTTAAAAACCATAAGTGCTAATGACTCCATTCCTTTTTGTGGTTGTAGGGGCTGTTGATTGTAGTATACTAAAACAAACCTGATCTCTCTAGGACATTCAGAAGCCAAGTTATAAGCCCACAAATGTGTAACTGGACTACTTTAAATTGACACCAGATCTGGTGACCTTTGGGACATGGTTTGACCACCTTAGGAAAGTGCTATCATCATGAAACGTTCAGATCACTTACAACTCAATAGATTCTACCTTCCTGTAACGTTTCAGCCTGATTGGACCTTGTTTTCACACAAATGAACCCAGAATGATGTGAAATTGTGCTTCGTGCAACATAATTCTGGGTGCCATTTACAAACCATAAGTGCTAATGACTCCATTCCTTTTTGTGGTTGTAGGGGCTGTTGATTGGAGAACACTAAAACAAACCTGATCTCTCTAGGATATTCAGAAGCCAAGTTATAAGCCCTCAAAGATGTAACTGGACTACTTCTTTAAAGTGACACCAGGCCCGGTGACCTTTGGGACATGGTTTGACCCCCTTAGGAAAGTGCTATCTTCATGAAACGTTCAGATCACTTACAACTCAATAGATTCTACCTTCCTGTAACGTTTCAGCCTAATTGGACCTTGTTTTCACACAAATGAACCCAGAATCATGTGAAATTGTGCTTCGTGCAACATAATTCTGGGTGCCATTTAAAAACCATAAGTGCTAATGACTGAATTCCTTTTTGTGGTTGTAGGAGCTGTTGATTGGAGTACACTAAAACAAACCTGATCTCTCTAGGATATTCAGAAGCCAAGTTATAAGCCCTCAAAGATGTAACTGGACTACTTCTTTAAAGTGACACCAGGCCCGGTGACCTTTGGGACATGGTTTGACCCCCTTAGGAAAGTGCTATCTTCATGAAACGTTCAGATCACTTACAACTCAATAGATTCTACCTTCCTGTAACATTTCAGCCTGATTGGACCTTGTTTTCACACAAATGAACCCAGAATGATGTGAAATTGTGCTTCGTGCAACATAATTCTGGGTGCCATTTAAAAACCATAAGTGCTAATGACTCCATTCCTTTTTGGGGTTGTAGGGGCTGTTGATTGGAGTACACTAAAACAAACCTGATCTCTCTAGGACATTCAGAAGCCAAGTTATAAGCCCTCAAAGGTGTAAATGGACTACTTCTTTAAAGTGACACCAGGCCCGGTGACCTTTGGGACATGGTTTGACCCCCTACAGGAATGTGCGATCATCATGAAAAGTTCAGATCACTTACAACTCAATAGATTCTACCTTCTTGTAACGTTTCAGCCTGATTGGACCTTGTTTTCACACAAATGAACCCAGAATGATGTGAAATTGTGCTTAGTGCAGCATAATTCTGGGTACCATTTACAAACCATAAGTGCTAATGACTCCATTCCTTTTTGTGGTTGTAGGGGCTGTTGGTTGGAGTACATTAAAACAAACCTGATCTCTCTAGGACATTCAGAAGCCAAGTTATAAGCCCACAAATGTGTAACTGGACTACTTCTTTAAATTGACACCAGATCCGGTGACCTTTGGGACATGGTTTGACCCCCTTAGGAAAGTGCTATCATCATGAAACGTTCAGATCACTTACAACTCAATAGATTCTACCTTCCTGTAACATTTCAGCCTGATTGGACCTTGTTTTCACACAAATGAACCCAGAATGATGTGAAATTGTGCTTCGTACAACATAATTCTGGGTGCCATTTACAAGCCATAAGTGCTAATGACTCCATTCCTTTTTGTGGTTGTAGGGGCTGTTGGTTGGAGTACATTAAAACAAACCTGATCTCTCTAGGACATTCAGAAGCCAAGTTATAAGCCGACAAATGTGTAACTGAACTACTTCTTTAAATTGACACCAGATCCGGTGACCTTTGGGACATGGTTTGACCCCCTTAGGAAAGTGCTATCATCATGAAACGTTCAGATCGCTTACAACTCAATAGATTCTACCTTCCTGTAACGTTTCAGCCTGATTGGACCTTGTTTTCACACAAATGAACCCAGAATGATGTGAAATTGTGCTTCGTGCAACATAATTCTGGGTGCCATTTACAAACCATAAGTGCTAATGACTCCATTCCTTTATGAGGTTGTAGGGGCTGTTGATTGGAGAACACTAAAACAAACCTAACCTCTCTAGGACATTCAGAAGCCAAGTTATAAGCCCACAAAGGTGTAACTGGACTGCTTCTTTAAAGTGACACCAGGCCTGGTGACCTTTGGGACATGGTTTGACCCCCTATAGGAATGTGCAATCATCTTGAAACTTTCATATCACTTACAACTCATTAGATTTTACCTTCCTGTAACGTTTCAGCCTGATTGGACCTTGTTTTCACACAAATGAACCCAGAATGATGTGAAATTGTGCTTCGTGCAACATAATTCTGGGTGCCATTTAAAAACCATAAGTGCTAATGACTCCATTCATTTTTGTGGTTGTAGGGGCTGTTGATTGGAGTATACTAAAAAAAACCTGATCTCTCTTGGACATTCAGAAGCCAAGTTATAAGCCCACAAAGGTGTAACTGGACTACTTCTTTAAATTGACACCAGATCCGGTGACCTTTGGGACATGGTTTGACCCCCTTAGGAAAGTGCTATCATCATGAAACGTTCAGATCACTTACAACTCAATAGATTCTACCTTCCTGTAACATTTCAGCCTGATTGGACCTTGTTTTCACACAAATGAACCCAGAATGATGTGAAATTGTGCTTCGTGCAACATAATTCTGGGTGCCATTTAAAAACCATAAGTGCTAATGACTCCATTCCTTTTTGAGGTTGTAGGAACTGTTGATTGGAGTACACTAAAACAAACCTGATCTCTCTAGGATATTCAGAAGCCAAGTTATAAGCCCTCAAAGGTGTAACTGGACTACCTCTTTAAAGGGACACCAGGCCCGGTGACCTTTAGGACATGGTTTGACCCCCTATAGGAATGTGCGATCATCTTGAAACGTTCAGATCACTTACAACTCAATAGATTCTACCTTCTTGTAGCGTTTCAGCCTGATTGGACCTTGTTTTCACACAAATGGACCCAGAATGATGTGAAATTGTGCTTCGTGCAACATAATTCTGGGTGCCATTTACAAACCATAAGTGCTAATGACTCCATTCCTTTTTGTGGTTGTAGGGGCTGTTGTTTGGAGTACATTAAAACAAACCTGATCTCTCTAGGACATTCAGAAGCCAAGTTATAAGCCCACAAATGTGTAACTGGACTACTTCTTTAAATTGACACAAGATCCGGTGACCTCTGGGACATGGTTTGACCCCCTTAGGAAAGTGCTATCTTCATGAAACGTTCAGATCACTTTCAACTCAATAGATTCTACCTTCCTGTAACATTTCAGCCTGATTGGACCTTGTTTTCACACAAATGAACCCAGAATGATGTGAAATTGTGCTTCGTTCAACATAATTCTGGGTGCCATTTAAAAACCATAAGTGCTAATGACTCCATTCCTTTTTGGGGTTGTAGGGGCTGTTGATTGGAGTACACTAAAACAAACCTAACCTCTCTAGGACATTCAGAAGCCAAGTTATAAGCCCACAAAGGTGTAACTGGACTACTTCTTTAAAGTGACACCAGGCCCGGTGACCTTTGGGACATGGTTTGACCCCCTTAGGAAAGTGCTATCATCATGAAACGTTCAGATCACTTACAACTCAATAGATTCTACCTTCCTGTAACATTTCAGCCTGATTGGACCTTGTTTTCACACAAATGAACCCAGAATGATGTGAAATTGTGCTTCGTGCAACATAATTCTGGGTGCCATTTAAAAACCATAAGTGCTAATGACTCCATTCCTTTTTGAGGTGTTAGGGGCTGTTGATTGGAGTACACTAAAACAAACCTGATCTCTTTAGGACATTCAGAAGCCAAGTTATAAGCCCTCAAAGGTGTAACTGGACTACTTCTTTAAAGTGACACCAGGCCCAGTGACCTTTGGGACATGGTTTTACCCCCTATAGGAATGTGCGATCATCTTGAAACGTTCATATCACTTACAACTCAATAGATTCTACCTTCTTGTAGCGTTTCAGCCTGATTGGACCTTGTTTTCACACAAATGGACCCAGAATGATGTGAAATTGTGCTTCGTGCAACATAATTCTGGGTGCCATTTACAAACCTTAAGTGCTAATGACTCCATTCCTTTTTGTGGTTGTAGGGGCTGTTGATTGGAGTACACTAAAACAAACCTAACCTCTCTAGGACATTCAGAAGCCAAGTTATAAGCCCACAAAGGTGTAACTGGACTGCTTCTTTAAAGTGACACCAGGCCCGGTGACCTTTGGGACATGGTTTGACCCCCTTAGGAAAGTGCTATCATCATGAAACGTTCAGATCACTTACAACTCAATAGATTCTTTCAGCCTGATTGGACCTTGTTTTCACACAAATGAACCCAGAATGATGTGAAATTGTGCTTTGTGCAACATAATTCTGGGTGCCATTTACAAACCATAAGTGCTAATGACTCCATTCCTTTTTGTGGTTGTAGGGGCTGTTGATTGGAGAACACTAAAACAAACCTAACCTCTTTAGGACATTCAGAAGCCAAGTTATAAGCCCACAAAGGTGTAACTGGACTGCTTCTTTAAAGTGACACCAGGCCCGGTGACCTTTGGGACATGGTTTGACCCCCTTAGGAAAGTGCTATCATCATGAAACGTTCAGATCACTTACAACTCAATAGATTCTACCTTCCTGTAACGTTTCAGCCTGATTGGACCTTGTTTTCACACAAATGAACCCAGAATGATGTGAAATTGTGCTTAGTGCAGCATAATTCTGGGTGCCATTTAAAAACCATAAGTGCTAATGACTCCATTCCTTTTTGTGGTTGTAGGGGCTGTTGATTGTAGTATACTAAAACAAACCTGATCTCTCTAGGACATTCAGAAGCCAAGTTATAAGCCCACAAATGTGTAACTGGACTACTTTAAATTGACACCAGATCTGGTGACCTTTGGGACATGGTTTGACCACCTTAGGAAAGTGCTATCATCATGAAACGTTCAGATCACTTACAACTCAATAGATTCTACCTTCCTGTAACGTTTCAGCCTGATTGGACCTTGTTTTCACACAAATGAACCCAGAATGATGTGAAATTGTGCTTCGTGCAACATAATTCTGGGTGCCATTTACAAACCATAAGTGCTAATGACTCCATTCCTTTTTGTGGTTGTAGGGGCTGTTGATTGGAGAACACTAAAACAAACCTGATCTCTCTAGGATATTCAGAAGCCAAGTTATAAGCCCTCAAAGATGTAACTGGACTACTTCTTTAAAGTGACACCAGGCCCGGTGACCTTTGGGACATGGTTTGACCCCCTTAGGAAAGTGCTATCTTCATGAAACGTTCAGATCACTTACAACTCAATAGATTCTACCTTCCTGTAACGTTTCAGCCTAATTGGACCTTGTTTTCACACAAATGAACCCAGAATCATGTGAAATTGTGCTTCGTGCAACATAATTCTGGGTGCCATTTAAAAACCATAAGTGCTAATGACTGAATTCCTTTTTGTGGTTGTAGGAGCTGTTGATTGGAGTACACTAAAACAAACCTGATCTCTCTAGGATATTCAGAAGCCAAGTTATAAGCCCTCAAAGATGTAACTGGACTACTTCTTTAAAGTGACACCAGGCCCGGTGACCTTTGGGACATGGTTTGACCCCCTTAGGAAAGTGCTATCTTCATGAAACGTTCAGATCACTTACAACTCAATAGATTCTACCTTCCTGTAACATTTCAGCCTGATTGGACCTTGTTTTCACACAAATGAACCCAGAATGATGTGAAATTGTGCTTCGTGCAACATAATTCTGGGTGCCATTTAAAAACCATAAGTGCTAATGACTCCATTCCTTTTTGGGGTTGTAGGGGCTGTTGATTGGAGTACACTAAAACAAACCTGATCTCTCTAGGACATTCAGAAGCCAAGTTATAAGCCCTCAAAGGTGTAAATGGACTACTTCTTTAAAGTGACACCAGGCCCGGTGACCTTTGGGACATGGTTTGACCCCCTACAGGAATGTGCGATCATCATGAAAAGTTCAGATCACTTACAACTCAATAGATTCTACCTTCTTGTAACGTTTCAGCCTGATTGGACCTTGTTTTCACACAAATGAACCCAGAATGATGTGAAATTGTGCTTAGTGCAGCATAATTCTTGGTACCATTTACAAACCATAAGTGCTAATGACTCCATTCCTTTTTGTGGTTGTAGGGGCTGTTGGTTGGAGTACATTAAAACAAACCTGATCTCTCTAGGACATTCAGAAGCCAAGTTATAAGCCCACAAATGTGTAACTGGACTACTTCTTTAAATTGACACCAGATCCGGTGACCTTTGGGACATGGTTTGACCCCCTTAGGAAAGTGCTATCATCATGAAACGTTCAGATCACTTACAACTCAATAGATTCTACCTTCCTGTAACATTTCAGCCTGATTGGACCTTGTTTTCACACAAATGAACCCAGAATGATGTGAAATTGTGCTTCGTACAACATAATTCTGGGTGCCATTTACAAACCATAAGTGCTAATGACTCCATTCCTTTTTGTGGTTGTAGGGGCTGTTGATTGGAGAACACTAAAACAAACCTAACCTCTCTAGGACATTCAGAAGCCAAGTTATAAGCCCACAAAGGTGTAACTGGACTGCTTCTTTAAAGTGACACCAGGCCCGGTGACCTTTGGGACATGGTTTGACCCCCTATAGGAATGTGCGATCATCTTGAAACGTTCATATCACTTACAACTCATTAGATTTTACCTTACTGTAACGTTTCAGCCTGATTGGACCTTGTTTTCACACAAATGAACCCAGAATGATGTGAAATTGTGCTTCGTGCAACATAATTCTGGGTGCCATTTAAAAACCATAAGTGCTAATGACTCCATTCCTTTTTGTGGTTGTAGTGGCTGTTGATTGGAGTATACTAAAAAAAATCTGATCTCTCTTGGACATTCAGAAGCCAAGTTGTAAGCCCACAAAGGTGTAACTGGACTACTTCTTTAAATTGACACCAGATCCAGTGACCTTTGGGACATGGTTTGACCCCCTTAGGAAAGTGCTATCATCATGAAACGTTCAGATCACTTACAACTCAATAGATTCTACCTTCCTGTAACATTTCAGCCTGATTGGACCTTGTTTTCACACAAATGAACCCAGAATGATGTGAAATTGTGCTTCGTACAACATAATTCTGGGTGCCATTTAAAAACCATAAGTGCTAATGACTCCATTCCTTTTTGAGGTTGTAGGAACTGTTGATTGGAGTACACTAAAACAAATCTGATCTCTCTAGGATATTCAGAAGCCACGTTATAAGCCCTCAAAGGTGTAACTGGACTACCTCTTTAAAGGGACACCAGGCCCGGTGACCTTTGGGACATGGTTTGACCCCCTATAGGAATGTGCGATCATCATGAAACGTTCAGATCACTTACAACTCAATAGATTCTACCTTCTTGTAACGTTTCAGCCTTATTGGACCTTGTTTTCACACAAATGGACCCAGAATGATGTGAAATTGTGCTTCGTGCAACATAATTCTGGGTGCCATTTACAAACCATAAGTGCCAATGACTCCATTCCTTTTTGTGGTTGTAGGGGCTGTTGGTTGGAGTACATTAAAACAAACCTGATCTCTCTAGGACATTCAGAAGCCAAGTTATAAGCCCACAAATTTGTAACTGGACTACTTCTTTAAATTGACACCAGATCCGGTGACCTTTGGGACATGGTTTGACGCCCTTAGGAAAGTACTATCATCATGAAACGTTCAGATCACTTACAACTCAATAGATTCTACCTTCCTGTAACGTTTCAGCCTGATTGGACCTTGTTTTCACACAAATGAACCCAGAATGTTGTGAAATTGTGCTTAGTGCAGCATAATTCTGGGTGCCATTTAAAAACCATAAGTGCTAATGACTCCATTCCTTTTTGAGGTTGTAGGAGATGTTGATTGGAGTACACTAAAACAAACCTGATCTCTCTAGGACATTCAGAAGCCAAGTTATAAGCCCACAAATGTGTAACTGGACTACTTCTTTAAATTGACACCAGATCCGGTGACCTCTGGGACATGGTTTGACCCCCTTAGGAAAGTGCTATCATCATGAAATGTTCAAATCACTTACAACTCAAAAGATTCTAACTTCCTGTAACGTTTCAGCCTGATTGGACCTTGTTTTCACACAAATGAACCCAGAATGATGTGAAATTGTGCTTCGTGCAACATAATTCTGGGTGCCATTTACAAACCATAAGTGCTAATGACTCCATTCCTTTTTGTGGTTGTAGGGGCTGTTGATTGGAGTACACTAAAACAAACCTAACCTCTCTAGGACATTCAGAAGCCAAGTTATAAGCCCACAGAGGTGTAACTGGACTACTTCTTTAAAGTGACACCAGGCCCGGTGACCTTTGGGACATGGTTTTACCCCCTATAGGAATGTGCGATCATCTTGAAACGTTCAGATCACTTACAACTCAATAGATTCTACCTTCTTGTAGCGTTTCAGCCTGATTGGACCTTGTTTTCACACAAATGTTCCCAGAATGATGTGAAATTGTGCTTCGTACAACATAAGTCTGGGTGCCATTTACAAACCATAAGTGCTAATGACTCCATTCCTTTTTGTGGTTGTAGGGGCTGTTGATTGGAGTACATTTAAACAAACCTGATCTCTCTAGGACATTCAGAAGCCAAGTTATAAGCCCACAAAGGTGTAACTGGACTACTTCTTTGAAGTGACACCAGGCCCGGTGACCTTTGGGACATGGTTTGACCCCCTTAGGAAAGTGCTATCATCATGAAACGTTCAGATCACTTACAACTCAATAGATTCTACCTTCTTGTAGCGTTTCAGCCTGATTGGACCTTGTTTTCACACAAATGAACCCAGAATGATGTGAAATTGTGCTTCGTGCAACAAAATTCTGGGTGCCATTTAAACACCATAAGTGCTAATGACTCCATTCCTTTTTGTGGTTGTAGGGGCTGTTGATTGGAGTATACTAAAACAAACCTGATCTCTCTAGGACATTCAGAAGCCAAATTAAAAGCCCACAAAGGTGTAACTGGACTACTTCTTTAAATTGACACCAGATCCGGTGACCTTTGGGACATGGTTTGACCCCATTAGGAAAGTGCTATCATCATGAAACGTTCAGACCACTTACAACTCAATAGATTCTACCTTCATGTAATGTTTCAGCCTGATTGGACCTTGTTTTCACACAAATGAACCCAGAATGATGTGAAATTGTGCTTCGTGCAACATAATTCTGGGTGCCATTTACAAACCATAAGTGCTAATGACTCCATTCCTTTTTGTGGTTGTAGGGGCTGTTGATTGGAGTACACTAAAACAAACCTAACCTCTCTAGGACATTCAGAAGCCAAGTTATAAGCCCACAAAGGTGTAACTGGACTACTTCTTTAAAGTGACACCAGGCCCGGTGACCTTTGGGACATGGTTTTACCCCCTATAGGAATGTGCGATCATCTTGAAACGTTCAGATCACTTACAACTCAATAGATTCTACCTTCTTGTAGCGTTTCAGCCTAATTGGACCTTGTTTTCACACAAATGTTCCCAGAATGATGTGAAATTGCGCTTCGTGCAACATAAGTCTGGGTGCCATTTACAAAGCATAAGTGCTAATGACTCCATTCCTTTTTGTGGTTGTAGGGGCTGTTGATTGGAGTACATTTAAACAAACCTGATCCCTCTAGGACATTCAGAAGCCAAGTTATAAGCCCACAAAGGTGTAACTGGACTACTTCTTTAAAGTGACACCAGGCCCGGTGACCTTTGGGACATGGTTTGACCCCCTTAGGAAAGTGCTATCATCATGAAACGTTCAGATCACTTACAACTCAATAGATTCTACCTTCTTGTAGCGGTTCAGCCTGATTGGACCTTGTTTTCACACAAATGAACCCAGAATGATGTGAAATTGTGCTTCGTGCAACATAATTCTGGCTGCCATTTAAAAACCATAAGTGCTAAATGACTCCATTCCTTTTTGAGGTGTTAGGGGCTGTTGATTGGAGTACACTAAAACAAACCTGATCTCTCTAGGACATTCAGAAGCCAAGTTATAAGCCCTCAAAGGTGTAACTGGACTACTTCTTTAAAGTGACACCAGGCCCGGTGACCTTTGGGACATGGTTTTACCCCCTATAGGAATGTGCGATCATCTTGAAACGTTCAGATCACTTACAACTCAATAGATTCTACCTTCTTGTAGCGTTTCAGCCTGATTGGACCTTGTTTTCACACAAATGGACCCAGAATGATGTGAAATTGTGCTTCGTGCAACATAATTCTGGGTGCCATTTACAAACCTTAAGTGCTAATGACTCCATTCCTTTTTGTGGTTGTAGGGGCTGTTGATTGTAGTACACTAAAACAAACCTAACCTCTCTAGGACATTCAGAAGCCAAGTTATAAGCCCACAAAGGTGTAACTGGACTACTTCTTTAAAGTGACACCAGGCCCGGTGACCTTTGGGACATGGTTTGACCCCCTTAGGAAAGTGCTATAATCATGAAACGTTCAGATCACTTACAACTCAATAGATTCTACCTTCTTGTAGCGGTTCAGCCTGATTGGACCTTGTTTTCACACAAATGAACCCAGAATAATGTGAAATTGTGCTTCGTGCAACATAATTCTGGGTGCCATTTAAACACCATAGGTGCTAATGACTCCATTCCTTTTTGTGGTTGTAGGGGCTGTTGATTGGAGTATACTAAAATAAACCTGATCTCTCTAGGACATTCAGAAGCCAAGTTATAAGCCCACAAAGGTGTAACTGGACTACTTCTTTAAATTGACACCAGGCCCGGTGACCTTTGGGACATGGTTTGACCCCCTTAGGAAAGTGCTATCATCATGAAACGTTCAGATCACTTACAACTCAATAGATTCTACCTTCTTGTAGCGTTTCAGCCTGATTGGACCTTGTTTTCACACAAATGAACCCAGAATGATGTGAAATTGTGCTTCGTGCAACAAAATTCTGGGTGCCATTTAAACACCATAAGTGCTAATGACTCCATTCCTTTTTGTGGTTGTAGGGGCTGTTGATTGGAGTATACTAAAACAAACCTGATCTCTCTAGGACATTCAGAAGCCAAATTAAAAGCCCACAAAGGTGTAACTGGACTACTTCTTTAAATTGACACCAGATCCGGTGACCTTTGGGACATGGTTTGACCCCATTAGGAAAGTGCTATCATCATGAAACGTTCAGACCACTTACAACTCAATAGATTCTACCTTCATGTAATGTTTCAGCCTGATTGGACCTTGTTTTCACACAAATGAACCCAGAATGATGTGAAATTGTGCTTCGTGCAACATAATTCTGGGTGCCATTTACAAACCATAAGTGCTAATGACTCCATTCCTTTTTGTGGTTGTAGGGGCTGTTGATTGGAGTACACTAAAACAAACCTAACCTCTCTAGGACATTCAGAAGCCAAGTTATAAGCCCACAAAGGTGTAACTGGACTACTTCTTTAAAGTGACACCAGGCCCGGTGACCTTTGGGACATGGTTTTACCCCCTATAGGAATGTGCGATCATCTTGAAACGTTCAGATCACTTACAACTCAATAGATTCTACCTTCTTGTAGCGTTTCAGCCTAATTGGACCTTGTTTTCACACAAATGTTCCCAGAATGATGTGAAATTGCGCTTCGTGCAACATAAGTCTGGGTGCCATTTACAAACCATAAGTGCTAATGACTCCATTCCTTTTTGTGGTTGTAGGGGCTGTTGATTGGAGTACATTTAAACAAACCTGATCTCTCTAGGACATTCAGAAGCCAAGTTATAAGCCCACAAAGGTGTAACTGGACTACTTCTTTAAAGTGACACCAGGCCCGGTGACCTTTGGGACATGGTTTGACCCCCTTAGGAAAGTGCTATCATCATGAAACGTTCAGATCACTTACAACTCAATAGATTCTACCTTCTTGTAGCGGTTCAGCCTGATTGGACCTTGTTTTCACACAAATGAACCCAGAATGATGTGAAATTGTGCTTCGTGCAACATAATTCTGGGTGCCATTTAAAAACCATAAGTGCTAATGACTCCATTCCTTTTTGAGGTGTTAGGGGCTGTTGATTGGAGTACACTAAAACAAACCTGATCTCTCTAGGACATTCAGAAGCCAAGTTATAAGCCCTCAAAGGTGTAACTGGACTACTTCTTTAAAGTGACACCAGGCCCGGTGACCTTTGGGACATGGTTTTACCCCCTATAGGAATGTGCGATCATCTTGAAACGTTCAGATCACTTACAACTCAATAGATTCTACCTTCTTGTAGCGTTTCAGCCTGATTGGACCTTGTTTTCACACAAATGGACCCAGAATGATGTGAAATTGTGCTTCGTGCAACATAATTCTGGGTGCCATTTACAAACCTTAAGTGCTAATGACTCCATTCCTTTTTGTGGTTGTAGGGGCTGTTGATTGTAGTACACTAAAACAAACCTAACCTCTCTAGGACATTCAGAAGCCAAGTTATAAGCCCACAAAGGTGTAACTGGACTACTTCTTTAAAGTGACACCAGGCCCGGTGACCTTTGGGACATGGTTTGACCCCCTTAGGAAAGTGCTATCATCATGAAACGTTCAGATCACTTACAACTCAATAGATTCTACCTTCTTGTAGCGGTTCAGCCTGATTGGACCTTGTTTTCACACAAATGAACCCAGAATAATGTGAAATTGTGCTTCGTGCAACATAATTCTGGGTGCCATTTAAACACCATAGGTGCTAATGACTCCATTCCTTTTTGTGGTTGTAGGGGCTGTTGATTGGAGTATACTAAAATAAACCTGATCTCTCTAGGACATTCAGAAGCCAAGTTATAAGCCCACAAAGGTGTAACTGGACTACTTCTTTAAATTGACACCAGATCCGGTGTCCTTTGGGACATGGTTTGACCCCCTTAGGAAAGTGCTATCATCATGAAACGTTCAGATCACTTACAACTCAATAGATTCTACCTTCCTGTAACATTTCAGCCTGATTGGACCTTGTTTTCACACAAATGAACCCAGAATGATGTGAAATTGTGCTTCGTGCAACATAATTCTGGGTGCCATTTAAAAACCATAAGTGCTAATGACTCCATTCCTTTTTGAGGTGTTAGGGGCTGTTGATTGGAGTACACTAAAACAAACCTGATCTCTCTAGGACATTCAGAAGCCAAGTTATAAGCCCTCAAAGGTGTAACTGGACTACTTCTTTAAAGTGACACCAGGCCCGGTGACCTTTGGGACATGGTTTTACCCCCTATAGGAATGTGCGATCATCTTGAAACGTTCAGATCACTTACAACTCAATAGATTCTACCTTCTTGTAGCGTTTCAGCCTGATTGGACCTTGTTTTCACACAAATGGACCCAGAATGATGTGAAATTGTGCTTCGTGCAACATAATTCTGGGTGCCATTTACAAACCTTAAGTGCTAATGACTCCATTCCTTTTTGTGGTTGTAGGGGCTGTTGATTGTAGTACACCTAAACAAACCTAACCTCTCTAGGACATTCAGAAGCCAAGTTATAAGCCCACAAAGGTGTAACTGGACTACTTCTTTAAAGTGACACCAGGCCCGGTGACCTTTGGGACATGGTTTGACCCCCTTAGGAAAGTGCTATCATCATGAAACGTTCAGATCACTTACAACTCAATAGATTCTACCTTCCTGTAACATTTCAGCCTGATTGGACCTTGTTTTCACACAAATTAACCCAGAATGATGTGAAATTGTGCTTCGTGCAACATAATTCTGGGTGCCATTTAAAAACCATAAGTGCTAATGACTCCATTCCTTTTTGAGGTTGTAGGGGCTGTTGATTGGAGTACACTAAAACAAACCTGATCTCTCTAGGACATTCAGAAGCCAAGGTATAAGCCCTCAAAGGTGTAACTGGGCTACTTCTTTAAAGTGACACCAGGCCCGGTGACCTTTGGGACATGGTTTTACCCCCTATAGGAATGTGCGATCATCTTGAAACGTTTAGATCACTTACAACTCAATAGATTCTACCTTCTTGTAGCGTTTCAGCCTGATTGGACCTTGTTTTCACACAAATGGACCCAGAATGATGTGAAATTGTGCTTCGTGCAACATAATTCTGGGTGCCATTTACAAACCTTAAGTGCTAATGACTCCATTCCTTTTTGTGGTTGTAGGGGCTGTTGATTGTAGTACACTAAAACAAACCTAACCTCTCTAGGACATTCAGAAGCCAAGTTATAAGCCCACAAAGGTGTAACTGGACTACTTCTTTAAATTGACACCAGATCCGGTGACCTTTGGGACATGGTTTGACCCCCTTAGGAAAGTGCTATCATCATGAAACGTTCAGATCACTTACAACTCAATAGATTCTACCTTCCTGTAACATTTCAGCCTGATTGGACCTTGTTTTCACACAAATGAACCCAGAATGATGTGAAATTGTGCTTCGTGCAACATAATTCTGGGTGCCATTTAAAAACCATAAGTGCTAATGACTCCATTCCTTTTTGAGGTTGTAGGGGCTGTTGATTGGAGTACACTAAAACAAACCTGATCTCTCTAAGACATTCAGAAGCCAAGGTATAAGCCCTCAAAGGTGTAACTGGACTACTTCTTTAAAGTGACACCAGGCCCGGTGACCTTTGGGACATGGTTTTACCCCCTATAGGAATGTGCGATCATCTTGAAACGTTCAGATCACTTACAACTCAATAGATTCTACCTTCTTGTAGCGGTTCAGCCTGATTGGACCTTGTTTTCACACAAATGGACCCAGAATGATGTGAAATTGTGCTTCGTGCAACATAATTCTGGGTGCCATTTACAAACCTTAAGTGCTAATGACTCCATTCCTTTTTGTGGTTGTAGGGGCGGTTGATTGGAGTACACTAAAACAAACCTAACCTCTCTAGGACATTCAGAAGCCAAGTTATAAGCCCACAAAGGTGTAACTGGACTACTTCTTTAAAGTGACACCAGGCCCGGTGACCTTTGGAACATGGTTTGACCCCCTTAGGAAAGTGCTATCATCATGAAACGTTCAGATCACTTACAACTCAATAGATTCTTTCAGACTGATTGGACCTTGTTTTCACACAAATGAACCCAGAATGATGTGAAATTGTGCTTCGTGCAACATAATTCTGGGTGCCATTTACAAACCATAAGTGCTAATGACTCCATTCCTTTTTGTGGTTGTAGGGGCTGTTGATTGGAGAACACTAAAACAAACCTAACCTCTCTAGGACATTCAGAAGCCAAGTTATAAGCCCACAAAGGTGTAACTGGACTGCTTCTTTAAAGTGACACCAGGCCCGGTGACCTTTGCGACATGGTTTGACCCCCTTAGGAAAGTGCTATCATCATGAAACGTTCAGATCACTTACAACTCAATAGATTCTACCTTCCTGTAACATTTCAGCCTGATTGGACCTTGTTTTCACACAAATGAACCCAGAATGATGTGAAATTGTGCTTCGTGCAACATAATTCTGGGTGCCATTTAAAAACCATTAGTGCTAATGACTCCATTCCTTTTTGTGGATGTAGGGGCTGTTGATTGGAGTATACTAAAACAAACCTGATCTCTCTAGGACATTCAGAAGCCAAGTTATAAGCCCACAAAGGTGTAAGTGGACTACTTCTTTAAATTGACACCAGATCCGGTGACCTTTGGGACATGGTTTGACCCCCTTAGGAAAGTGCTATCATCATGAAACGTTCAGATCACTTACAACTCAATAGATTCTACCTTCCTGTAACATTTCAGCCTGATTGGACCTTGTTTTCACACAAATGAACCCAGAATGATGTGAAATTGTGCTTCGTGCAACATAATTCTGGGTGCCATTTACAAACCATAAGTGCTAATGACTCCATTCCTTTTTGTGGTTGTAGGGGCTGTTGGTTGGAGTACATTAAAACAAACCTGATCTCTCTAGGACATTCAGAAGCCAAGTTATAAGCCCACAAATGTGTAACTGGACTACTTCTTTAAATTGACACCAGATCCAGTGAACTTTGGGACATGGTTTGACCCCCTTAGGAAAGGCTATCATCATGAAACGTTCAGATCACTTACAACTCAATAGATTCTACCTTCCTGTAACGTTTCAGCCTGATTGGACCTTGTTTTCACACAAATGAACCCAGAATGATGTGAAATTGTGCTTAGTGCAGCATAATTCTGGGTGCCATTTAAAAACCATAAGTGCTAATGACTCCATTCCTTTTTGAGGTTGTAGGGGATGTTGACTGGAGTACACTAAAACAAACCTGATCTCTCTAGGACATTCAGAAGCCAAGTTATAAGCCCACAAATGTGTAACTGGACTACTTCTTTAAATTTACACCAGATCCGGTGACCTTTGGGACATGGTTTGACCCCCTTAGGAAAGTGCTATCATCATGAAACGTTCAGATCACTTACAACTCAATAGATTCTACCTTCCTGTAACGTTTCAGCCTGATTGGACCTTGTTTTCACACAAATGAACCCAGAATGATGTGAAATTGTGCTTCGTGCAACATAATTCTGGGTGCCATTTAAAAACCATAAGTGCTAATAACTCCATTCCTTTTTGTGGTTGTAGGGGCTGTTGATTGGAGTATACTAAAACAAACCTGATCTCTCTAGGACATTCAGAAGCCAAGTTATAAGCCCACAAAGGTGTAAGTGGACTACTTCTTTAAATTGACACCAGATCCGGTGACCTTTGGGACATGGTTTGACCCCTTAGGAAAGTGCTATCATCATGAAACGTTCAGATCACTTACAACTCAATAGATTCTACCTTGTTGTAGCGTTTCAGCCTGATTGGACCTTGTTTTCACACAAATGAACCCAGAATGATGTGAAATTTTGCTTCGTGCAACATAATTCTGGGTGCCATTTACAAACCATAAGTGCTAATGACTCCATTCCTTTTTGTGGTTGTAAGGGCTGTTGATTGGAGTATACTAAAACAAACCTGATCTCTCTAGGACGTTCAGAAGCCAAGTTATAAGCCCACAAAGGTGTAACTGGACTACTTATTTAAATTGACACCAGATCCGGTGACCTTTGGGACATGGTTTGACCCCCTTAGGAAAGTGCTATCATCATGAAACGTTCAGATCACTTACAACTCAATAGATTCTACCTTCCTGTAACGTTTCAGCCTGATTGGACCTTGTTTTCACACAAATGAACCCAGAATGATGTGAAATTGTGCTTAGTGCAGCATAATTCTGGGTGCCATTTAAAAACCATAAGTGCTAATGACTCCATTCGTTTTAGAGGTTGTAGGGGATGTTGATTGGAGTACACTAAAACAAACCTGATCTCTCTAGGACATTCAGAAGCCAAGTTATAAGCCCACAAATGTGTAACTGGACTACTTCTTTAAATTTACACCAGATCCGGTGACCTTTGGGACATGGTTTGACCCCCTTAGGAAAGTGCTATCATCATGAAACCTTCAGATCACTTACAACTCAATAGATTCTACCTTCCTGTAAAGTTTCAGCCTGATTGGACCTTGTTTTCACACAAATGAACCCAGAATGATGTGAAATTGTGCTTAGTGCAGCATAATTCTGGGTGCCATTTAAAAACCATAAGTGCTAATGACTCCATTCGTTTTAGAGGTTGTAGGGGATGTTGATTGGAGTACACTAAAACAAACCTGATCTCTCTAGGACATTCAGAAGCCAAGTTATAAGCCCACAAATGTGTAACTGGACTACTTCTTTAAATTTACACCAGATCCGGTGACCTTTGGGACATGGTTTGACCCCCTTAGGAAAGTGCTATCATCATGAAACCTTCAGATCACTTACAACTCAATAGATTCTACCTTCCTGTAAAGTTTCAGCCTGATTGGACCTTGTTTTCACACAAATGAACCCAGAATGATGTGAAATTGTGCTTCGTGCAACATAATTCTGGGTGCCATTTACAAACCATAAGTGCTAATGACTCCATTCCTTTTTGTGGTTGTAGGGGCTGTTGATTGTAGAACACTAAAACAAAGCTAACCTCTCTAGGACATTCAGAAGCCAAGTTATAAGCCCACAAAGGTGTAACTGGACTGCTTCTTTAAAGTGACACCAGGCCCGGTGACCTTTGGGACATGGTTTGACCCCCTTAGGAAAGTGCTGTCATCATGAAACGTTCAGATCACTTACAACTCAATAGATTCTACCTTCCTGTAACATTTCAGCCTGATTGGACCTTGTTTTCACACAAATGAACCCAGAATGATGTGAAATTGTGCTTCGTGCAACATAATTCTGGGTGCCATTTAAAAACCATAAGTGCTAATGACTCCATTCCTTTTTGTGGTTGTAGGGGCTGTTGATTGGAGTATACTAAAACAAACCTGATCTCTCTAGGACATTCAGAAGCCAAGTTATAAGCCCACAAAGGTGTAACTGGACTACTTCTTTAAATTGACACCAGATCCGGTGACCTTTGGGACATGGTTTGACCCCCTTAGGAAAGTGCTATCATCATGAAACGTTCAGATTACTTACAACTCAATAGATTCTATCTACTTGTAGCGTTTCAGCCTGATTGGACCTTGTTTTCACACAAATGGACCCAGAATGATGTGAAATTGTGCTTCGTGCAACATAATTCTGGGTGCCATTTACAAACCTTAAGTGCTAATGACTCCATACCTTTTTGTGGTTTTAGGGGCTGTTGATTGGAGTACACTAAAACAAACCTAACCTCTCTAGGACATTCAGAAGCCAAGTTATAAGCCCACAAATGTGTAACTGAACTACTTCTTTAAATTGACACCAGATCCGGTGACCTTTGGGACATGGTTTGGCCCCCTATAGGAATGTGCGATCATCTTGAAACGTTCAGATCACTTTCAACTCAATAGATTCTACCTTCTTGTAACGTTTCAGCCTGATTGGACCTTGTTTTCACACAAATGAACCCAGAATGATGTGAAATTGTGCTTCGTGCAACATAATTCTGGGTGCCATTTAAAAACCATAAGTGCTAATGACTCCATTCCTTTTTGTGGTTGTAAGGGCTGTTTATTGGAGTATACTAAAACAAACCTGATCTCTCTAGGACATTCAGAAGCCAAGTTATAAGCACTCAAATGTGTAACTGGACTACTTCTTTAAAGTGACACCAGGCCCGGTGACCTTTGGGACATGGTTTGACCCCCTATAGGAATGTGTGATCATCTTGAAACGTTCAGATCACTTACAACTCAATAGATTCTACCTTCTTGTAACGTTTCAGCCTGATTGGACCTTGTTTTCACACAAATGAACCCAAAATGATGTGAAATTGTGCTTCGTGCAACATAATTCTGGGTGCCATTTACAAACCATAAGTGCTAATGACTCCATTCCTTTTTGAGGTTGTAGGGGCTGTTGATTGGAGAACACTAAAACAAACCGGATCTATCTGGGACATTCAGAAGCCTAGTTATAAGCCCTCAAAGATGTAACTGGACTACTTCTTTAAAGTGACACCAGGCCCGGTGACCCTTGGGACACTGTTTGACCCCCTATAGGAATCTGCGATCATCATGAAACGTTCAGATCACTTACAACTCAATAGATTCTACCTTCTTGTAACGTTTCAGCCTGATTGGACCTTGTTTTCACACAAATGGACCCAGAATGATGTGAAATTGTGCTTCGTGCAACATAATTCTGGGTGCCATTTACAAACCATAAGTGCCAATGAATCCATTCATTTTTGTGGTTGTAGGGGCTGTTGGTTGGAGTACATTAAAACAAACCTGATCTCTCTAGGACATTCAGAAGCCAAGTTATAAGCCCACAAATGTGTAACTGGACTACTTCTTTAAATTGACACCAGATCCAGTGACCTTTGGGACATGGTTTGACGCCCTTAGGAAAGTGCTATCATCATGAAACGTTCAGATCACTTACAACTCAATAGATTCTACCTTCCTGTAACGTTTCAGCCTGATTGGACCTTGTTTTCACACAAATGAACCCAGAATGTTGTGAAATTGTGCTTAGTGCAGCATAATTCTGGGTGCCATTTAAAAACCATAAGTGCTAATGACTCCATTCCTTTTTGAGGTTGTAGGAGATGTTGATTGGAGTACACTAAAACAAACCTGATCTCTCTAGGACATTCAGAAGCCAAGTTATAAGCCCACAAATGTGTAACTGGACTACTTCTTTAAATTGACACCAGATCCGGTGACCTCTGGGACATGGTTTGACCCCCTTAGGAAAGTGCTATCATCATGAAACGTTCAAATCACTTACAACTCAATAGATTCTACCTTCCTGTAACGTTTCAGCCTGATTGGACCTTGTTTTCACACAAATGAACCCAGAATGATGTGAAATTGTGCTTCGTGCAACATAATTCTGGGTGCCATTTACAAACCATAAGTGCTAATGACTCCATTCCTTTTTGTGGTTGTAGGGGCTGTTGATTGGAGTACACTAAAACAAACCTAACCTCTCTAGGACATTCAGAAGCCAAGTTATAAGCCCACAAAGGTGTAACTGGACTACTTCTTTAAATTGACACCAGATCCAGTGACCTTTGGGACATGGTTTGACCCCCTTAGGAAAGGCTATCATCATGAAACGTTCAGATCACTTACAACTCAATAGATTCTACCTTCCTGTAACGTTTCAGCCTGATTGGACCTTGTTTTCACACAAATGAACCCAGAATGATGTGAAATTGTGCTTCGTGCAACATAATTCTGGGTGCCATTTACAAACCATAAGTGCTAATGACTCCATTCCTTTTTGTGGTTGTAGGGGCTGTTGATTGGAGTACATTAAAACAAACCTGATCTCTCTAGGACATTCAGAAGCCAAGTTATAAGCCCACAAAGGTGTAACTGGACTACTTCTTTAAAGTGACACCAGGTCCGGTGACCTTTGGGACATGGTTTGACCCCCTTAGGAAAGTGCTATCATCATGAAACGTTCAGATCACTTACAACTCAATAGATTCTACCTTCTTGTAGCGTTTCAGCCTGATTGGACCTTGTTTTCACACAAATGAACCCAGAATGATGTGAAATTGTGCTTCGTGCAACATAATTCTGGGCGCCATTTACAAACCATAAGTGCTAATGACTCCATTCCTTTTTGTGGTTATAGGGGCTGTTGATTGGAGAACACTAAAACAAAGCTAACCTCTCTAGGACATTCAGAAGCCAAGTTATAAGCCCACAAAGGTGTAACTGGACTGCTTCTTTAAAGTGACACCAGGCCCGGTGACCTTTGGGACATGGTTTGACCCCCTTAGGAAAGTGCTGTCATCATGAAACGTTCAGATCACTTACAACTCAATAGATTCTACCTTCCTGTAACATTTCAGCCTGATTGGACCTTGTTTTCACACAAATGAACCCAGAATGATGTGAAATTGTGCTTCGTGCAACATAATTCTGGGTGCCATTTAAAAACCATAAGTGCTAATGACTCCATTCCTTTTTGTGGTTGTAGGGGCTGTTGATTGGAGTATACTAAAACAAACCTGATCTCTCTAGGACATTCAGAAGCCAAGTTATAAGCCCACAAAGGTGTAACTGGACTACTTCTTTAAATTGACACCAGATCCGGTGACCTTTGGGACATGGTTTGACCCCCTTAGGAAAGTGCTATCATCATGAAACGTTCAGATCACTTACAACTCAATAGATTCTACCTTCCTGTAACATTTCAGCCTGATTGGACCTTGTTTTCACACAAATGAACCCAGAATGATGTGAAATTGTGCTTCGTGCAACATAATTCTGGGTGCCATTTACAAACCATAAGTGCTAATGACTCCATTCCTTTTTGTGGTTGTAGGGGCTGTTGATTGGAGTACATTAAAACAAACCTGATCTCTCTAGGACATTCAGAAGCCAAGTTATAAGCCCACAAAGGTGTAACTGGACTACTTCTTTAAAGTGACACCAGGTCCGGTGACCTTTGGGACATGGTTTGACCCCCTTAGGAAAGTGCTATCATCATGAAACGTTCAGATCACTTACAACTCAATAGATTCTACCTTCTTGTAGCGTTTCAGCCTGATTGGACCTTGTTTTCACACAAATGAACCCAGAATGATGTGAAATTGTGCTTCGTGCAACATAATTCTGGGCGCCATTTACAAACCATAAGTGCTAATGACTCCATTCCTTTTTGTGGTTATAGGGGCTGTTGATTGGAGAACACTAAAACAAAGCTAACCTCTCTAGGACATTCAGAAGCCAAGTTATAAGCCCACAAAGGTGTAACTGGACTGCTTCTTTAAAGTGACACCAGGCCCGGTGACCTTTGGGACATGGTTTGACCCCCTTAGGAAAGTGCTGTCATCATGAAACGTTCAGATCACTTACAACTCAATAGATTCTACCTTCCTGTAACATTTCAGCCTGATTGGACCTTGTTTTCACACAAATGAACCCAGAATGATGTGAAATTGTGCTTCGTGCAACATAATTCTGGGTGCCATTTAAAAACCATAAGTGCTAATGACTCCATTCCTTTTTGTGGTTGTAGGGGCTGTTGATTGGAGTATACTAAAACAAACCTGATCTCTCTAGGACATTCAGAAGCCAAGTTATAAGCCCACAAAGGTGTAACTGGACTACTTCTTTAAATTGACACCAGATCCGGTGACCTTTGGGACATGGTTTGACCCCCTTAGGAAAGTGCTATCATCATGAAACGTTCAGATCACTTACAACTCAATAGATTCTACCTTCCTGTAACATTTCAGCCTGATTGGACCTTGTTTTCACACAAATGAACCCAGAATGATGTGAAATTGTGCTTCGTGCAACATAATTCTGGGTGCCATTTAAAAACCATAAGTGCTAATGACTCCATTCCTTTTTGTGGTTGTAAGGGCTGTTGATTGGAGTATACTAAAACAAACCTGATCTCTCTAGGACGTTCAGAAGCCAAGTTATAAGCCCACAAAGGTGTAACTGGACTACATATTTAAATTGACACCAGATCCGGTGACCTTTGGGACATGGTTTGACCCCCTTAGGAAAGTGCTGTCATCATGAAACGTTCAGATCACTTACAACTCAATAGATTCTACCTTCCTGTAACATTTCAGCCTGATTGGACCTTGTTTTCACACAAATGAACCCAGAATGATGTGAAATTGTGCTTCGTGCAACATAATTCTGGGTGCCATTTACAAACCATAAGTGCTAATGACTCCATTCCTTTTTGTGGTTGTAGGGGCTGTTGGTTGGAGTACATTAAAACAAACCTGATCTCTCTAGGACATTCAGAAGCCAAGTTATAAGCCCACAAATGTGTAACTGGACTACTTCTTTAAATTGACACCAGATCCAGTGACCTTTGGGACATGGTTTGACCCCCTTAGGAAAGGCTATCATCATGAAACGTTCAGATCACTTACAACTCAATAGATTCTACCTTCCTGTAACGTTTCAGCCTGATTGGACCTTGTTTTCACACAAATGAACCCAGAATGATGTGAAATTGTGCTTCGTGCAACATAATTCTGGGTGCCATTTACAAACCATAAGTGCTAATGACTCCATTCCTTTTTGTGGTTGTAGGGGCTGTTGATTGGAGTACATTAAAACAAACCTGATCTCTCTAGGACATTCAGAAGCCAAGTTATAAGCCCACAAAGGTGTAACTGGACTACTTCTTTAAAGTGACACCAGGTCCGGTGACCTTTGGGACATGGTTTGACCCCCTTAGGAAAGTGCTATCATCATGAAACGTTCAGATCACTTACAACTCAATAGATTCTACCTTCTTGTAGCGTTTCAGCCTGATTGGACCTTGTTTTCACACAAATGAACCCAGAATGATGTGAAATTGTGCTTCGTGCAACATAATTCTGGGCGCCATTTACAAACCATAAGTGCTAATGACTCCATTCCTTTTTGTGGTTATAGGGGCTGTTGATTGGAGAACACTAAAACAAAGCTAACCTCTCTAGGACATTCAGAAGCCAAGTTATAAGCCCACAAAGGTGTAACTGGACTGCTTCTTTAAAGTGACACCAGGCCCGGTGACCTTTGGGACATGGTTTGACCCCCTTAGGAAAGTGCTGTCATCATGAAACGTTCAGATCACTTACAACTCAATAGATTCTACCTTCCTGTAACATTTCAGCCTGATTGGACCTTGTTTTCACACAAATGAACCCAGAATGATGTGAAATTGTGCTTCGTGCAACATAATTCTGGGTGCCATTTAAAAACCATAAGTGCTAATGACTCCATTCCTTTTTGTGGTTGTAGGGGCTGTTGATTGGAGTATACTAAAACAAACCTGATCTCTCTAGGACATTCAGAAGCCAAGTTATAAGCCCACAAAGGTGTAACTGGACTACTTCTTTAAATTGACACCAGATCCGGTGACCTTTGGGACATGGTTTGACCCCCTTAGGAAAGTGCTATCATCATGAAACGTTCAGATTACTTACAACTCAATAGATTCTACCTACTTGTAGCGTTTCAGCCTGATTGGACCTTGTTTTCACACAAATGGACCCAGAATGATGTGAAATTGTGCTTCGTGCAACATAATTCTGGGTGCCATTTACAAACCTTAAGTGCTAATGACTCCATTCCTTTTTGTGGTTTTAGGGGCTGTTGATTAGAGTACACTAAAACAAACCTAACCACTCTAGGACATTCAGAAGCCAAGTTATAAGCCCACAAAGGTGTAACTGGACTGCTTCTTTAAAGTGACACCAGGCCCGGTGACCTTTGGGACATGGTTTGGCCCCCTATAGGAATGTGCGATCATCTTGAAACGTTCAGATCACTTACAACTCAATAGATTCTACCTTCCTGTAACTTTTCAGCCTGATTGGACCTTGTTTTCACACAAATGAACCCAGAATGATGTGAAATTGTGCTTCGTGCAACATAATTCTGGGTGCCATTTAAAAACCATAAGTGCTAATGACTCCATTCCTTTTTGTGGTTGTAACGGCTGTTGATTGGAGTATACTAAAACAAACCTGATCTCTCTAGGACATTCAGAAGCCAAGTTATAAGCCCACAAAGGTGTAACTGGACTACTTCTTTAAATTGACACCAGATCCGGTGACCTTTGGGACATGGTTTGACCCCCTTAGGAAAGTGCTATCATCATGAAACGTTCAGATTACTTACAACTCAATAGATTCTATCTACTTGTAGCGTTTCAGCCTGATTGGACCTTGTTTTCACACAAATGGACCCAGAATGATGTGAAATTGTGCTTCGTGCAACATAATTCTGGGTGCCATTTACAAACCTTAAGTGCTAATGACTCCATACCTTTTTGTGGTTTTAGGGGCTGTTGATTGGAGTACACTAAAACAAACCTAACCTCTCTAGGACATTCAGAAGCCAAGTTATAAGCCCACAAATGTGTAACTGAACTACTTCTTTAAATTGACACCAGATCCGGTGACCTTTGGGACATGGTTTGGCCCCCTATAGGAATGTGCGATCATCTTGAAACGTTCAGATCACTTTCAACTCAATAGATTCTACCTTCTTGTAACGTTTCAGCCTGATTGGACCTTGTTTTCACACAAATGAACCCAGAATGATGTGAAATTGTGCTTCGTGCAACATAATTCTGGGTGCCATTTAAAAACCATAAGTGCTAATGACTCCATTCCTTTTTGTGGTTGTAAGGGCTGTTTATTGGAGTATACTAAAACAAACCTGATCTCTCTAGGACATTCAGAAGCCAAGTTATAAGCACTCAAATGTGTAACTGGACTACTTCTTTAAAGTGACACCAGGCCCGGTGACCTTTGGGACATGGTTTGACCCCCTATAGGAATGTGTGATCATCTTGAAACGTTCAGATCACTTACAACTCAATAGATTCTACCTTCTTGTAACGTTTCAGCCTGATTGGACCTTGTTTTCACACAAATGAACCCAGAATGATGTGAAATTGTGCTTCGTGCAACATAATTCTGGGTGCCATTTACAAACCTTAAGTGCTAATGACTCCATTCCTTTTTGTGGTTGTAGGGGCTGTTGATTGGAGTACACTAAAACAAACCTGATCTCTCTAGGACATTCAGAAGCCAAGTTATAAGCCCACAAATGTGTAACTGAACTACTTCTTTAAATTGACACCAGATCCGGTGACCTTTTTGGACATGGTTTGACCTCTTAGGAAAGTGCTATCATCATGAAACGTTCAGATCACTTACAACTCAATAGATTCTACCTTCCTGTAACGTTTCAGCCTGATTGGACCTTGTTTTCACACAAATGGACCCAGAATGATGTGAAATTGTGCTTCGTGCAACATAATTCTGGGTGCCATTTACAAACCATAAATGCTAATGACTCCATTCCTTTTTGTGGTTGTAGGGGCTGTTGATTGGAGTACACTAAAACAAACCTGATCTCTCTAGGACATTCAGAAGCCAAGTTATAAGCCCACAAATGTGTAACTGAACTACTTCTTTAAATTGACACCAGATCCGGTGACCTTTGGGACATGGTTTGACCCCCTTAGGAAAGTGCTATCATCATGAAACGTTCAGATCACTTACAACTCAATAGATTCTACCTTCCTGTAACGTTTCAGCCTGATTGGACCTTGTCTTCACACAAATGGACCCAGAACGATGTGAAATTGTGCTTCGTGCAACATAATTCTGGGTGCCATTTACAAACCATAAGTGCTAATGACTCCATTCCTTTTTGTGGTTGTAGGGGCTGTTGATTCAAGTACACTAAAACAAACCTTATCTCTCTAGGACATTCAGAAGCCAAGTTATAAGCCCACAAATGTGTAACTGGACTACTTCTTTAAATTGACACCAGATCCGGTGACCTTTGGGACATGGTTTGACCCCCTTAGGAAAGAGCTATCATCATGAAACGTTCAGATCACTTACAACTCAATAGATTCTACCTTCCTGTAGCGTTTCATCCTGATTGGACCTTGTTTTCACACAAATGGACCCAGAATGATGTGAAAATGTTTTTCGTGCAACATAATTCTGGGTGCCATTTACAAACCATAAGTGCTAATGACTCCATTCCTTTTTGTGGTTGTAGGGGCTGTTGATTGGAGTACATTAAAACAAACCTGATCTCTCTAGGACATTCAGAAGCCAAGTTATAAGCCCACAAATGTGTAACTGGACTACTTCTTTAAAGTGACACCAGATCCGGTGACCTTTGGGACATGGTTTGACCCCCTTAGGAAAGTGCTATCATCATGAAACGTTCAGATCACTTACAACTCAATAGATTCTACCTTCCTGTAACGTTTCAGCCTGATTGGACCTTGTTTTCACACAAATGAACCCAAAATGATGTGAAATTGTGCTTCGTGCAACATAATTCTGGGTGCCATTTACAAACCATAAGTGCTAATGACTCCATTCCTTTTTGAGGTTGTAGGGGCTGTTGATTGGAGAACACTAAAACAAACCTGATCTATCTAGGACATTCAGAAGCCTAGTTATAAGCCCTCAAAGATGTAACTGGACTACTTCTTTAAAGTGACACCAGGCCCGGTGACCTTTGGGACACTGTTTGACCCCCTATAGGAATCTGCGATCATCATAAAATGTTCAGATCACTTACAACTCAATAGATTCTACCTTCTTGTAACGTTTCAGCCTGATTGGACCTTGTTTTCACACAAATGGACCCAGAATGATGTGAAATTGTGCTTCGTGCAACATAATTCTGGGTGCCATTTACAAACCATAAGTGCTAATGACTCCATTCCTTTTTGTGGTTGTAGGGGCTGTTGGTTGGAGTACATTAAAACAAACCTGATCTCTCTAGGACATTCAGAAGCCAAGTTATAAGCCCACAAATGTGTAACTGGACTACTTCTTTAAATTGACACCAGATCCAGTGACCTTTGGGACATGGTTTGACCCCCTATAGGAATGTGCGATCATCATGAAACGTTCAGATCACTTACAACTCAATAGATTCTACCTTCTTGTAACGTTTCAGCCTGATTGGACCTTGTTTTCACACAAATGGACCCAGAATGATGTGAAATTGTGCTTCGTGCAACATAATTCTGGGTGCCATTTACAAACCATAAGTGCCAATGAATCCATTCATTTTTGTGGTTGTAGGGGCTGTTGGTTGGAGTACATTAAAACAAACCTGATCTCTCTAGGACATTCAGAAGCCAAGTTATAAGCCCACAAATGTGTAACTGGACTACTTCTTTAAATTGACACCAGATCCAGTGACCTTTGGGACATGGTTTGACGCCCTTAGGAAAGTGCTATCATCATGAAACGTTCAGATCACTTACAACTCAATAGATTCTACCTTCCTGTAACGTTTCAGCCTGATTGGACCTTGTTTTCACACAAATGAACCCAAAATGATGTGAAATGGTGCTTCGTGCAACATAATTCTGGGTGCCATTTACAAACCATAAGTGCTAATGACTCCATTCCTTTTTGAGGTTGTAGGGGCTGTTGATTGGAGAACACTAAAACAAACCGGATCTATCTGGGACATTCAGAAGCCTAGTTATAAGCCCTCAAAGATGTAACTGGACTACTTCTTTAAAGTGACACCAGGCCCGGTGACCCTTGGGACACTGTTTGACCCCCTATAGGAATCTGCGATCATCATGAAACGTTCAGATCACTTACAACTCAATAGATTCTACCTTCTTGTAACGTTTCAGCCTGATTGGACCTTGTTTTCACACAAATGGACCCAGAATGATGTGAAATTGTGCTTCGTGCAACATAATTCTGGGTGCCATTTACAAACCATAAGTGCCAATGAATCCATTCATTTTTGTGGTTGTAGGGGCTGTTGGTTGGAGTACATTAAAACAAACCTGATCTCTCTAGGACATTCAGAAGCCAAGTTATAAGCCCACAAATGTGTAACTGGACTACTTCTTTAAATTGACACCAGATCCAGTGACCTTTGGGACATGGTTTGACGCCCTTAGGAAAGTGCTATCATCATGAAACGTTCAGATCACTTACAACTCAATAGATTCTACCTTCCTGTAACGTTTCAGCCTGATTGGACCTTGTTTTCACACAAATGAACCCAGAATGTTGTGAAATTGTGCTTAGTGCAGCATAATTCTGGGTGCCATTTAAAAACCATAAGTGCTAATGACTCCATTCCTTTTTGAGGTTGTAGGAGATGTTGATTGGAGTACACTAAAACAAACCTGATCTCTCTAGGACATTCAGAAGCCAAGTTATAAGCCCACAAATGTGTAACTGGACTACTTCTTTAAATTGACACCAGATCCGGTGACCTCTGGGACATGGTTTGACCCCCTTAGGAAAGTGCTATCATCATGAAACGTTCAAATCACTTACAACTCAATAGATTCTACCTTCCTGTAACGTTTCAGCCTGATTGGACCTTGTTTTCACACAAATGAACCCAGAATGATGTGAAATTGTGCTTCGTGCAACATAATTCTGGGTGCCATTTACAAACCATAAGTGCTAATGACTCCATTCCTTTTTGTGGTTGTAGGGGCTGTTGATTGGAGTACACTAAAACAAACCTAACCTCTCTAGGACATTCAGAAGCCAAGTTATAAGCCCACAAAGGTGTAACTGGACTACTTCTTTAAAGTGACACCAGGCCCGGTGACCTTTGGGACACTGTTTGACCCCCTATAGGAATCTGCGATCATCATAAAATGTTCAGATCACTTACAACTCAATAGATTCTACCTTCTTGTAACGTTTCAGCCTGATTGGACCTTGTTTTCACACAAATGGACCCAGAATGATGTGAAATTGTGCTTCGTGCAACATAATTCTGGGTGCCATTTACAAACCATAAGTGCTAATGACTCCATTCCTTTTTGTGGTTGTAGGGGCTGTTGGTTGGAGTACATTAAAACAAACCTGATCTCTCTAGGACATTCAGAAGCCAAGTTATAAGCCCACAAATGTGTAACTGGACTACTTCTTTAAATTGACACCAGATCCAGTGACCTTTGGGACATGGTTTGACCCCCTATAGGAATGTGCGATCATCATGAAACGTTCAGATCACTTACAACTCAATAGATTCTACCTTCTTGTAACGTTTCAGCCTGATTGGACCTTGTTTTCACACAAATGGACCCAGAATGATGTGAAATTGTGCTTCGTGCAACATAATTCTGGGTGCCATTTACAAACCATAAGTGCCAATGAATCCATTCATTTTTGTGGTTGTAGGGGCTGTTGGTTGGAGTACATTAAAACAAACCTGATCTCTCTAGGACATTCAGAAGCCAAGTTATAAGCCCACAAATGTGTAACTGGACTACTTCTTTAAATTGACACCAGATCCAGTGACCTTTGGGACATGGTTTGACGCCCTTAGGAAAGTGCTATCATCATGAAACGTTCAGATCACTTACAACTCAATAGATTCTACCTTCCTGTAACGTTTCAGCCTGATTGGACCTTGTTTTCACACAAATGAACCCAAAATGATGTGAAATTGTGCTTCGTGCAACATAATTCTGGGTGCCATTTACAAACCATAAGTGCTAATGACTCCATTCCTTTTTGAGGTTGTAGGGGCTGTTGATTGGAGAACACTAAAACAAACCGGATCTATCTGGGACATTCAGAAGCCTAGTTATAAGCCCTCAAAGATGTAACTGGACTACTTCTTTAAAGTGACACCAGGCCCGGTGACCCTTGGGACACTGTTTGACCCCCTATAGGAATCTGCGATCATCATGAAACGTTCAGATCACTTACAACTCAATAGATTCTACCTTCTTGTAACGTTTCAGCCTGATTGGACCTTGTTTTCACACAAATGGACCCAGAATGATGTGAAATTGTGCTTCGTGCAACATAATTCTGGGTGCCATTTACAAACCATAAGTGCCAATGAATCCATTCATTTTTGTGGTTGTAGGGGCTGTTGGTGGGAGTACATTAAAACAAACCTGATCTCTCTAGGACATTCAGAAGCCAAGTTATAAGCCCACAAATGTGTAACTGGACTACTTCTTTAAATTGACACCAGATCCAGTGACCTTTGGGACATGGTTTGATGCCCTTAGGAAAGTGCTATCATCATGAAACGTTCAGATCACTTACAACTCAATAGATTCTACCTTCCTGTAACGTTTCAGCCTGATTGGACCTTGTTTTCACACAAATGAACCCAGAATGTTGTGAAATTGTGCTTAGTGCAGCATAATTCTGGGTGCCATTTAAAAACCATAAGTGCTAATGACTCCATTCCTTTTTGAGGTTGTAGGAGATGTTGATTGGAGTACACTAAAACAAACCTGATCTCTCTAGGACATTCAGAAGCCAAGTTATAAGCCCACAAATGTGTAACTGGACTACTTCTTTAAATTGACACCAGATCCGGTGACCTCTGGGACATGGTTTGACCCCCTTAGGAAAGTGCTATCATCATGAAACGTTCAAATCACTTACAACTCAATAGATTCTACCTTCCTGTAACGTTTCAGCCTGATTGGACCTTGTTTTCACACAAATGAACCCAGAATGATGTGAAATTGTGCTTCGTGCAACATAATTCTGGGTGCCATTTACAAACCATAAGTGCTAATGACTCCATTCCTTTTTGTGGTTGTAGGGGCTGTTGATTGGAGTACACTAAAACAAACCTAACCTCTCTAGGACATTCAGAAGCCAAGTTATAAGCCCACAAAGGTGTAACTGGACTACTTCTTTAAATTGACACCAGATCCAGTGACCTTTGGGACATGGTTTGACCCCCTTAGGAAAGGCTATCATCATGAAACGTTCAGATCACTTACAACTCAATAGATTCTACCTTCCTGTAACGTTTCAGCCTGATTGGACCTTGTTTTCACACAAATGAACCCAGAATGATGTGAAATTGTGCTTCGTGCAACATAATTCTGGGTGCCATTTACAAACCATAAGTGCTAATGACTCCATTCCTTTTTGTGGTTGTAGGGGCTGTTGATTGGAGTACATTAAAACAAACCTGATCTCTCTAGGACATTCAGAAGCCAAGTTATAAGCCCACAAAGGTGTAACTGGACTACTTCTTTAAAGTGACACCAGGTCCGGTGACCTTTGGGACATGGTTTGACCCCCTTAGGAAAGTGCTATCATCATGAAACGTTCAGATCACTTACAACTCAATAGATTCTACCTTCTTGTAGCGTTTCAGCCTGATTGGACCTTGTTTTCACACAAATGAACCCAGAATGATGTGAAATTGTGCTTCGTGCAACATAATTCTGGGCGCCATTTACAAACCATAAGTGCTAATGACTCCATTCCTTTTTGTGGTTATAGGGGCTGTTGATTGGAGAACACTAAAACAAAGCTAACCTCTCTAGGACATTCAGAAGCCAAGTTATAAGCCCACAAAGGTGTAACTGGACTGCTTCTTTAAAGTGACACCAGGCCCGGTGACCTTTGGGACATGGTTTGACCCCCTTAGGAAAGTGCTGTCATCATGAAACGTTCAGATCACTTACAACTCAATAGATTCTACCTTCCTGTAACATTTCAGCCTGATTGGACCTTGTTTTCACACAAATGAACCCAGAATGATGTGAAATTGTGCTTCGTGCAACATAATTCTGGGTGCCATTTAAAAACCATAAGTGCTAATGACTCCATTCCTTTTTGTGGTTGTAGGGGCTGTTGATTGGAGTATACTAAAACAAACCTGATCTCTCTAGGACATTCAGAAGCCAAGTTATAAGCCCACAAAGGTGTAACTGGACTACTTCTTTAAATTGACACCAGATCCGGTGACCTTTGGGACATGGTTTGACCCCCTTAGGAAAGTGCTATCATCATGAAACGTTCAGATCACTTACAACTCAATAGATTCTACCTTCCTGTAACATTTCAGCCTGATTGGACCTTGTTTTCACACAAATGAACCCAGAATGATGTGAAATTGTGCTTCGTGCAACATAATTCTGGGTGCCATTTAAAAACCATAAGTGCTAATGACTCCATTCCTTTTTGTGGTTGTAAGGGCTGTTGATTGGAGTATACTAAAACAAACCTGATCTCTCTAGGACGTTCAGAAGCCAAGTTATAAGCCCACAAAGGTGTAACTGGACTACATATTTAAATTGACACCAGATCCGGTGACCTTTGGGACATGGTTTGACCCCCTTAGGAAAGTGCTGTCATCATGAAACGTTCAGATCACTTACAACTCAATAGATTCTACCTTCCTGTAACATTTCAGCCTGATTGGACCTTGTTTTCACACAAATGAACCCAGAATGATGTGAAATTGTGCTTCGTGCAACATAATTCTGGGTGCCATTTACAAACCATAAGTGCTAATGACTCCATTCCTTTTTGTGGTTGTAGGGGCTGTTGGTTGGAGTACATTAAAACAAACCTGATCTCTCTAGGACATTCAGAAGCCAAGTTATAAGCCCACAAATGTGTAACTGGACTACTTCTTTAAATTGACACCAGATCCAGTGACCTTTGGGACATGGTTTGACCCCCTTAGGAAAGGCTATCATCATGAAACGTTCAGATCACTTACAACTCAATAGATTCTACCTTCCTGTAACGTTTCAGCCTGATTGGACCTTGTTTTCACACAAATGAACCCAGAATGATGTGAAATTGTGCTTCGTGCAACATAATTCTGGGTGCCATTTACAAACCATAAGTGCTAATGACTCCATTCCTTTTTGTGGTTGTAGGGGCTGTTGATTGGAGTACATTAAAACAAACCTGATCTCTCTAGGACATTCAGAAGCCAAGTTATAAGCCCACAAAGGTGTAACTGGACTACTTCTTTAAAGTGACACCAGGTCCGGTGACCTTTGGGACATGGTTTGACCCCCTTAGGAAAGTGCTATCATCATGAAACGTTCAGATCACTTACAACTCAATAGATTCTACCTTCTTGTAGCGTTTCAGCCTGATTGGACCTTGTTTTCACACAAATGAACCCAGAATGATGTGAAATTGTGCTTCGTGCAACATAATTCTGGGCGCCATTTACAAACCATAAGTGCTAATGACTCCATTCCTTTTTGTGGTTATAGGGGCTGTTGATTGGAGAACACTAAAACAAAGCTAACCTCTCTAGGACATTCAGAAGCCAAGTTATAAGCCCACAAAGGTGTAACTGGACTGCTTCTTTAAAGTGACACCAGGCCCGGTGACCTTTGGGACATGGTTTGACCCCCTTAGGAAAGTGCTGTCATCATGAAACGTTCAGATCACTTACAACTCAATAGATTCTTTCAGCCTGATTGGACCTTGTTTTCACACAAATGAACCCAGAATGATGTGAAATTGTGCTTCGTGCAACATAATTCTGGGTGCCATTTACAAACCATAAGTGCTAATGACTCCATTCCTTTTTGTGGTTGTAGGGGCTGTTGGTTGGAGTACATTAAAACAAACCTGATCTCTCTAGGACATTCAGAAGCCAAGTTATAAGCCCACAAATGTGTAACTGGACTACTTCTTTAAATTGACACCAGATCCAGTGACCTTTGGGACATGGTTTGACCCCCTATAGGAATGTGCGATCATCATGAAACGTTCAGATCACTTACAACTCAATAGATTCTACCTTCTTGTAACGTTTCAGCCTGATTGGACCTTGTTTTCACACAAATGGACCCAGAATGATGTGAAATTGTGCTTCGTGCAACATAATTCTGGGTGCCATTTACAAACCATAAGTGCCAATGAATCCATTCATTTTTGTGGTTGTAGGGGCTGTTGGTTGGAGTACATTAAAACAAACCTGATCTCTCTAGGACATTCAGAAGCCAAGTTATAAGCCCACAAATGTGTAACTGGACTACTTCTTTAAATTGACACCAGATCCAGTGACCTTTGGGACATGGTTTGACGCCCTTAGGAAAGTGCTATCATCATGAAACGTTCAGATCACTTACAACTCAATAGATTCTACCTTCCTGTAACGTTTCAGCCTGATTGGACCTTGTTTTCACACAAATGAACCCAAAATGATGTGAAATTGTGCTTCGTGCAACATAATTCTGGGTGCCATTTACAAACCATAAGTGCTAATGACTCCATTCCTTTTTGAGGTTGTAGGGGCTGTTGATTGGAGAACACTAAAACAAACCGGATCTATCTGGGACATTCAGAAGCCTAGTTATAAGCCCTCAAAGATGTAACTGGACTACTTCTTTAAAGTGACACCAGGCCCGGTGACCCTTGGGACACTGTTTGACCCCCTATAGGAATCTGCGATCATCATGAAACGTTCAGATCACTTACAACTCAATAGATTCTACCTTCTTGTAACGTTTCAGCCTGATTGGACCTTGTTTTCACACAAATGGACCCAGAATGATGTGAAATTGTGCTTCGTGCAACATAATTCTGGGTGCCATTTACAAACCATAAGTGCCAATGAATCCATTCATTTTTGTGGTTGTAGGGGCTGTTGGTTGGAGTACATTAAAACAAACCTGATCTCTCTAGGACATTCAGAAGCCAAGTTATAAGCCCACAAATGTGTAACTGGACTACTTCTTTAAATTGACACCAGATCCAGTGACCTTTGGGACATGGTTTGACGCCCTTAGGAAAGTGCTATCATCATGAAACGTTCAGATCACTTACAACTCAATAGATTCTACCTTCCTGTAACGTTTCAGCCTGATTGGACCTTGTTTTCACACAAATGAACCCAGAATGTTGTGAAATTGTGCTTAGTGCAGCATAATTCTGGGTGCCATTTAAAAACCATAAGTGCTAATGACTCCATTCCTTTTTGAGGTTGTAGGAGATGTTGATTGGAGTACACTAAAACAAACCTGATCTCTCTAGGACATTCAGAAGCCAAGTTATAAGCCCACAAATGTGTAACTGGACTACTTCTTTAAATTGACACCAGATCCGGTGACCTCTGGGACATGGTTTGACCCCCTTAGGAAAGTGCTATCATCATGAAACGTTCAAATCACTTACAACTCAATAGATTCTACCTTCCTGTAACGTTTCAGCCTGATTGGACCTTGTTTTCACACAAATGAACCCAGAATGATGTGAAATTGTGCTTCGTGCAACATAATTCTGGGTGCCATTTACAAACCATAAGTGCTAATGACTCCATTCCTTTTTGTGGTTGTAGGGGCTGTTGATTGGAGTACACTAAAACAAACCTAACCTCTCTAGGACATTCAGAAGCCAAGTTATAAGCCCACAAAGGTGTAACTGGACTACTTCTTTAAATTGACACCAGATCCAGTGACCTTTGGGACATGGTTTGACCCCCTTAGGAAAGGCTATCATCATGAAACGTTCAGATCACTTACAACTCAATAGATTCTACCTTCCTGTAACGTTTCAGCCTGATTGGACCTTGTTTTCACACAAATGAACCCAGAATGATGTGAAATTGTGCTTCGTGCAACATAATTCTGGGTGCCATTTACAAACCATAAGTGCTAATGACTCCATTCCTTTTTGTGGTTGTAGGGGCTGTTGATTGGAGTACATTAAAACAAACCTGATCTCTCTAGGACATTCAGAAGCCAAGTTATAAGCCCACAAAGGTGTAACTGGACTACTTCTTTAAAGTGACACCAGGTCCGGTGACCTTTGGGACATGGTTTGACCCCCCTAGGAAAGTGCTATCATCATGAAACGTTCAGATCACTTACAACTCAATAGATTCTACCTTCTTGTAGCGTTTCAGCCTGATTGGACCTTGTTTTCACACAAATGAACCCAGAATGATGTGAAATTGTGCTTCGTGCAACATAATTCTGGGCGCCATTTACAAACCATAAGTGCTAATGACTCCATTCCTTTTTGTGGTTATAGGGGCTGTTGATTGGAGAACACTAAAACAAAGCTAACCTCTCTAGGACATTCAGAAGCCAAGTTATAAGCCCACAAAGGTGTAACTGGACTGCTTCTTTAAAGTGACACCAGGCCCGGTGACCTTTGGGACATGGTTTGACCCCCTTAGGAAAGTGCTGTCATCATGAAACGTTCAGATCACTTACAACTCAATAGATTCTACCTTCCTGTAACATTTCAGCCTGATTGGACCTTGTTTTCACACAAATGAACCCAGAATGATGTGAAATTGTGCTTCGTGCAACATAATTCTGGGTGCCATTTAAAAACCATAAGTGCTAATGACTCCATTCCTTTTTGTGGTTGTAGGGGCTGTTGATTGGAGTATACTAAAACAAACCTGATCTCTCTAGGACATTCAGAAGCCAAGTTATAAGCCCACAAAGGTGTAACTGGACTACTTCTTTAAATTGACACCAGATCCGGTGACCTTTGGGACATGGTTTGACCCCCTTAGGAAAGTGCTATCATCATGAAACGTTCAGATCACTTACAACTCAATAGATTCTACCTTCCTGTAACATTTCAGCCTGATTGGACCTTGTTTTCACACAAATGAACCCAGAATGATGTGAAATTGTGCTTCGTGCAACATAATTCTGGGTGCCATTTAAAAACCATAAGTGCTAATGACTCCATTCCTTTTTGTGGTTGTAAGGGCTGTTGATTGGAGTATACTAAAACAAACCTGATCTCTCTAGGACGTTCAGAAGCCAAGTTATAAGCCCACAAAGGTGTAACTGGACTACATATTTAAATTGACACCAGATCCGGTGACCTTTGGGACATGGTTTGACCCCCTTAGGAAAGTGCTGTCATCATGAAACGTTCAGATCACTTACAACTCAATAGATTCTACCTTCCTGTAACATTTCAGCCTGATTGGACCTTGTTTTCACACAAATGAACCCAGAATGATGTGAAATTGTGCTTCGTGCAACATAATTCTGGGTGCCATTTACAAACCATAAGTGCTAATGACTCCATTCCTTTTTGTGGTTGTAGGGGCTGTTGGTTGGAGTACATTAAAACAAACCTGATCTCTCTAGGACATTCAGAAGCCAAGTTATAAGCCCACAAATGTGTAACTGGACTACTTCTTTAAATTGACACCAGATCCAGTGACCTTTGGGACATGGTTTGACCCCCTTAGGAAAGGCTATCATCATGAAACGTTCAGATCACTTACAACTCAATAGATTCTACCTTCCTGTAACGTTTCAGCCTGATTGGACCTTGTTTTCACACAAATGAACCCAGAATGATGTGAAATTGTGCTTCGTGCAACATAATTCTGGGTGCCATTTACAAACCATAAGTGCTAATGACTCCATTCCTTTTTGTGGTTGTAGGGGCTGTTGATTGGAGTACATTAAAACAAACCTGATCTCTCTAGGACATTCAGAAGCCAAGTTATAAGCCCACAAAGGTGTAACTGGACTACTTCTTTAAAGTGACACCAGGTCCGGTGACCTTTGGGACATGGTTTGACCCCCTTAGGAAAGTGCTATCATCATGAAACGTTCAGATCACTTACAACTCAATAGATTCTACCTTCTTGTAGCGTTTCAGCCTGATTGGACCTTGTTTTCACACAAATGAACCCAGAATGATGTGAAATTGTGCTTCGTGCAACATAATTCTGGGCGCCATTTACAAACCATAAGTGCTAATGACTCCATTCCTTTTTGTGGTTATAGGGGCTGTTGATTGGAGAACACTAAAACAAAGCTAACCTCTCTAGGACATTCAGAAGCCAAGTTATAAGCCCACAAAGGTGTAATTGGACTGCTTCTTTAAAGTGACACCAGGCCCGGTGACCTTTGGGACATGGTTTGACCCCCTTAGGAAAGTGCTGTCATCATGAAACGTTCAGATCACTTACAACTCAATAGATTCTACCTTCCTGTAACATTTCAGCCTGATTGGACCTTGTTTTCACACAAATGAACCCAGAATGATGTGAAATTGTGCTTCGTGCAACATAATTCTGGGTGCCATTTAAAAACCATAAGTGCTAATGACTCCATTCCTTTTTGTGGTTGTAGGGGCTGTTGATTGGAGTATACTAAAACAAACCTGATCTCTCTAGGACATTCAGAAGCCAAGTTATAAGCCCACAAAGGTGTAACTGGACTACTTCTTTAAATTGACACCAGATCCGGTGACCTTTGGGACATGGTTTGACCCCCTTAGGAAAGTGCTATCATCATGAAACGTTCAGATTACTTACAACTCAATAGATTCTACCTACTTGTAGCGTTTCAGCCTGATTGGACCTTGTTTTCACACAAATGGACCCAGAATGATGTGAAATTGTGCTTCGTGCAACATAATTCTGGGTGCCATTTACAAACCTTAAGTGCTAATGACTCCATTCCTTTTTGTGGTTTTAGGGGCTGTTGATTAGAGTACACTAAAACAAACCTAACCACTCTAGGACATTCAGAAGCCAAGTTATAAGCCCACAAAGGTGTAACTGGACTGCTTCTTTAAAGTGACACCAGGCCCGGTGACCTTTGGGACATGGTTTGGCCCCCTATAGGAATGTGCGATCATCTTGAAACGTTCAGATCACTTACAACTCAATAGATTCTACCTTCCTGTAACTTTTCAGCCTGATTGGACCTTGTTTTCACACAAATGAACCCAGACTGATGTGAAATTGTGCTTCGTGCAACATAATTCTGGGTGCCATTTAAAAACCATAAGTGCTAATGACTCCATTCCTTTTTGTGGTTGTAACGGCTGTTGATTGGAGTATACTAAAACAAACCTGATCTCTCTAGGACATTCAGAAGCCAAGTTATAAGCCCACAAAGGTGTAACTGGACTACTTCTTTAAATTGACACCAGATCCGGTGACCTTTGGGACATGGTTTGACCCCCTTAGGAAAGTGCTATCATCATGAAACGTTCAGATTACTTACAACTCAATAGATTCTATCTACTTGTAGCGTTTCAGCCTGATTGGACCTTGTTTTCACACAAATGGACCCAGAATGATGTGAAATTGTGCTTCGTGCAACATAATTCTGGGTGCCATTTACAAACCTTAAGTGCTAATGACTCCATACCTTTTTGTGGTTTTAGGGGCTGTTGATTGGAGTACACTAAAACAAACCTAACCTCTCTAGGACATTCAGAAGCCAAGTTATAAGCCCACAAATGTGTAACTGAACTACTTCTTTAAATTGACACCAGATCCGGTGACCTTTGGGACATGGTTTGGCCCCCTATAGGAATGTGCGATCATCTTGAAACGTTCAGATCACTTTCAACTCAATAGATTCTACCTTCTTGTAACGTTTCAGCCTGATTGGACCTTGTTTTCACACAAATGAACCCAGAATGATGTGAAATTGTGCTTCGTGCAACATAATTCTGGGTGCCATTTAAAAACCATAAGTGCTAATGACTCCATTCCTTTTTGTGGTTGTAAGGGCTGTTTATTGGAGTATACTAAAACAAACCTGATCTCTCTAGGACATTCAGAAGCCAAGTTATAAGCACTCAAATGTGTAACTGGACTACTTCTTTAAAGTGACACCAGGCCCGGTGACCTTTGGGACATGGTTTGACCCCCTATAGGAATGTGTGATCATCTTGAAACGTTCAGATCACTTACAACTCAATAGATTCTACCTTCTTGTAACGTTTCAGCCTGATTGGACCTTGTTTTCACACAAATGAACCCAGAATGATGTGAAATTGTGCTTCGTGCAACATAATTCTGGGTGCCATTTACAAACCTTAAGTGCTAATGACTCCATTCCTTTTTGTGGTTGTAGGGGCTGTTGATTGGAGTACACTAAAACAAACCTGATCTCTCTAGGACATTCAGAAGCCAAGTTATAAGCCCACAAATGTGTAACTGAACTACTTCTTTAAATTGACACCAGATCCGGTGACCTTTTTGGACATGGTTTGACCTCTTAGGAAAGTGCTATCATCATGAAACGTTCAGATCACTTACAACTCAATAGATTCTACCTTCCTGTAACGTTTCAGCCTGATTGGACCTTGTTTTCACACAAATGGACCCAGAATGATGTGAAATTGTGCTTCGTGCAACATAATTCTGGGTGCCATTTACAAACCATAAATGCTAATGACTCCATTCCTTTTTGTGGTTGTAGGGGCTGTTGATTGGAGTACACTAAAACAAACCTGATCTCTCTAGGACATTCAGAAGCCAAGTTATAAGCCCACAAATGTGTAACTGAACTACTTCTTTAAATTGACACCAGATCCGGTGACCTTTGGGACATGGTTTGACCCCCTTAGGAAAGTGCTATCATCATGAAACGTTCAGATCACTTACAACTCAATAGATTCTACCTTCCTGTAACGTTTCAGCCTGATTGGACCTTGTCTTCACACAAATGGACCCAGAACGATGTGAAATTGTGCTTCGTGCAACATAATTCTGGGTGCCATTTACAAACCATAAGTGCTAATGACTCCATTCCTTTTTGTGGTTGTAGGGGCTGTTGATTCAAGTACACTAAAACAAACCTTATCTCTCTAGGACATTCAGAAGCCAAGTTATAAGCCCACAAATGTGTAACTGGACTACTTCTTTAAATTGACACCAGATCCGGTGACCTTTGGGACATGGTTTGACCCCCTTAGGAAAGAGCTATCATCATGAAACGTTCAGATCACTTACAACTCAATAGATTCTACCTTCCTGTAGCGTTTCATCCTGATTGGACCTTGTTTTCACACAAATGGACCCAGAATGATGTGAAAATGTTTTTCGTGCAACATAATTCTGGGTGCCATTTACAAACCATAAGTGCTAATGACTCCATTCCTTTTTGTGGTTGTAGGGGCTGTTGATTGGAGTACATTAAAACAAACCTGATCTCTCTAGGACATTCAGAAGCCAAGTTATAAGCCCACAAATGTGTAACTGGACTACTTCTTTAAAGTGACACCAGATCCGGTGACCTTTGGGACATGGTTTGACCCCCTTAGGAAAGTGCTATCATCATGAAACGTTCAGATCACTTACAACTCAATAGAGTCTACCTTCCTGTAACGTTTCAGCCTGATTGGACCTTGTTTTCACACAAATGAACCCAAAATGATGTGAAATTGTGCTTCGTGCAACATAATTCTGGGTGCCATTTACAAACCATAAGTGCTAATGACTCCATTCCTTTTTGAGGTTGTAGGGGCTGTTGATTGGAGAACACTAAAACAAACCTGATCTATCTAGGACATTCAGAAGCCTAGTTATAAGCCCTCAAAGATGTAACTGGACTACTTCTTTAAAGTGACACCAGGCCCGGTGACCTTTGGGACACTGTTTGACCCCCTATAGGAATCTGCGATCATCATAAAATGTTCAGATCACTTACAACTCAATAGATTCTACCTTCTTGTAACGTTTCAGCCTGATTGGACCTTGTTTTCACACAAATGGACCCAGAATGATGTGAAATTGTGCTTCGTGCAACATAATTCTGGGTGCCATTTACAAACCATAAGTGCTAATGACTCCATTCCTTTTTGTGGTTGTAGGGGCTGTTGGTTGGAGTACATTAAAACAAACCTGATCTCTCTAGGACATTCAGAAGCCAAGTTATAAGCCCACAAATGTGTAACTGGACTACTTCTTTAAATTGACACCAGATCCAGTGACCTTTGGGACATGGTTTGACCCCCTATAGGAATGTGCGATCATCATGAAACGTTCAGATCACTTACAACTCAATAGATTCTACCTTCTTGTAACGTTTCAGCCTGATTGGACCTTGTTTTCACACAAATGGACCCAGAATGATGTGAAATTGTGCTTCGTGCAACATAATTCTGGGTGCCATTTACAAACCATAAGTGCCAATGAATCCATTCATTTTTGTGGTTGTAGGGGCTGTTGGTTGGAGTACATTAAAACAAACCTGATCTCTCTAGGACATTCAGAAGCCAAGTTATAAGCCCACAAATGTGTAACTGGACTACTTCTTTAAATTGACACCAGATCCAGTGACCTTTGGGACATGGTTTGACGCCCTTAGGAAAGTGCTATCATCATGAAACGTTCAGATCACTTACAACTCAATAGATTCTACCTTCCTGTAACGTTTCAGCCTGATTGGACCTTGTTTTCACACAAATGAACCCAAAATGATGTGAAATTGTGCTTCGTGCAACATAATTCTGGGTGCCATTTACAAACCATAAGTGCTAATGACTCCATTCCTTTTTGAGGTTGTAGGGGCTGTTGATTGGAGAACACTAAAACAAACCGGATCTATCTGGGACATTCAGAAGCCTAGTTATAAGCCCTCAAAGATGTAACTGGACTACTTCTTTAAAGTGACACCAGGCCCGGTGACCCTTGGGACACTGTTTGACCCCCTATAGGAATCTGCGATCATCATGAAACGTTCAGATCACTTACAACTCAATAGATTCTACCTTCTTGTAACGTTTCAGCCTGATTGGACCTTGTTTTCACACAAATGGACCCAGAATGATGTGAAATTGTGCTTCGTGCAACATAATTCTGGGTGCCATTTACAAACCATAAGTGCCAATGAATCCATTCATTTTTGTGGTTGTAGGGGCTGTTGGTTGGAGTACATTAAAACAAACCTGATCTCTCTAGGACATTCAGAAGCCAAGTTATAAGCCCACAAATGTGTAACTGGACTACTTCTTTAAATTGACACCAGATCCAGTGACCTTTGGGACATGGTTTGACGCCCTTAGGAAAGTGCTATCATCATGAAACGTTCAGATCACTTACAACTCAATAGATTCTACCTTCCTGTAACGTTTCAGCCTGATTGGACCTTGTTTTCACACAAATGAACCCAGAATGTTGTGAAATTGTGCTTAGTGCAGCATAATTCTGGGTGCCATTTAAAAACCATAAGTGCTAATGACTCCATTCCTTTTTGAGGTTGTAGGAGATGTTGATTGGAGTACACTAAAACAAACCTGATCTCTCTAGGACATTCAGAAGCCAAGTTATAAGCCCACAAATGTGTAACTGGACTACTTCTTTAAATTGACACCAGATCCGGTGACCTCTGGGACATGGTTTGACCCCCTTAGGAAAGTGCTATCATCATGAAACGTTCAAATCACTTACAACTCAATAGATTCTACCTTCCTGTAACGTTTCAGCCTGATTGGACCTTGTTTTCACACAAATGAACCCAGAATGATGTGAAATTGTGCTTCGTGCAACATAATTCTGGGTGCCATTTACAAACCATAAGTGCTAATGACTCCATTCCTTTTTGTGGTTGTAGGGGCTGTTGATTGGAGTACACTAAAACAAACCTAACCTCTCTAGGACATTCAGAAGCCAAGTTATAAGCCCACAAAGGTGTAACTGGACTACTTCTTTAAAGTGACACCAGGCCCGGTGACCTTTGGGACACTGTTTGACCCCCTATAGGAATCTGCGATCATCATAAAATGTTCAGATCACTTACAACTCAATAGATTCTACCTTCTTGTAACGTTTCAGCCTGATTGGACCTTGTTTTCACACAAATGGACCCAGAATGATGTGAAATTGTGCTTCGTGCAACATAATTCTGGGTGCCATTTACAAACCATAAGTGCTAATGACTCCATTCCTTTTTGTGGTTGTAGGGGCTGTTGGTTGGAGTACATTAAAACAAACCTGATCTCTCTAGGACATTCAGAAGCCAAGTTATAAGCCCACAAATGTGTAACTGGACTACTTCTTTAAATTGACACCAGATCCAGTGACCTTTGGGACATGGTTTGACCCCCTATAGGAATGTGTGATCATCATGAAACGTTCAGATCACTTACAACTCAATAGATTCTACCTTCTTGTAACGTTTCAGCCTGATTGGACCTTGTTTTCACACAAATGGACCCAGAATGATGTGAAATTGTGCTTCGTGCAACATAATTCTGGGTGCCATTTACAAACCATAAGTGCCAATGAATCCATTCATTTTTGTGGTTGTAGGGGCTGTTGGTTGGAGTACATTAAAACAAACCTGATCTCTCTAGGACATTCAGAAGCCAAGTTATAAGCCCACAAAGGTGTAACTGGACTACTTCTTTAAAGTGACACCAGGCCCGGTGACCTTTGGAACATGGTTTGACCCCCTTAGGAAAGTGCTATCATCATGAAACGTTCAGATCACTTACAACTCAATAGATTCTACCTTGTTGTAGCGTTTCAGCCTGATTGGACCTTGTTTTCACACAAATGGACCCAGAATGATGTGAAATTGTGCTTCGTGCAACATAATTCTGGGTGCCATTTAAAAACCATAAGTGCTAATGACTCCATTCCTTTTTGTGGTTGTAGGGGCTGTTGATTGGAGTATACTAAAACAAACCTGATCTCTCTAGGACATTCAGAAGCCAAGTTATAAGCCCACAAAGGTGTAACTGGACTACTTATTTAAATTGACACCAGATCCGGTGACCTTTGGGACATGGTTTGACCCCCTTAGGAAAGTGCTATCATCATGAAACGTTCAGATCACTTACAACTCAATAGATTCTACCTTCCTGTAACATTTCAGCCTGATTGGACCTTGTTTTCACACAAATGAACCCAGAATGATGTGAAATTGTGCTTCGTGCAACATAATTCTGGGTGCCATTTACAAACCATAAGTGCTAATGACTCCATTCCTTTTTGTGGTTGTAGGGGCTGTTGGTTGGAGTACATTAAAACAAACCTGATCTCTCTAGGACATTCAGAAGCCAAGTTATAAGCCCACAAATGTGTAACTGGACTACTTCTTTAAATTGACACCAGATCCAGTGACCTTTGGGACATGGTTTGACCCCCTTAGGAAAGGCTATCATCATGAAACGTTCAGATCACTTACAACTCAATAGATTCTACCTTCCTGTAACGTTTCAGCCTGATTGGACCTTGTTTTCACACAAATGAACCCAGAATGATGTGAAATTGTGCTTAGTGCAGCATAATTCTGGGTGCCATTTAAAAACCATAAGTGCTAATGACTCCATTCCTTTTTGAGGTTGTAGGGGATGTTGACTGGAGTACACTAAAACAAACCTGATCTCTCTAGGACATTCAGAAGCCAAGTTATAAGCCCACAAATGTGTAACTGGACTACTTCTTTAAATTTACACCAGATCCGGTGACCTTTGGGACATGGTTTGACCCCCTTAGGAAAGTGCTATCATCATGAAACGTTCAGATCACTTACAACTCAATAGATTCTACCTTCCTGTAACGTTTCAGCCTGATTGGACCTTGTTTTCACAAAAATGAACCCAGAATGATGTGAAATTGTGCTTCGTGCAACATAATTCTGGGTGCCATTTAAAAACCATAAGTGCTAATAACTCAATTCCTTTTTGTGGTTGTAGGGGCTGTTGATTGGAGTATACTAAAACAAACCTGATCTCTCTAGGACATTCAGAAGCCAAGTTATAAGCCCACAAAGGTGTAAGTGGACTACTTCTTTAAATTGACACCAGATCCGGTGACCTTTGGGGCATGGTTTGACCCCTTAGGAAAGTGCTATCATCATGAAACGTTCAGATCACTTACAACTCAATAGATTCTACCTTGTTGTAGCGTTTCAGCCTGATTGGACCTTGTTTTCACACAAATGGACCCAGAATGATGTGAAATTGTGCTTCGTGCAACATAATTCTGGATGCCATTTACAAACCTTAAGTGCTAATGACTCCATTCCTTTTTGTGGTTGTAGGGGCTGTTGATTGGAGTACACTAAAACAAACCTAACCTCTCTAGGACATTCAGAAACCAAGTTATAAGCCCACAAAGGTGTAACTGGACTGCTTCTTTAAAGTGACACCAGGCCCGGTGAAATTTGGGACATGGTTTGACCCCCTATAGGAATGTGGGATCATCTTGAAACGTTCAGATCACTTACAACTCAATAGATTCTACCTTCTTATAACGTTTCAGCCTGATTGGACCTTGTTTTCACACAAATGAACCCAGAATGATGTGAAATTGTGCTTCGTGCAACATAATTCTGGGTGCCATTTAAAAACCATAAGTGCTAATGACTCCATTCCTTTTTGTGGTTGTAAGGGCTGTTGATTGGAGTATACTAAAACAAACCTGATCTCTCTAGGACGTTCAGAAGCCAAGTTATAAGCCCACAAAGGTGTAACTGGACTACTTATTTAAATTGACACCAGATCCGGTGACCTTTGGGACATGGTTTGACCCCCTTAGGAAAGTGCTATCATCATGAAACGTTCAGATCACTTACAACTCAATAGATTCTACCTTCCTGTAACATTTCAGCCTGATTGGACCTTGTTTTCACACAAATGAACCCAGAATGATGTGAAATTGTGCTTCGTGCAACATAATTCTGGGTGCCATTTAAAAACCATAAGTGCTAATGACTCCATTCCTTTTTGTGGTTGTAAGGGCTGTTGATTGGAGTATACTAAAACAAACCTGATCTCTCTAGGACGTTCAGAAGCCAAGTTATAAGCCCACAAAGGTGTAACTGGACTACATATTTAAATTGACACCAGATCCGGTGACCTTTGGGACATGGTTTGACCCCCTTAGGAAAGTGCTGTCATCATGAAACGTTCAGATCACTTACAACTCAATAGATTCTACCTTCCTGTAACATTTCAGCCTGATTGGACCTTGTTTTCACACAAATGAACCCAGAATGATGTGAAATTGTGCTTCGTGCAACATAATTCTGGGTGCCATTTACAAACCATAAGTGCTAATGACTCCATTCCTTTTTGTGGTTGTAGGGGCTGTTGGTTGGAGTACATTAAAACAAACCTGATCTCTCTAGGACATTCAGAAGCCAAGTTATAAGCCCACAAATGTGTAACTGGACTACTTCTTTAAATTGACACCAGATCCAGTGACCTTTGGGACATGGTTTGACCCCCTTAGGAAAGGCTATCATCATGAAACGTTCAGATCACTTACAACTCAATAGATTCTACCTTCCTGTAACGTTTCAGCCTGATTGGACCTTGTTTTCACACAAATGAACCCAGAATGATGTGAAATTGTGCTTCGTGCAACATAATTCTGGGTGCCATTTACAAACCATAAGTGCTAATGACTCCATTCCTTTTTGTGGTTGTAGGGGCTGTTGATTGGAGTACATTAAAACAAACCTGATCTCTCTAGGACATTCAGAAGCCAAGTTATTAGCCCACAAAGGTGTAACTGGACTACTTCTTTAAAGTGACACCAGGTCCGGTGACCTTTGGGACATGGTTTGACCCCCTTAGGAAAGTGCTATCATCATGAAACGTTCAGATCACTTACAACTCAATAGATTCTACCTTCTTGTAGCGTTTCAGCCTGATTGGACCTTGTTTTCACACAAATGAACCCAGAATGATGTGAAATTGTGCTTCGTGCAACATAATTCTGGGCGCCATTTACAAACCATAAGTGCTAATGACTCCATTCCTTTTTGTGGTTATAGGGGCTGTTGATTGGAGAACACTAAAACAAAGCTAACCTCTCTAGGACATTCAGAAGCCAAGTTATAAGCCCACAAAGGTGTAACTGGACTGCTTCTTTAAAGTGACACCAGGCCCGGTGACCTTTGGGACATGGTTTGACCCCCTTAGGAAAGTGCTGTCATCATGAAACGTTCAGATCACTTACAACTCAATAGATTCTACCTTCCTGTAACATTTCAGCCTGATTGGACCTTGTTTTCACACAAATGAACCCAGAATGATGTGAAATTGTGCTTCGTGCAACATAATTCTGGGTGCCATTTAAAAACCATAAGTGCTAATGACTCCATTCCTTTTTGTGGTTGTAGGGGCTGTTGATTGGAGTATACTAAAACAAACCTGATCTCTCTAGGACATTCAGAAGCCAAGTTATAAGCCCACAAAGGTGTAACTGGACTACTTCTTTAAATTGACACCAGATCCGGTGACCTTTGGGACATGGTTTGACCCCCTTAGGAAAGTGCTATCATCATGAAACGTTCAGATCACTTACAACTCAATAGATTCTACCTTCCTGTAACATTTCAGCCTGATTGGACCTTGTTTTCACACAAATGAACCCAGAATGATGTGAAATTGTGCTTCGTGCAACATAATTCTGGGTGCCATTTAAAAACCATAAGTGCTAATGACTCCATTCCTTTTTGTGGTTGTAAGGGCTGTTGATTGGAGTATACTAAAACAAACCTGATCTCTCTAGGACGTTCAGAAGCCAAGTTATAAGCCCACAAAGGTGTAACTGGACTACATATTTAAATTGACACCAGATCCGGTGACCTTTGGGACATGGTTTGACCCCCTTAGGAAAGTGCTGTCATCATGAAACGTTCAGATCACTTACAACTCAATAGATTCTACCTTCCTGTAACATTTCAGCCTGATTGGACCTTGTTTTCACACAAATGAACCCAGAATGATGTGAAATTGTGCTTCGTGCAACATAATTCTGGGTGCCATTTACAAACCATAAGTGCTAATGACTCCATTCCTTTTTGTGGTTGTAGGGGCTGTTGGTTGGAGTACATTAAAACAAACCTGATCTCTCTAGGACATTCAGAAGCCAAGTTATAAGCCCACAAATGTGTAACTGGACTACTTCTTTAAATTGACACCAGATCCAGTGACCTTTGGGACATGGTTTGACCCCCTTAGGAAAGGCTATCATCATGAAACGTTCAGATCACTTACAACTCAATAGATTCTACCTTCCTGTAACGTTTCAGCCTGATTGGACCTTGTTTTCACACAAATGAACCCAGAATGATGTGAAATTGTGCTTCGTGCAACATAATTCTGGGTGCCATTTACAAACCATAAGTGCTAATGACTCCATTCCTTTTTGTGGTTGTAGGGGCTGTTGATTGGAGTACATTAAAACAAACCTGATCTCTCTAGGACATTCAGAAGCCAAGTTATAAGCCCACAAAGGTGTAACTGGACTACTTCTTTAAAGTGACACCAGGTCCGGTGACCTTTGGGACATGGTTTGACCCCCTTAGGAAAGTGCTATCATCATGAAACGTTCAGATCACTTACAACTCAATAGATTCTACCTTCTTGTAGCGTTTCAGCCTGATTGGACCTTGTTTTCACACAAATGAACCCAGAATGATGTGAAATTGTGCTTCGTGCAACATAATTCTGGGCGCCATTTACAAACCATAAGTGCTAATGACTCCATTCCTTTTTGTGGTTATAGGGGCTGTTGATTGGAGAACACTAAAACAAAGCTAACCTCTCTAGGACATTCAGAAGCCAAGTTATAAGCCCACAAAGGTGTAACTGGACTGCTTCTTTAAAGTGACACCAGGCCCGGTGACCTTTGGGACATGGTTTGACCCCCTTAGGAAAGTGCTGTCATCATGAAACGTTCAGATCACTTACAACTCAATAGATTCTACCTTCCTGTAACATTTCAGCCTGATTGGACCTTGTTTTCACACAAATGAACCCAGAATGATGTGAAATTGTGCTTCGTGCAACATAATTCTGGGTGCCATTTAAAAACCATAAGTGCTAATGACTCCATTCCTTTTTGTGGTTGTAGGGGCTGTTGATTGGAGTATACTAAAACAAACCTGATCTCTCTAGGACATTCAGAAGCCAAGTTATAAGCCCACAAAGGTGTAACTGGACTACTTCTTTAAATTGACACCAGATCCGGTGACCTTTGGGACATGGTTTGACCCCCTTAGGAAAGTGCTATCATCATGAAACGTTCAGATTACTTACAACTCAATAGATTCTACCTACTTGTAGCGTTTCAGCCTGATTGGACCTTGTTTTCACACAAATGGACCCAGAATGATGTGAAATTGTGCTTTGTGCAACATAATTCTGGGTGCCATTTACAAACCTTAAGTGCTAATGACTCCATTCCTTTTTGTGGTTTTAGGGGCTGTTGATTAGAGTACACTAAAACAAACCTAACCACTCTAGGACATTCAGAAGCCAAGTTATAAGCCCACAAAGGTGTAACTGGACTGCTTCTTTAAAGTGACACCAGGCCCGGTGACCTTTGGGACATGGTTTGGCCCCCTATAGGAATGTGCGATCATCTTGAAACGTTCAGATCACTTACAACTCAATAGATTCTACCTTCCTGTAACTTTTCAGCCTGATTGGACCTTGTTTTCACACAAATGAACCCAGAATGATGTGAAATTGTGCTTCGTGCAACATAATTCTGGGTGCCATTTAAAAACCATAAGTGCTAATGACTCCATTCCTTTTTGTGGTTGTAACGGCTGTTGATTGGAGTATACTAAAACAAACCTGATCTCTCTAGGACATTCAGAAGCCAAGTTATAAGCCCACAAAGGTGTAACTGGACTACTTCTTTAAATTGACACCAGATCCGGTGACCTTTGGGACATGGTTTGACCCCCTTAGGAAAGTGCTATCATCATGAAACGTTCAGATCACTTACAACTCAATAGATTCTACCTTCCTGTAACATTTCAGCCTGATTGGACCTTGTTTTCACACAAATGAATCCAGAATGATGTGAAATTGTGCTTCGTGCAACATAATTCTGGGTGCCATTTAAAAACCATAAGTGCTAATGACTCCATTCCTTTTTGAGGTGTTAGGGGCTGTTGATTGGAGTACACTAAAACAAACCTGATCTCTCTAGGACATTCAGAAGCCAAGTTATAAGCCCTCAAAGGTGTAACTGGACTACTTCTTTAAAGTGACACCAGGCCCGGTGACCTTTGGGAAATGGTTTTACCCCCTATAGGAATGTGCGATCATCTTGAAACGTTCAGATCACTTACAACTCAATAGATTCTACCTTCTTGTAGCGTTTCAGCCTGATTGGACCTTGTTTTCACACAAATGGACCCAGAATGATGTGAAATTGTGCTTCGTGCAACATAATTCTGGGTGCCATTTACAAACCTTAAGTGCTAATGACTCCATTCCTTTTTGTGGTTGTAGGGGCTGTTGATTGGAGTACACTAAAACAAACCTAACCTCTCTAGGACATTCAGAAGCCAAGTTATAAGCCCACAAAGGTGTAACTGGACTACTTCTTTAAAGTGACACCAGGCCCGGTGACCTTTGGGACATGGTTTGACCCCCTTAGGAAAGTGCTATCATCATGAAACGTTCAGATCACTTACAACTCAATAGATTCTACCTTCCTGTAACATTTCAGCCTGATTGGACCTTGTTTTCACACAAATGAACCCAGAATGATGTGAAATTGTGCTTCGTGCAACATAATTCTGGGTGCCATTTAAAAACCTTAAGTGCTAATGGCTCCATTCCTTTTGGTGGTTGTAGGGGCTGTTGATTGGAGTACACTAAAACAAACCTAACCTCTCTAGGATATTCAGAAGCCAAGTTATAAGCCCACAAAGGTGTAACTGGACTACTTCTTTAAATTGACACCAGATCCGGTGACATTTGGGACATGGTTTGACCCCCTTAGGAAAGTGCTATAATCATGAAACGTTCAGATCACTTACAACTCAAGAGATTCTACCTTCCTGTAACATTTCAGCCTGATTGGACCTTGTTTTCACACAAATGAACCCAGAATGATGTGAAATTGTGCTTCGTGCAACATAATTCTGGGTGCCATTTAAAAACCATAAGTGCTAATGACTCCATTCCTTTTTGAGGTTGTAGGGGCTGTTGATTGGAGTACACTAAAACAAACCTGATCTCTCTAGGACATTCAGAAGCCAAGGTATAAGCCCTCAAAGGTGTAACTGGACTACTTCTTTAAAGTGACACCAGGCCCGGTGACCTTTGGGACATGGTTTTACCCCCTATAGGAATGTGCGATCATCTTGAAACGTTCAGATCACTTACAACCCAATAGATTCTACCTTCTTGTAGCGTTTCAGCCTGATTGGACCTTGTTTTCACACAAATGGACCCAGAATGATGTGAAATTGTGCTTCGTGCAACATAATTCTGGGTGCCATTTACAAACCTTAAGTGCTAATGACTCCATTCCTTTTTGTGGTTGTAGGGGCTGTTGATTGGAGTACACTAAAACAAACCTAACCTCTCTAGGACATTCAGAAGCCAAGTTATAAGCCCACAAAGGTGTAACTGGACTACTTCTTTAAAGTGTCACCAGGCCCGGTGACCTTTGGGACATGGTTTGACCCCCTTAGGAAAGTGCTATCATCATGAAACGTTCAGATCACTTACAACTCAATAGATTCTACCTTCCTGTAACATTTCAGCCTGATTGGACCTTGTTTTCACACAAATGAACCCAGAATGATGTGAAATTTTGCTTCGTGCAACATAATTCTGGGTGCCATTTAAAAACCTTAAGTGCTAATGGCTCCATTCCTTTTTGTGGTTGTAGGGGCTGTTGATTGGAGTACACTAAAACAAACCTAACCTCTCTAGGACATTCAGAAGCCAAGTTATAAGCCCACAAAGGTGTAACTGGACTACTTCTTTAAATTGACACCAGATCCGGTGACATTTGGGACATGGTTTGACCCCCTTAGGAAAGTGCTATAATCATGAAACGTTCAGATCACTTACAACTCAAGAGATTCTACCTTCCTGTAACATTTCAGCCTGATTGGACCTTGTTTTCACACAAATGAACCCAGAATGATGTGAAATTGTGCTTCGTGCAACATAATTCTGGGTGCCATTTAAAAACCATAAGTGCTAATGACTCCATTCCTTTTTGAGGTTGTAGGGGCTGTTGATTGGAGTACACTAAAACAAACCTGATCTCTCTAGGACATTCAGAAGCCAAGGTATAAGCCCTCAAAGGTGTAACTGGACTACTTCTTTAAAGTGACACCAGGCCCGGTGACCTTTGGGACATGGTTTTACCCCCTATAGGAATGTGCGATCATCTTGAAACGTTCAGATCACTTACAACTCAATAGATTCTACCTTCTTGTAGCGTTTCAGCCTGATTGGACCTTGTTTTCACACAAATGGACCCAGAATGATGTGAAATTGTGCTTCGTGCAACATAATTCTGGGTGCCATTTACAAACCTTAAGTGCTAATGACTCCATTCCTTTTTGTGGTTGTAGGGGCTGTTGATTGGAGTACACTAAAACAAACCTAACCTCTCTAGGACATTCAGAAGCCAAGTTATAAGCCCACAAAGGTGTAACTGGACTACTTCTTTAAAGTGACACCAGGCCCGGTGACCTTTGGGACATGGTTTGACCCCCTTAGGAAAGTGCTATCATCATGAAACGTTCAGATCACTTACAACTCAATAGATTCTACCTTCCTGTAACATTTCAGCCTGATTGGACCTTGTTTTCACACAAATGAACCCAGAATGATGTGAAATTGTGCTTCGTGCAACATAATTCTGGGTGCCATTTAAAAACCTTAAGTGCTAATGGCTCCATTCCTTTTTGTGGTTGTAGGGGCTGTTGATTGGAGTACACTAAAACAAACCTAACCTCTCTAGGATATTCAGAAGCCAAGTTATAAGCCCACAAAGGTGTAACTGGACTACTTCTTTAAATTGACACCAGATCCGGTGACATTTGGGACATGGTTTGACCCCCTTAGGAAAGTGCTATAATCATGAAACGTTCAGATCACTTACAACTCAAGAGATTCTACCTTCCTGTAACATTTCAGCCTGATTGGACCTTGTTTTCACACAAATGAACCCAGAATGATGTGAAATTGTGCTTCGTGCAACATAATTCTGGGTGCCATTTAAAAACCATAAGTGCTAATGACTCCATTCCTTTTTGAGGTTGTAGGGGCTGTTGATTGGAGTACACTAAAACAAACCTGATCTCTCTAGGACATTCAGAAGCCAAGGTATAAGCCCTCAAAGGTGTAACTGGACTACTTCTTTAAAGTGACACCAGGCCCGGTGACCTTTGGGACATGGTTTTACCCCCTATAGGAATGTGCGATCATCTTGAAACGTTCAGATCACTTACAACTCAATAGATTCTACCTTCTTGTAGCGTTTCAGCCTGATTGGACCTTGTTTTCACACAAATGGACCCAGAATGATGTGAAAGTGTGCTTCGTGCAACATAATTCTGGGTGCCATTTACAAACCTTAAGTGCTAATGACTCCATTCCTTTTTGTGGTTGTAGGGGCTGTTGATTGGAGTACACTAAAACAAACCTAACCTCTCTAGGACATTCAGAAGCCAAGTTATAAGCCCACAAAGGTGTAACTGGACTACTTCTTTAAAGTGTCACCAGGCCCGGTGACCTTTGGGACATGGTTTGACCCCCTTAGGAAAGTGCTATCATCATGAAACGTTCAGATCACTTACAACTCAATAGATTCTACCTTCCTGTAACATTTCAGCCTGATTGGACCTTGTTTTCACACAAATGAACCCAGAATGATGTGAAATTGTGCTTCGTGCAACATAATTCTGGGTGCCATTTAAAAACCTTAAGTGCTAATGGCTCCATTCCTTTTTGTGGTTGTAGGGGCTGTTGATTGGAGTACACTAAAACAAACCTAACCTCTCTAGGACATTCAGAAGCCAAGTTATAAGCCCACAAAGGTGTAACTGGACTACTTCTTTAAATTGACACCAGATCCGGTGACATTTGGGACATGGTTTGACCCCCTTAGGAAAGTGCTATAATCATGAAACGTTCAGATCACTTACAACTCAAGAGATTCTACCTTCCTGTAACATTTCAGCCTGATTGGACCTTGTTTTCACACAAATGAACCCAGAATGATGTGAAATTGTGCTTCGTGCAACATAATTCTGGGTGCCATTTAAAAACCATAAGTGCTAATGACTCCATTCCTTTTTGAGGTTGTAGGGGCTGTTGATTGGAGTACACTAAAACAAACCTGATCTCTCTAGGACATTCAGAAGCCAAGGTATAAGCCCTCAAAGGTGTAACTGGACTACTTCTTTAAAGTGACACCAGGCCCGGTGACCTTTGGGACATGGTTTTACCCCCTATAGGAATGTGCGATCATCTTGAAACGTTCAGATCACTTACAACTCAATAGATTCTACCTTCTTGTAGCGTTTCAGCCTGATTGGACCTTGTTTTCACACAAATGGACCCAGAATGATGTGAAATTGTGCTTCGTGCAACATAATTCTGGGTGCCATTTACAAACCTTAAGTGCTAATGACTCCATTCCTTTTTGTGGTTGTAGGGGCTGTTGATTGGAGTACACTAAAACAAACCTAACCTCTCTAGGACATTCAGAAGCCAAGTTATAAGCCCACAAAGGTGTAACTGGACTACTTCTTTAAAGTGACACCAGGCCCGGTGACCTTTGGGACATGGTTTGACCCCCTTAGGAAAGTGCTATCATCATGAAACGTTCAGATTACTTACAACTCAATAGATTCTACCTACTTGTAGCGTTTCAGCCTGATTGGACCTTGTTTTCACACAAATGGACCCAGAATGATGTGAAATTGTGCTTCGTGCAACATAATTCTGGGTGCCATTTACAAACCTTAAGTGCTAATGACTCCATTCCTTTTTGTGGTTTTAGGGGCTGTTGATTAGAGTACACTAAAACAAACCTAACCACTCTAGGACATTCAGAAGCCAAGTTATAAGCCCACAAAGGTGTAACTGGACAGCTTCTTTAAAGTGACACCAGGCCCGGTGACCTTTGGGACATGGTTTGGCCCCCTATAGGAATGTGCGATCATCTTGAAACGTTCAGATCACTTACAACTCAATAGATTCTACCTTCCTGTAACTTTTCAGCCTGATTGGACCTTGTTTTCACACAAATGAACCCAGAATGATGTGAAATTGTGCTTCGTGCAACATAATTCTGGGTGCCATTTAAAAACCATAAGTGCTAATGACTCCATTCCTTTTTGTGGTTGTAACGGCTGTTGATTGGAGTATACTAAAACAAACCTGATCTCTCTAGGACATTCAGAAGCCAAGTTATAAGCCCACAAAGGTGTAACTGGACTACTTCTTTAAATTGACACCAGATCCGGTGACCTTTGGGACATGGTTTGACCCCCTTAGGAAAGTGCTATCATCATGAAACGTTCAGATCACTTACAACTCAATAGATTCTACCTTCCTGTAACATTTCAGCCTGATTGGACCTTGTTTTCACACAAATGAATCCAGAATGATGTGAAATTGTGCTTCGTGCAACATAATTCTGGGTGCCATTTAAAAACCATAAGTGCTAATGACTCCATTCCTTTTTGAGGTGTTAGGGGCTGTTGATTGGAGTACACTAAAACAAACCTGATCTCTCTAGGACATTCAGAAGCCAAGTTATAAGCCCTCAAAGGTGTAACTGGACTACTTCTTTAAAGTGACACCAGGCCCGGTGACCTTTGGGAAATGGTTTTACCCCCTATAGGAATGTGCGATCATCTTGAAACGTTCAGATCACTTACAACTCAATAGATTCTACCTTCTTGTAGCGTTTCAGCCTGATTGGACCTTGTTTTCACACAAATGGACCCAGAATGATGTGAAATTGTGCTTCGTGCAACATAATTCTGGGTGCCATTTACAAACCTTAAGTGCTAATGACTCCATTCCTTTTTGTGGTTGTAGGGGCTGTTGATTGGAGTACACTAAAACAAACCTAACCTCTCTAGGACATTCAGAAGCCAAGTTATAAGCCCACAAAGGTGTAACTGGACTACTTCTTTAAAGTGACAACAGGCCCGGTGACCTTTGGGACATGGTTTGACCCCCTTAGGAAAGTGCTATCATCATGAAACGTTCAGATCACTTACAACTCAAGAGATTCTACCTTCCTGTAACATTTCAGCCTGATTGGACCTTGTTTTCACACAAATGAACCCAGAATGATGTGAAATTGTGCTTCGTGCAACATAATTCTGGGTGCCATTTAAAAACCATAAGTGCTAATGACTCCATTCCTTTTTGAGGTTGTAGGGGCTGTTGATTGGAGTACACTAAAACAAACCTGATCTCTCTAGGACATTCAGAAGCCAAGGTATAAGCCCTCAAAGGTGTAACTGGACTACTTCTTTAAAGTGACACCAGGCCCGGTGACCTTTGGGACATGGTTTTACCCCCTATAGGAATGTGCGATCATCTTGAAACGTTCAGATCACTTACAACTCAATAGATTCTACCTTCTTGTAGCGTTTCAGCCTGATTGGACCTTGTTTTCACACAAATGGACCCAGAATGATGTGAAATTGTGCTTCGTGCAACATAATTCTGGGTGCCATTTACAAACCTTAAGTGCTAATGACTCCATTCCTTTTTGTGGTTGTAGGGGCTGTTGATTGGAGTACACTAAAACAAACCTAACCTCTCTAGGACATTCAGAAGCCAAGTTATAAGCCCACAAAGGTGTAACTGGACTACTTCTTTAAAGTGTCACCAGGCCCGGTGACCTTTGGGACATGGTTTGACCCCCTTAGGAAAGTGCTATCATCATGAAACGTTCAGATCACTTACAACTCAATAGATTCTACCTTCCTGTAACATTTCAGCCTGATTGGACCTTGTTTTCACACAAATGAACCCAGAATGATGTGAAATTGTGCTTCGTGCAACATAATTCTGGGTGCCATTTAAAAACCTTAAGTGCTAATGGCTCCATTCCTTTTTGTGGTTGTAGGGGCTGTTGATTGGAGTACACTAAAACAAACCTAACCTCTCTAGGACATTCAGAAGCCAAGTTATAAGCCCACAAAGGTGTAACTGGACTACTCTTTAAATTGACACCAGATCCGGTGACATTTGGGACATGGTTTGACCCCCTTAGGAAAGTGCTATAATCATGAAACGTTCAGATCACTTACAACTCAAGAGATTCTACCTTCCTGTAACATTTCAGCCTGATTGGACCTTGTTTTCACACAAATGAACCCAGAATGATGTGAAATTGTGCTTCGTGCAACATAATTCTGGGTGCCATTTAAAAACCATAAGTGCTAATGACTCCATTCCTTTTTGAGGTTGTAGGGGCTGTTGATTTGAGTACACTAAAACAAACCTGATCTCTCTAGGACATTCAGAAGCCAAGGTATAAGCCCTCAAAGGTGTAACTGGACTACTTCTTTAAAGTGACACCAGGCCCGGTGACCTTTGGGACATGGTTTTACCCCCTATAGGAATGTGCGATCATCTTGAAACGTTCAGATCACTTACAACTCAATAGATTCTACCTTCTTGTAGCGTTTCAGCCTGATTGGACCTTGTTTTCACACAAATGGACCCAGAATGATGTGAAATTGTGCTTCGTGCAACATAATTCTGGGTGCCATTTACAAACCTTAAGTGCTAATGACTCCATTCCTTTTTGTGGTTGTAGGGGCTGTTGATTGGAGTACACTAAAACAAACCTAACCTCTCTAGGACATTCAGAAGCCAAGTTATAAGCCCACAAAGGTGTAACTGGACTACTTCTTTAAAGTGACACCAGGCCCGGTGACCTTTGGAACATGGTTTGACCCCCTTAGGAAAGTGCTATCATCATGAAACGTTCAGATCCCTTACAACTCAATAGATTCTACCTTCCTGTAACGTTTCAGCCTGATTGGACCTTGTTTTCACACAAATGGACCCAGAATGATGTGAAATTGTGAATCGTGCAACATAATTCTGGGTGCCATTTAAAAACCATAAGTGCTAATGACTCCATTCCTTTTTGTGGTTGTAGGGGCTGTTGATTGGAGTATACTAAAACAAACCTGATCTCTCTAGGACATTCAGAAGCCAAGTTATAAGCCCACAAAGGTGTAACTGGACTACTTATTTAAATTGACACCAGATCCGGTGACCTTTGGGACATGGTTTGACCCCCTTAGGAAAGTGCTATCATCATGAAACGTTCAGATCACTTACAACTCAATAGATTCTACCTTCCTGTAACATTTCAGCCTGATTGGACCTTGTTTTCACACAAATGAACCCAGAATGATGTGAAATTGTGCTTCGTGCAACATAATTCTGGGTGCCATTTACAAACCATAAGTGCTAATGACTCCATTCCTTTTTGTGGTTGTAGGGGCTGTTGGTTGGAGTACATTAAAACAAACCTGATCTCTCTAGGACATTCAGAAGCCAAGTTATAAGCCCACAAATGTGTAACTGGACTACTTCTTTAAATTGACACCAGATCCAGTGACCTTTGGGACATGGTTTGACCCCCTTAGGAAAGGCTATCATCATGAAACGTTCAGATCACTTACAACTCAATAGATTCTACCTTCCTGTAACGTTTCAGCCTGATTGGACCTTGTTTTCACACAAATGAACCCAGAATGATGTGAAATTGTGCTTCGTGCAACATAATTCTGGGTGCCATTTAAAAACCATAAGTGCTAATGACTCCATTCCTTTTTGAGGTTGTAGGGGATGTTGACTGGAGTACACTAAAACAAACCTGATCTCTCTAGGACATTCAGAAGCCAAGTTATAAGCCCACAAATGTGTAACTGGACTACTTCTTTAAATTTACACCAGATCCGGTGACCTTTGGGACATGGTTTGACCCCCTTAGGAAAGTGCTATCGTCATGAAACGTTCAGATCACTTACAACTCAATAGATTCTACCTTCCTGTAACGTTTCAGCCTGATTGGACCTTGTTTTCACAAAAATGAACCCAGAATGATGTGAAATTGTGCTTCGTGCAACATAATTCTGGGTGCCATTTAAAAACCATAAGTGCTAATAACTCAATTCCTTTTGTGGTTGTAGGGGCTGTTGATTGGAGTATACTAAAACAAACCTGATCTCTCTAGGACATTCAGAAGCCAAGTTATAAGCCCACAAAGGTGTAAGTGGACTACTTCTTTAAATTGACACCAGATCCGGTGACCTTTGGGACATGGTTTGACCCCTTAGGAAAGTGCTATCATCATGAAACGTTCAGATCACTTACAACTCAATAGATTCTACCTTGTTGTAGCGTTTCAGCCTGATTGGACCTTGTTTTCACACAAATGGACCCAGAATGATGTGAAATTGTGCTTCGTGCAACATAATTCTGGATGCCATTTACAAACCTTAAGTGCTAATGACTCCATTCCTTTTTGTGGTTGTAGGGGCTGTTGATTGGAGTACACTAAAACAAACCTAACCTCTCTAGGACATTCAGAAGCCAAGTTATAAGCCCACAAAGGTGTAACTGGACTGCTTCTTTAAAGTGACACCAGGCCCGGTGAAATTTGGGACATGGTTTGACCCCCTATAGGAATGTGGGATCATCTTGAAACGTTCAGATCACTTACAACTCAATAGATTCTACCTTCCTATAACGTTTCAGCCTGATTGGACCTTGTTTTCACACAAATGAACCCAGAATGATGTGAAATTGTGCTTCGTGCAACATAATTCTGGGTGCCATTTAAAAACCATAAGTGCTAATGACTCCATTCCTTTTTGTGGTTGTAAGGGCTGTTGATTGGAGTATACTAAAACAAACCTGATCTCTCTAGGACGTTCAGAAGCCAAGTTATAAGCCCACAAAGGTGTAACTGGACTACTTATTTAAATTGACACCAGATCCGGTGACCTTTGGGACATGGTTTGACCCCCTTAGGAAAGTGCTATCATCATGAAACGTTCAGATCACTTACAACTCAATAGATTCTACCTTCCTGTAACATTTCAGCCTGATTGGACCTTGTTTTCACACAAATGAACCCAGAATGATGTGAAATTGTGCTTCGTGCAACATAATTCTGGGTGCCATTTACAAACCATAAGTGCTAATGACTCCATTCCTTTTTGTGGTTGTAGGGGCTGTTGGTTGGAGTACATTAAAACAAACCTGATCTCTCTAGGACATTCAGAAGCCAAGTTATAAGCCCACAAATGTGTAACTGGACTACTTCTTTAAATTGACACCAGATCCAGTGACCTTTGGGACATGGTTTGACCCCCTTAGGAAAGGCTATCATCATGAAACGTTCAGATCACTTACAACTCAATAGATTCTACCTTCCTGTAACGTTTCAGCCTGATTGGACCTTGTTTTCACACAAATGAACCCAGAATGATGTGAAATTGTGCTTCGTGCAGCATAATTCTGGGTGCCATTTACAAACCATAAGTGCTAATGACTCCATTCCTTTTTGTGGTTGTAGGGGCTGTTGATTGGAGTACATTAAAACAAACCTGATCTCTCTAGGACATTCAGAAGCCAAGTTATAAGCCCACAAAGGTGTAACTGGACTACTTCTTTAAAGTGACACCAGGTCGGGTGACCTTTGGGACATGGTTTGACCCCCTTAGGAAAGTGCTATCATCATGAAACGTTCAGATCACTTACAACTCAATAGATTCTACCTTCTTGTAGCGTTTCAGCCTGATTGGACCTTGTTTTAAAACAAATGAACCCAGAATGATGTGAAATTGTGCTTCGTGCAACATAATTCTGGGCGCCATTTACAAACCATAAGTGCTAATGACTCCATTCCTTTTTGTGGTTATAGGGGCTGTTGATTGGAGAACACTAAAACAAAGCTAACCTCTCTAGGACATTCAGAAGCCAAGTTATAAGCCCACAAAGGTGTAACTGGACTGCTTCTTTAAAGTGACACCAGGCCCGGTTACCTTTGGGACATGGTTTGACCCCCTTAGGAAAGTGCTGTCATCATGAAACGTTCAGATCACTTACAACTCAATAGATTCTACCTTCCTGTAACATTTCAGCCTGATTGGACCTTGTTTTCACACAAATGAACCCAGAATGATGTGAAATTGTGCTTCGTGCAACATAATTCTGGGTGCCATTTAAAAACCATAAGTGCTAATGACTCCATTCCTTTTTGTGGTTGTAGGGGCTGTTGATTGGAGTATACTAAAACAAACCTGATCTCTCTAGGACATTCAGAAGCCAAGTTATAAGCCCACAAAGGTGTAACTGGACTACTTCTTTAAATTGACACCAGATCCGGTGACCTTTGGGACATGGTTTGACCCCCTTAGGAAAGTGCTATCATCATGAAACGTTCAGATTAATTACAACTCAATAGATTCTACCTACTTGTAGCGTTTCAGCCTGATTGGACCTTGTTTTCACACAAATGGACCCAGAATGATGTGAAATTGTGCTTCGTGCAACATAATTCTGGGTGCCATTTACAAACCTTAAGTGCTAATGACTCCATTCCTTTTTGTGGTTTTAGGGGCTGTTGATTAGAGTACACTAAAACAAACCTAACCTCTCTAGGACATTCAGAAGCCAAGTTATAAGCCCACAAAGGTGTAACTGGACTGCTTCTTTAAAGTGACACCAGGCCCGGTGACCTTTGGGACATGGTTTGGCCCCCTATAGGAATGTGCGATCATCTTGAAACGTTCAGATCACTTACAACTCAATAGATTCTACCTTCCTGTAACTTTTCAGCCTGATTGGACCTTGTTTTCACACAAATGAACCCAGAATGATGTGAAATTGTGCTTCGTGCAACATAATTCTGGGTGCCATTTAAAAACCATAAGTGCTAATGACTCCATTCCTTTTTGTGGTTGTAACGGCTGTTGATTGGAGTATACTAAAACAAACCTGATCTCTCTAGGACATTCAGAAGCCAAGTTATAAGCCCACAAAGGTGTAACTGGACTACTTCTTTAAATTGACACCAGATCCGGTGACCTTTGGGACATGGTTTGACCCCCTTAGGAAAGTGCTATCATCATGAAACGTTCAGATCACTTACAACTCAATAGATTCTACCTTCCTGTAACATTTCAGCCTGATTGGACCTTGTTTTCACACAAATGAATCCAGAATGATGTGAAATTGTGCTTCGTGCAACATAATTCTGGGTGCCATTTAAAAACCATAAGTGCTAATGACTCCATTCCTTTTTGAGGTGTTAGGGGCTGTTGATTGGAGTACACTAAAACAAACCTGATCTCTCTAGGACATTCAGAAGCCAAGTTATAAGCCCTCAAAGGTGTAACTGGACTACTTCTTTAAAGTGACACCAGGCCCGGTGACCTTTGGGAAATGGTTTTACCCCCTATAGGAATGTGCGATCATCTTGAAACGTTCAGATCACTTACAACTCAATAGATTCTACCTTCTTGTAGCGTTTCAGCCTGATTGGACCTTGTTTTCACACAAATGGACCCAGAATGATGTGAAATTGTGCTTCGTGCAACATAATTCTGGGTGCCATTTACAAACCTTAAGTGCTAATGACTCCATTCCTTTTTGTGGTTGTAGGGGCTGTTGATTGGAGTACACTAAAACAAACCTAACCTCTCTAGGACATTCAGAAGCCAAGTTATAAGCCCACAAAGGTGTAACTGGACTACTTCTTTAAAGTGACACCAGGCCCGGTGACCTTTGGGACATGGTTTGACCCCCTTAGGAAAGTGCTATCATCATGAAACGTTCAGATCACTTACAACTCAATAGATTCTACCTTCCTGTAACATTTCAGCCTGATTGGACCTTGTTTTCACACAAATGAACCCAGAATGATGTGAAATTGTGCTTCGTGCAACATAATTCTGGGTGCCATTTAAAAACCTTAAGTGCTAATGGCTCCATTCCTTTTTGTGGCTGTAGGGGCTGTTGATTGGAGTACACTAAAACAAACCTAACCTCTCTAGGACATTCAGAAGCCAAGTTATAAGCCCACAAAGGTGTAACTGGACTACTTCTTTAAATTGACACCAGATCCGGTGACATTTGGGACATGGTTTGACCCCCTTAGGAAAGTGCTATAATCATGAAACGTTCAGATCACTTACAACTCAAGAGATTCTACCTTCCTGTAACATTTCAGCCTGATTGGACCTTGTTTTCACACAAATGAACCCAGAATGATGTGAAATTGTGCTTCGTGCAACATAATTCTGGGTGCCATTTAAAAACCATAAGTGCTAATGACTCCATTCCTTTTTGAGGTTGTAGGGGCTGTTGATTGGAGTACACTAAAACAAACCTGATCTCTCTAGGACATTCAGAAGCCAAGGTATAAGCCCTCAAAGGTGTAACTGGACTACTTCTTTAAAGTGACACCAGGCCCGGTGACCTTTGGGACATGGTTTTACCCCCTATAGGAATGTGAGATCATCTTGAAACGTTCAGATCACTTACAACTCAATAGATTCTACCTTCTTGTAGCGTTTCAGCCTGATTGGACCTTGTTTTCACACAAATGGACCCAGAATGATGTGAAATTGTGCTTCGTGCAACATAATTCTGGGTGCCATTTACAAACCTTAAGTGCTAATGACTCCATTCCTTTTTGTGGTTGTAGGGGCTGTTGATTGGAGTACACTAAAACAAACCTAACCTCTCTAGGACATTCAGAAGCCAAGTTATAAGCCCACAAAGGTGTAACTGGACTACTTCTTTAAAGTGACACCAGGCCCGGTGACCTTTGGGACATCGTTTGACCCCCTTAGGAAAGTGCTATCATCATGAAACGTTCAGATCACTTACAACTCAATAGATTCTACCTTCCTGTAACATTTCAGCCTGATTGGACCTTGTTTTCACACAAATGAACCCAGAATGATGTGAAATTGTGCTTCGTGCAACATAATTCTGGGTGCCATTTAAAAACCTTAAGTGCTAATGGCTCCATTCCTTTTTGTGGTTGTAGGGGCTGTTGATTGGAGTACACTAAAACAAACCTAACCTCTCTAGGACATTCAGAAGCCAAGTTATAAGCCCACAAAGGTGTAACTGGACTACTTCTTTAAATTGACACCAGATCCGGTGACATTTGGGACATGGTTTGACCCCCTTAGGAAAGTGCTATAATCATGAAACGTTCAGATCACTTACAACTCAAGAGATTCTACCTTCCTGTAACATTTCAGCCTGATTGGACCTTGTTTTCACACAAATGAACCCAGAATGATGTGAAATTGTGCTTCGTGCAACATAATTCTGGGTGCCATTTAAAAACCATAAGTGCTAATGACTCCATTCCTTGTTGAGGTTGTAGGGGCTGTTGATTGGAGTACACTAAAACAAACCTGATCTCTCTAGGACATTCAGAAGCCAAGGTATAAGCCCTCAAAGGTGTAACTGGACTACTTCTTTAAAGTGACACCAGGCCCGGTGACCTTTGGGACATGGTTTTACCCCCTATAGGAATGTGCGATCATCTTGAAACGTTCAGATCACTTACAACTCAATAGATTCTACCTTCTTGTAGCGTTTCAGCCTGATTGGACCTTGTTTTCACACAAATGGACCCAGAATGATGTGAAATTGTGCTTCGTGCAACATAATTCTGGGTGCCATTTACAAACCTTAAGTGCTAATGACTCCATTCCTTTTTGTGGTTGTAGGGGCTGTTGATTGGAGTACACTAAAACAAACCTAACCTCTCTAGGACATTCAGAAGCCAAGTTATAAGCCCACAAAGGTGTAACTGGACTACTTCTTTAAAGTGACACCAGGCCCGGTGACCTTTGGGACATGGTTTGACCCCCTTAGGAAAGTGCTATCATCATGAAACGTTCAGATCACTTACAACTCAATAGATTCTACCTTCCTGTAACATTTCAGCCTGATTGGACCTTGTTTTCACACAAATGAACCCAGAATGATGTGAAATTGTGCTTCGTGCAACATAATTCTGGGTGCCATTTAAAAACCTTAAGTGCTAATGGCTCCATTCCTTTTTGTGGTTGTAGGGGCTGTTGATTGGAGTACACTAAAACAAACCTAACCTCTCTAGGACATTCAGAAGCCAAGTTATAAGCCCACAAAGGTGTAACTGGACTACTTCTTTAAATTGACACCAGATCCGGTGACATTTGGGACATGGTTTGACCCCCTTAGGAAAGTGCTATAATCATGAAATGTTCAGATCACTTACAACTCAAGAGATTCTACCTTCCTGTAACATTTCAGCCTGATTGGACCTTGTTTTCACACAAATGAACCCAGAATGATGTGAAATTGTGCTTCGTGCAACATAATTCTGGGTGCCATTTACAAACCATAAGTGCTAATGACTCCATTCCTTTTTGTGGTTGTAGGGGCTGTTGGTTGGAGTACATTAAATCAAACCTGATCTCTCTAGGACATTCAGAAGCCAAGTTATAAGCCCACAAATGTGTAACTGGACTACTTCTTTAAATTGACACCAGATCCAGTGACCTTTGGGACATGGTTTGACCCCCTTAGGAAAGGCTATCATCATGAAACGTTCAGATCACTTACAACTCAATAGATTCTACCTTCCTGTAACGTTTCAGCCTGATTGGACCTTGTTTTCACACAAATGAACCCAGAATGATGTGAAATTGTGCTTAGTGCAGCATAATTCTGGGTGCCATTTAAAAACCATAAGTGCTAATGACTCCATTCCTTTTTGAGGTTGTAGGGGATGTTGACTGGAGTACACTAAAACAAACCTGATCTCTCTAGGACATTCAGAAGCCAAGTTATAAGCCCACAAATGTGTAACTGGACTACTTCTTAAAATTTACACCAGATCCGGTGACCTTTGGGACATGGTTTGACCCCCTTAGGAAAGTGCTATCATCATGAAACCTTCAGATCACTTACAACTCAATAGATTCTACCTTCCTGTAACGTTTCAGCCTGATTGGACCTTGTTTTCACAAAAATGAACCCAGAATGATGTGAAATTGTGCTTCGTGCAACATAATTCTGGGTGCCATTTAAAAACCATAAGTGCTAATAACTCAATTCCTTTTTGTGGTTGTAGGGGCTGTTGATTGGAGTATACTAAAACAAACCTGATCTCTCTAGGACATTCAGAAGCCAAGTTATAAGCCCACAAATGTGTAAGTGGACTACTTCTTTAAATTGACACCAGATCCGGTGACCTTTGGGACATGGTTTGACCCCTTAGGAAAGTGCTATCATCATGAAACGTTCAGATCACTTACAACTCAATAGATTCTACCTTGTTGTAGCGTTTCAGCCTGATTGGACCTTGTTTTCACACAAATGGACCCAGAATGATGTGAAATTGTGCTTCGTGCAACATAATTCTGGATGCCATTTACAAATCTTAAGTGCTAATGACTCCATTCCTTTTTGTGGTTGTAGGGGCTGTTGATTGGAGTACACTAAAACAAACCTAACCTCTCTAGGACATTCAGAAGCCAAGTTATAAGCCCACAAAGGTGTAACTGGACTGCTTCTTTAAAGTGACACCAGGCCCGGTGAAATTTGGGACATGGTTTGACCCCCTATAGGAATGTGGGATCATCTTGAAACGTTCAGATCACTTACAACTCAATAGATTCTACCTTCCTATAACGTTTCAGCCTGATTGGACCTTGTTTTCACACAAATGAACCCAGAATGATGTGAAATTGTGCTTCGTGCAACATAATTCTGGGTGCCATTTAAAAACCATAAGTGCTAATGACTCCATTCCTTTTTGTGGTTGTAAGGGCTGTTGATTGGAGTATACTAAAACAAACCTGATCTCTCTAGGACGTTCAGAAGCCAAGTTATAAGCCCACAAAGGTGTAACTGGACTACTTATTTAAATTGACACCAGATCCGGTGACCTTTGGGACATGGTTTGACCCCCTTAGGAAAGTGCTATCATCATGAAACGTTCAGATCACTTACAACTCAATAGATTCTACCTTCCTGTAACATTTCAGCCTGATTGGATCTTGTTTTCACACAAATGAACCCAGAATGATGTGAAATTGTGCTTCGTGCAACATAATTCTGGGTGCCATTTACAAACCATAAGTGCTAATGACTCCATTCCTTTTTGTGGTTGTAGGGGCTGTTGGTTGGAGTACATTAAAACAAACCTGATCTCTCTAGGACATTCAGAAGCCAAGTTATAAGCCCACAAATGTGTAACTGGACTACTTCTTTAAATTGACACCAGATCCAGTGATCTTTGGGACATGGTTTGACCCCCTTAGGAAAGGCTATCATCATGAAACGTTCAGATCACTTACAACTCAATAGATTCTACCTTCCTGTAACGTTTCAGCCTGATTGGACCTTGTTTTCACACAAATGAACCCAGAATGATGTGAAATTGTGCTTCGTGCAACATAATTCTGGGTGCCATTTACAAACCATAAGTGCTAATGACTCCATTCCTTTTTGTGGTTGTAGGGGCTGTTGATTGGAGTACATTAAAACAAACCTGATCTCTCTAGGACATTCAGAAGCCAAGTTATAAGCCCACAAAGGTGTAACTGGACTACTTCTTTAAAGTGACACCAGGTCGGGTGACCTTTGGGACATGGTTTGACCCCCTTATGAAAGTGCTATCATCATGAAACGTTCAGATCACTTACAACTCAATAGATTCTACCTTCTTGTAGCGTTTCAGCCTGATTGGACCTTGTTTTAAAACAAATGAACCCAGAATGATGTGAAATTGTGCTTCGTGCAACATAATTCTGGGCGCCATTTACAAACCATAAGTGCTAATGACTCCATTCCTTTTTGTGGTTATAGGGGCTGTTGATTGGAGAACACTAAAACAAAGCTAACCTCTCTAGGACATTCAGAAGCCAAGTTATAAGCCCACAAAGGTGTAATTGGACTGCTTCTTTAAAGTGACACCAGGCCCGGTGACCTTTGGGACATGGTTTGACCCCCTTAGGAAAGTGCTGTCATCATGAAACGTTCAGATCACTTACAACTCAATAGATTCTACCTTCCTGTAACATTTCAGCCTGATTGGACCTTGTTTTCACACAAATGAACCCAGAATGATGTGAAATTGTGCTTCGTGCAACATAATTCCGGGTGCCATTTAAAAACCATAAGTGCTAATGACTCCATTCCTTTTTGTGGTTGTAGGGGCTGTTGATTGGAGTATACTAAAACAAACGTGATCTCTCTAGGACATTCAGAAGCCAAGTTATAAGCCCACAAAGGTGTAACTGGACTACTTCTTTAAATTGACACCAGATCCGGTGACCTTTGGGACATGGTTTGACCCCCTTAGGAAAGTGCTATCATCATGAAACGTTCAGATTACTTACAACTCAATAGATTCTACCTACTTGTAGCGTTTCAGCCTGATTGGACCTTGTTTTCACACAAATGGACCCAGAATGATGTGAAATTGTGCTTCGTGCAACATAATTCTGGGTGCCATTTACAAACCTTAAGTGCTAATGACTCCATTCCTTTTTGTGGTTTTAGGGGCTGTTGATTAGAGTACACTAAAACAAACCTAACCTCTCTAGGACATTCAGAAGCCAAGTTATAAGCCCACAAAGGTGTAACTGGACTGCTTCTTTAAAGTGACACCAGGCCCGGTGACCTTTGGGACATGGTTTGGCCCCCTATAGGAATGTGCGATCATCTTGAAACGTTCAGATCACTTACAACTCAATAGATTCTACCTTCCTGTAACTTTTCAGCCTGATTGGACCTTGTTTTCACACAAATGAACCCAGAATGATGTGAAATTGTGCTTCGTGCAACATAATTCTGGGTGCCATTTAAAAACCATAAGTGCTAATGACTCCATTCCTTTTTGTGGTTGTAACGGCTGTTGATTGGAGTATACTAAAACAAACCTGATCTCTCTAGGACATTCAGAAGCCAAGTTATAAGCCCACAAAGGTGTAACTGGACTACTTCTTTAAATTGACACCAGATCCGGTGACCTTTGGGACATGGTTTGACCCCCTTAGGAAAGTGCTATCATCATGAAACGTTCAGATCACTTACAACTCAATAGATTCTACCTTCCTGTAACATTTCAGCCTGATTGGACCTTGTTTTCACACAAATGAATCCAGAATGATGTGAAATTGTGCTTCGTGCAACATAATTCTGGGTGCCATTTAAAAAACCATAAGTGCTAATGACTCCATTCCTTTTTGAGGTGTTAGGGGCTGTTGATTGGAGTACACTAAAACAAACCTGATCTCTCTAGGACATTCAGAAGCCAAGTTATAAGCCCTCAAAGGTGTAACTGGACTACTTCTTTAAAGTGACACCAGGCCCGGTGACCTTTGGGACATGGTTTGACCCCCTTAGGAAAGTGCTATCATCATGAAACGTTCAGATCACTTACAACTCAATAGATTCTACCTTCCTGTAACATTTCAGCCTGATTGGACCTTGTTTTCACACAAATGAACCCAGAATGATGTGAAATTGTGCTTCGTGCAACATAATTCTGGGTGCCATTTAAAAACCTTAAGTGCTAATGGCTCCATTCCTTTTTGTGGTTGTAGGGGCTGTTGATTGGAGTACACTAAAACAAACCTAACCTCTCTAGGACATTCAGAAGCCAAGTTATAAGCCCACAAAGGTGTAACTGGACTACTTCTTTAAATTGACACCAGATCCGGTGACATTTGGGACATGGTTTGACCCCCTTAGGAAAGTGCTATAATCATGAAACGTTCAGATCACTTACAACTCAAGAGATTCTACCTTCCTGTAACATTTCAGCCTGATTGGACCTTGTTTTCACACAAATGAACCCAGAATGATGTGAAATTGTGCTTCGTGCAACATAATTCTGGGTGCCATTTAAAAACCATAAGTGCTAATGACTCCATTCCTTTTTGAGGTTGTAGGGGCTGTTGATTGGAGTACACTAAAACAAACCTGATCTCTCTAGGACATTCAGAAGCCAAGGTATAAGCCCTCAAAGGTGTAACTGGACTACTTCTTTAAAGTGACACCAGGCCCGGTGACCTTTGGGACATGGTTTTACCCCCTATAGGAATGTGCGATCATCTTGAAACGTTCAGATCACTTACAACTCAATAGATTCTACCTTCTTGTAGCGTTTCAGCCTGATTGGACCTTGTTTTCACACAAATGGACCCAGAATGATGTGAAATTGTGCTTCGTGCAACATAATTCTGGGTGCCATTTACAAACCTTAAGTGCTAATGACTCCATTCCTTTTTGTGGTTGTAGGGGCTGTTGATTGGAGTACACTAAAACAAACCTAACCTCTCTAGGACATTCAGAAGCCAAGTTATAAGCCCACAAAGGTGTAACTGGACTACTTCTTTAAAGTGACACCAGGCCCGGTGACCTTTGGAACATGGTTTGACCCCCTTAGGAAAGTGCTATCATCATGAAACGTTCAGATCACTTACAACTCAATAGATTCTACCTTGTTGTAGCGTTTCAGCCTGATTGGACCTTGTTTTCACACAAATGAACCCAGAATGATGTGAAATTGTGCTTCGTGCAACATAATTCTGGGTGCCATTTACAAACCATAAGTGCTAATGACTCCATTCCTTTTTGTGGTTGTAGGGGCTGTTGATTGGAGTACATTAAAACAAACCTGATCTCTCTAGGACATTCAGAAGCCAAGTTATAAGCCCACAAAGGTGTAACTGGACTACTTCTTTAAAGTGACACCAGGTCCGGTGACCTTTGGGACATGGTTTGACCCCCTTAGGAAAGTGCTATCATCATGAAACGTTCAGATCACTTACAACTCAATAGATTCTACCTTCTTGTAGCGTTTCAGCCTGATTGGACCTTGTTTTCACACAAATGAACCCAGAATGATGTGAAATTGTGCTTCGTGCAACATAATTCTGGGCGCCATTTACAAACCATAAGTGCTAATGACTCCATTCCTTTTTGTGGTTATAGGGGCTGTTGATTGGAGAACACTAAAACAAAGCTAACCTCTCTAGGACATTCAGAAGCCAAGTTATAAGCCCACAAAGGTGTAACTGGACTGCTTCTTTAAAGTGACACCAGGCCCGGTGACCTTTGGGACATGGTTTGACCCCCTTAGGAAAGTGCTGTCATCATGAAACGTTCAGATCACTTACAACTCAATAGATTCTACCTTCCTGTAACATTTCAGCCTGATTGGACCTTGTTTTCACACAAATGAACCCAGAATGATGTGAAATTGTGCTTCGTGCAACATAATTCTGGGTGCCATTTAAAAACCATAAGTGCTAATGACTCCATTCCTTTTTGAGGTTGTAGGGGCTGTTGATTGGAGTACACTAAAACAAACCTGATCTCTCTAGGACATTCAGAAGCCAAGGTATAAGCCCTCAAAGGTGTAACTGGACTACTTCTTTAAAGTGACACCAGGCCCGGTGACCTTTGGGACATGGTTTTACCCCCTATAGGAATGTGCGATCATCTTGAAACGTTCAGATCACTTACAACTCAATAGATTCTACCTTCTTGTAGCGTTTCAGCCTGATTGGACCTTGTTTTCACACAAATGGACCCAGAATGATGTGAAATTGTGCTTCGTGCAACATAATTCTGGGTGCCATTTACAAACCTTAAGTGCTAATGACTCCATTCCTTTTTGTGGTTGTAGGGGCAGTTGATTGGAGTACACTAAAACAAACCTAACCTCTCTAGGACATTCAGAAGCCAAGTTATAAGCCCACAAAGGTGTAACTGGACTACTTCTTTAAAGTGACACCAGGCCCGGTGACCTTTGGAACATGGTTTGACCCCCTTAGGAAAGTGCTATCATCATGAAACGTTCAGATCACTTACAACTCAATAGATTCTACCTTGTTGTAGCGTTTCAGCCTGATTGGACCTTGTTTTCACACAAATGGACCCAGAATGATGTGAAATTGTGCTTTGTGCAACATAATTCTGGGTGCCATTTAAAAACCATAAGTGCTAATGACTCCATTCCTTTTTGTGGTTGTAGGGGCTGTTGATTGGAGTATACTAAAACAAACCTGATCTCTCTAGGACATTCAGAAGCCAAGTTATAAGCCCACAAAGGTGTAACTGGACTACTTATTTAAATTGACACCAGATCCGGTGACCTTTGGGACATGGTTTGACCCCCTTAGGAAAGTGCTATCATCATGAAACGTTCAGATCACTTACAACTCAATAGATTCTACCTTCCTGTAACATTTCAGCCTGATTGGACCTTGTTTTCACACAAATGAACCCAGAATGATGTGAAATTGTGCTTCGTGCAACATAATTCTGGGTGCCATTTACAAACCATAAGTGCTAATGACTCCATTCCTTTTTGTGGTTGTAGGGGCTGTTGGTTGGAGTACATTAAAACAAACCTGATCTCTCTAGGACATTCAGAAGCCAAGTTATAAGCCCACAAATGTGTAACTGGACTACTTCTTTAAATTGACACCAGATCCAGTGACCTTTGGGACATGGTTTGACCCCCTTAGGAAAGGCTATCATCATGAAACGTTCAGATCACTTACAACTCAATAGATTCTACCTTCCTGTAACGTTTCAGCCTGATTGGACCTTGTTTTCACACAAATGAACCCAGAATGATGTGAAATTGTGCTTAGTGCAGCATAATTCTGGGTGCCATTTAAAAACCATAAGTGCTAATGACTCCATTCCTTTTTGAGGTTGTAGGGGATGTTGACTGGAGTACACTAAAACAAACCTGATCTCTCTAGGACATTCAGAAGCCAAGTTATAAGCCCACAAATGTGTAACTGGACTACTTCTTTAAATTTACACCAGATCCGGTGACCTTTGGGACATGGTTTGACCCCCTTAGGAAAGTGCTATCATCATGAAACGTTCAGATCACTTACAACTCAATAGATTCTACCTTCCTGTAACGTTTCAGCCTGATTGGACCTTGTTTTCACAAAAATGAACCCAGAATGATGTGAAATTGTGCTTCGTGCAACATAATTCTGGGTGCCATTTAAAAACCATAAGTGCTAATAACTCAATTCCTTTTTGTGGTTGTAGGGGCTGTTGATTGGAGTATACTAAAACAAACCTGATCTCTCTAGGACATTCAGAAGCCAAGTTATAAGCCCACAAAGGTGTAAGTGGACTACTTCTTTAAATTGACACCAGATCCGGTGACCTTTGGGACATGGTTTGACCCCTTAGGAAAGTGCTATCATCATGAAACGTTCAGATCACTTACAACTCAATAGATTCTACCTTGTTGTAGCGTTTCAGCCTGATTGGACCTTGTTTTCACACAAATGGACCCAGAATGATGTGAAATTGTGCTTCGTGCAACATAATTCTGGATGCCATTTACAAACCTTAAGTGCTAATGACTCCATTCCTTTTTGTGGTTGTAGGGGCTGTTGATTGGAGTACACTAAAACAAACCTAACCTCTCTAGGACATTCAGAAGCCAAGTTATAAGCCCACAAAGGTGTAACTGGACTGCTTCTTTAAAGTGACACCAGGCCCGGTGAAATTTGGGACATGGTTTGACCCCCTATAGGAATGTGGGATCATCTTGAGACGTTCAGATCACTTACAACTCAATAGATTCTACCTTCCTATAACGTTTCAGCCTGACTGGACCTTGTTTTCACACAAATGAACCCAGAATGATGTGAAATTGTGCTTCGTGCAACATAATTCTGGGTGCCATTTAAAAACCATAAGTGCTAATGACTCCATTCCTTTTTGTGATTGTAAGGGCTGTTGATTGGAGTATACTAAAACAAACCTGATCTCTCTAGGACGTTCAGAAGCCAAGTTATAAGCCCACAAAGGTGTAACTGGACTACTTATTTAAATTGACACCAGATCCGGTGACCTTTGGGACATGGTTTGACCCCCTTAGGAAAGTGCTATCATCATGAAACGTTCAGATCACTTACAACTCAATAGATTCTACCTTCCTGTAACATTTCAGCCTGATTGGACCTTGTTTTCACACAAATGAACCCAGAATGATGTGAAATTGTGCTTCGTGCAACATAATTCTGGGTGCCATTTACAAACCATAAGTGCTAATGACACCATTCCTTTTTGTGGTTGTAGGGGCTGTTGGTTGGAGTACATTAAAACAAATCTGATCTCTCTAGGACATTCAGAAGCCAAGTTATAAGCCCACAAATGTGTAACTGGACTACTTCTTTAAATTGACACCAGATCCAGTGACCTTTGGGACATGGTTTGACCCCCTTAGGAAAGGCTATCATCATGAAACGTTCAGATCACTTACAACTCAATAGATTCTACCTTCCTGTAACGTTTCAGCCTGATTGGACCTTGTTTTCACACAAATGAACCCAGAATGATGTGAAATTGTGCTTCGTGCAACATAATTCTGGGTGCCATTTACAAACCATAAGTGCTAATGACTCCATTCCTTTTTGTGGTTGTAGGGGCTGTTGATTGGAGTACATTAAAACAAACCTGATCTCTCTAGGACATTCAGAAGCCAAGTTATAAGCCCACAAAGGTGTAACTGGACTACTTCTTTAAAGTGACACCAGGTCCGGTGACCTTTGGGACATGGTTTGACCCCCTTAGGAAAGTGCTATCATCATGAAACGTTCAGATCACTTACAACTCAATAGATTCTACCTTCTTGTAGCGTTTCAGCCTGATTGGACCTTGTTTTCACACAAATGAACCCAGAATGATGTGAAATTGTGCTTCGTGCAACATAATTCTGGGCGCCATTTACAAACCATAAGTGCTAATGACTCCATTCCTTTTTGTGGTTATAGGGGCTGTTGATTGGAGAACACTAAAACAAAGCTAACCTCTCTAGGACATTCAGAAGCCAAGTTATAAGCCCACAAAGGTGTAACTGGACTGCTTCTTTAAAGTGACACCAGGCCCGGTGACCTTTGGGACATGGTTTGACCCCCTTAGGAAAGTGCTGTCATCATGAAACGTTCAGATCACTTACAACTCAATAGATTCTACCTTCCTGTAACATTTCAGCCTGATTGGACCTTGTTTTCACACAAATGAACCCAGAATGATGTGAAATTGTGCTTCGTGCAACATAATTCTGGGTGCCATTTAAAAACCATAAGTGCTAATGACTCCATTCCTTTTTGTGGTTGTAGGGGCTGTTGATTGGAGTATACTAAAACAAACCTGATCTCTCTAGGACATTCAGAAGCCAAGTTATAAGCCCACAAAGGTGTAACTGGACTACTTCTTTAAATTGACACCAGATCCGGTGACCTTTGGGACATGGTTTGACCCCCTTAGGAAAGTGCTATCATCATGAAACGTTCAGATTACTTACAACTTAATAGATTCTACCTACTTGTAGCGTTTCAGCCTGATTGGACCTTGTTTTCACACAAATGAACCCAGAATGATGTGAAATTGTGCTTCGTGCAACATAATTCTGGGTGCCATTTACAAACCTTAAGTGCTAATGACTCCATTCCTTTTTGTGGTTTTAGGGGCTGTTGATTAGAGTACACTAAAACAAACCTAACCTCTCTAGGACATTCAGAAGCCAAGTTATAAGCCCACAAAGGTGTAACTGGACTGCTTCTTTAAAGTGACACCAGGCCCGGTGACCTTTGGGACATGGTTTGGCCCCCTATAGGAATGTGCGATCATCTTGAAACGTTCAGATCACTTACAACTCAATAGATTCTACCTTCCTGTAACTTTTCAGCCTGATTGGACCTTGTTTTCACACAAATGAACCCAGAATGATGTGAAATTGTGCTTCGTGCAACATAATTCTGGGTGCCATTTAAAAACCATAAGTGCTAATGACTCCATTCCTTTTTGTGGTTGTAACGGCTGTTGATTGGAGTATACTAAAACAAACCTGATCTCTCTAGGACATTCAGAAGCCAAGTTATAAGCCCTCAAAGGTGTAACTGGACTACTTCTTTAAAGTGACACCAGGCCCGGTGACCTTTGGGACATGGTTTGACCCCCTATAGGAATGTGTGATCATCTTGAAACGTTCAGATCACTTACAACTCAATAGATTCTACCTTCTTGTAACGTTTCAGCCTGATTGGACCTTGTTTTCACACAAATGAACCCAGAATGATGTGAAATTGTGCTTCGTGCAACATAATTCTGGGTGCCATTTAAAAACCATAAGTGCTAATGACTCCATTCCTTTTTGTGGTTGTAAGGGCTGTTGATTGGAGTATACTAAAACAAACCTGATCTCTCTAGGACGTTCAGAAGCCAAGTTATAAGCCCACAAAGGTGTAACTGGACTACTTATTTAAATTGACACCAGATCCGGTGACCTTTGGGACATCGTTTGACCCCCTTAGGAAAGTGCTATCATCATGAAACGTTCAGATCACTTACAACTCAATAGATTCTACCTTCCTGTAACATTTCAGCCTGATTGGACCTTGTTTTCACACAAATGAACCCAGAATGATGTGAAATTGTGCTTCGTGCAACATAATTCTGGGTGCCATTTACAAACCATAAGTGCTAATGACTCCATTCCTTTTTGTGGTTGTAGGGGCTGTTGGTTGGAGTACATTAAAACAAACCTGATCTCTCTAGGACATTCAGAAGCCAAGTTATAAGCCCACAAATGTGTAACTGGACTACTACTTTAAATTGACACCAGATCCAGTGACCTTTGGGACATGGTTTGACCCCCTTAGGAAAGGCTATCATCATGAAACGTTCAGATCACTTACAACTCAATAGATTCTACCTTCCTGTAACGTTTCAGCCTGATTGGACCTTGTTTTCACACAAATGAACCCAGAATGTTGTGAAATTGTGCTTAGTGCAGCATAATTCTGGGTGCCATTTAAAAACCATAAGTGCTAATGACTCCATTCCTTTTTGAGGTTGTAGGAGATGTTGATTGGAGTACACTAAAACAAACCTGATCTCTCTAGGACATTCAGAAGCCAAGTTATAAGCCCACAAATGTGTAACTGGACTACTTCTTTAAATTGACACCAGATCCGGTGACCTCTGGGACATGGTTTGACCCCCTTAGGAAAGTGCTATCATCATGAAACGTTCAAATCACTTACAACTCAATAGATTCTACCTTCCTGTAACGTTTCAGCCTGATTGGACCTTGTTTTCACACAAATGAACCCAGAATGATGTGAAATTGTGCTTCGTGCAACATAATTCTGGGTGCCATTTACAAACCATAAGTGCTAATGACTCCATTCCTTTTTGTGGTTGTAGGGGCTGTTGATTGGAGTACACTAAAACAAACCTAACCTCTCTAGGACATTCAGAAGCCAAGTTATAAGCCCACAAAGGTGTAACTGGACTACTTCTTTAAAGTGACACCAGGCCCGGTGACCTTTGGGACATGGTTTTACCCCCTATAGGAATGTGCGATCATCTTGAAACGTTCAGATCACTTACAACTCAATAGATTCTACCTTCTTGTAGCGTTTCAGCCTGATTGGACCTTGTTTTCACACAAATGTTCCCAGAATGATGTTAAATTGTGCTTCGTACAACATAAGTCTGGGTGCCATTTACAAACCATAAGTGCTAATGACTCCATTCCTTTTTGTGGTTGTAGGGGCTGTTGATTGGAGTACATTTAAACAAACCTGATCTCTCTAGGACATTCAGAAGCCAAGTTATAAGCCCACAAAGGTGTAACTGGACTACTTCTTTAAAGTGACACCAGATCCGGTGACCTTTGGGACATGGTTTGACCCCCTTAGGAAAGTGCTATCATCATGAAACGTTCAGATCACTTACAACTCAATAGAATCTACCTTCATGTAACGTTTCAGCCTGATTGGACCTTTTTTTCACACAAATGAACCCAGAATGATGTGAAATTGTGCTTCGTGCAACATAATTCTGGGTGCCATTTACAAACCATAAGTGCTAATGACTCCATTCCTTTTTGTGGTTGTAGGGGCTGTTGATTGGAGTACACTAAAACAAACCTAACCTCTCTAGGACATTCAGAAGCCAAGTTATAAGCCCACAAAGGTGTAACTGGACTACTTCTTTAAAGTGACACCAGGCCCGGTGACCTTTGGGACATGGTTTTACCCCCTATAGGAATGTGCAATCATCTTGAAACGTTCAGATCACTTACAACTCAATAGATTCTACCTTCTTGTAGCGTTTCAGCCTAATTGGACCTTGTTTTCACACAAATGTTCCCAGAATGATGTGAAATTGTGCTTCGTGCAACATAAGTCTGGGTGCCATTTACAAACCATAAGTGCTAATGAATCCATTCCTTTTTGTGGTTGTAGGGGCTGTTGATTGGAGTAAAATTTAAACAAACCTGATCTCTCTAGGACATTCAGAAGCCAAGTTATAAGCCCACAAAGGTGTAACTGGACTACTTCTTTAAAGTGACACCAGGCCCGGTGACCTTTGGGACATGGTTTGACCCCCTTAGGAAAGTGCTATCATCATGAAACGTTCAGATCACTTACAACTCAATAGATTCTACCTTCTTGTAGCGGTTCAGCCTGATTGGACCTTGTTTTCACACAAATGAACCCAGAATGATGTGAAATTGTGCTTCGTGCAACATAATTCTGGGTGCCATTTAAACACCATAGGTGCTAATGACTCCATTCCTTTTTGTGGTTGTAGGGGCTGTTGATTGGAGTATACTAAAACAAACCTGATCTCTCTAGGACATTCAGAAGCCAAGTTATAAGCCCACAAAGGTGTAACTGGACTACTTCTTTAAATTGACACCAGATCCGGTGACCTTTGGGACATGGTTTGACCCCCTTAGGAAAGTGCTATCATCATGAAACGTTCAGATCACTTACAACTCAATAGATTCTACCTTCCTGTAACATTTCAGCCTGATTGGACCTTGTTTTCACACAAATGAATCCAGAATGATGTGAAATTGTGCTTCGTGCAACATAATTCTGGGTGCAATTTAAAAACCATAAGTGCTAATGACTCCATTCCTTTTTGAGGTGTTAGGGGCTGTTGATTGGAGTACACTAAAACAAACCTGATCTCTCTAGGACATTCAGAAGCCAAGTTATAAGCCCTCAAAGGTGTAACTGGACTACTTCTTTAAAGTGACACCAGGCCCGGTGACCTTTGGGACATGGTTTTACCCCCTATAGGAATGTGCGATCATCTTGAAACGTTCAGATCACTTACAACTCAATAGATTCTACCTTCTTGTAGCGTTTCAGCCTGATTGGACCTTGTTTTCACACAAATGGACCCAGAATGATGTGAAATTGTTCTTCGTGCAACATAATTCTGGGTGCCATTTACAAACCTTAAGTGCTAATGACTCCATTCCTTTTTGTGGTTGTAGGGGCTGTTGATTGGAGTACACTAAAATAAACCTAACCTCTCTAGGACATTCAGAAACCAAGTTATAAGCCCACAAAGGTGTAACTGGACTACTTCTTTAAAGTGACACCAGGCCCGGTGACCTTTGGGACATGGTTTGACCCCCTTAGGAAAGTGCTATCATCATGAAACGTTCAGATCACTTACAACTCAATAGATTCTACCTTCCTGTAACATTTCAGCCTGATTGGACCTTGTTTTCACACAAATGAACCCAGAATGATGTGAAATTGTGCTTCGTGCAACATAATTCTGGGTGCCATTTAAAAACCTTAAGTGCTAATGGCTCCATTCCTTTTTGTGGTTGTAGGGGCTGTTGATTGGAGTACACTAAAACAAACCTAACCTCTCTAGGACATTCAGAAGCCAAGTTATAAGCCCACAAAGGTGTAACTGGACTACTTCTTTGAATTGACACCAGATCCGGTGACATTTGGGACATGGTTTGACCCCCTTAGGAAAGTGATATAATCATGAAACGTTCGGATCACTTACAACTCAAGAGATTCTACCTTCCTGTAACATTTCAGCCTGATTGGACCTTGTTTTCACACAAATGAACCCAGAATGATGTGAAATTGTGCTTCGTGCAACATAATTCTGGGTGCCATTTAAAAACCATAAGTGCTAATGACTCCATTCCTTTTTGAGGTTGTAGGGGCTGTTGATTGGAGTACACTAAAACAAACCTGATCTCTCTAGGACATTCAGAAGCCAAGGTATGAGCCCTCAAAGGTGTAACTGGACTACTTCTTTAAAGTGACACCAGGCCCGGTGACCTTTGGGACATGGTTTTACCCCCTATAGGAATGTGCGATCATCTTGAAACGTTCAGATCACTTACAACTCAATAGATTCTACCTTCTTGTAGCGTTTCAGCCTGATTGGACCTTGTTTTCACACAAATGGACCCAGAATGATGTGAAATTGTGCTTCGTGCAACATAATTCTGGGTGCCATTTACAAACCTTAAGTGCTAATGACTCCATTCCTTTTTGTGGTTGTAGGGGCTGTTGATTGGAGTACACTAAAACAAACCTAACCTCTCTAGGACATTCAGAAGCCAAGTTATAAGCCCACAAAGGTGTAACTGGACTACTTCTTTAAAGTGACACCAGGCCCGGTGACCTTTGGAACATGGTTTGACCCCCTTAGGAAAGTGCTATCATCATGAAACGTTCAGATCACTTACAACTCAATAGATTCTACCTTGTTGTAGCGTTTCAGCCTGATTGGACCTTGTTTTCACACAAATGGACCCAGAATGATGTGAAATTGTGCTTCGTGCAACATAATTCTGGGTGCCATTTAAAAACCATAAGTGCTAATGACTCCATTCCTTTTTGTGGTTGTAGGGGCTGTTGATTGGAGTATACTAAAACAAACCTGATCTCTCTAGGACATTCAGAAGCCAAGTTATAAGCCCACAAAGGTGTAACTGGACTACTTATTTAAATTGACACCAGATCCGGTGACCTTTGGGACATGGTTTGACCCCCTTAGGAAAGTGCTATCATCATGAAACGTTCAGATCACTTACAACTCAATAGATTCTACCTTCCTGTAACATTTCAGCCTGATTGGACCTTGTTTTCACACAAATGAACCCAGAATGATGTGAAATTGTGCTTCGTGCAACATAATTCTGGGTGCCATTTACAAACCATAAGTGCTAATGACTCCATTCCTTTTTGTGGTTGTAGGGGCTGTTTGTTGGAGTACATTAAAACAAACCTGATCTCTCTAGGACATTCAGAAGCCAAGTTATAAGCCCACAAATGTGTAACTGGACTACTTCTTTAAATTGACACCAGATCCAGTGACCTTTGGGACATGGTTTGACCCCCTTAGGAAAGGCTATCATCATGAAACGTTCAGATCACTTACAACTCAATAGATTCTACCTTCCTGTAACGTTTCAGCCTGATTGGACCTTGTTTTCACACAAATGAACCCAGAATGATGTGAAATTGTGCTTAGTGCAGCATAATTCTGGGTGCCATTTAAAAACCATAAGTGCTAATGACTCCATTCCTTTTTGAGGTTGTAGGGGATGTTGACTGGAGTACACTAAAACAAACCTGATCTCTCTAGGACATTCAGAAGCCAAGTTATAAGCCCACAAATGTGTAACTGGACTACTTCTTTAAATTTACACCAGATCCGGTGACCTTTGGGACATGGTTTGACCCCCTTAGGAAAGTGCTATCATCATGAAACGTTCAGATCACTTACAACTCAATAGATTCTACCTTCCTGTAACGTTTCAGCCTGATTGGACCTTGTTTTCACAAAAATGAACCCAGAATGATGTGAAATTGTGCTTCGTGCAACATAATTCTGGGTGCCATTTAAAAACCATAAGTGCTAATGACTCCATTCCTTTTTGTGGTTGTAGGGGCTATTGATTGGAGTATACTAAAACAAACCTGATCTCTCTAGGACATTCAGAAGCCAAGTTATAAGCCCACAAAGGTGTAAGTGGACTACTTCTTTAAATTGACACCAGATCCGGTGACCTTTGGGACATGGTTTGACCCCTTAGGAAAGTGCTATCATCATGAAACGTTCAGATCACTTACAACTCAATAGATTCTACCTTGTTGTAGCGTTTCAGCCTGATTGGACCTTGTTTTCACACAAATGGACCCAGAATGATGTGAAATTGTGCTTCGTGCAACATAATTCTGGATGCCATTTACAAACCTTAAGTGCTAATGACTCCATTCCTTTTTGTGGTTGTAAGGGCTGTTGATTGGAGTATACTAAAACAAACCTGATCTCTCTAGGACATTCAGAAGCCAAGTTATAAGCCCTCAAAGGTGTAACTGGACTACTTCTTTAAAGTGACACCAGGCCCGGTGACCTTTGGGACATGGTTTGACCCCCTATAGGAATGTGTGATCATCTTGAAACGTTCAGATCACTTACAACTCAATAGATTCTACCTTCTTGTAACGTTTCAGCCTGATTGGACCTTGTTTTCACACAAATGAACCCAGAATGATGTGAAATTGTGCTTCGTGCAACATAATTCTGGGTGCCATTTAAAAACCATAAGTGCTAATGACTCCATTCCTTTTTGTGGTTGTAAGGGCTGTTGATTGGAGTATACTAAAACAAACCTGATCTCTCTAGGACGTTCAGAAGCCAAGTTATAAGCCCACAAAGGTGTAACTGGACTACTTATTTAAATTGACACCAGATCCGGTGACCTTTGGGACATCGTTTGACCCCCTTAGGAAAGTGCTATCATCATGAAACGTTCAGATCACTTACAACTCAATAGATTCTACCTTCCTGTAACATTTCAGCCTGATTGGACCTTGTTTTCACACAAATGAACCCAGAATGATGTGAAATTGTGCTTCGTGCAACATAATTCTGGGTGCCATTTACAAACCATAAGTGCTAATGACTCCATTCCTTTTTGTGGTTGTAGGGGCTGTTGGTTGGAGTACATTAAAACAAACCTGATCTCTCTAGGACATTCAGAAGCCAAGTTATAAGCCCACAAATGTGTAACTGGACTACTTCTTTAAATTGACACCAGATCCAGTGACCTTTGGGACATGGTTTGACCCCCTTAGGAAAGGCTATCATCATGAAACGTTCAGATCACTTACAACTCAATAGATTCTACCTTCCTGTAACGTTTCAGCCTGACTGGACCTTGTTTTCACACAAATGAACCCAGAATGATGTGAAATTGTGCTTCGTGCAACATAATTCTGGGTGCCATTTACAAACCATAAGTGCTAATGACTCCATTCCTTTTTGTCGTTGTAGGGGCTGTTGATTGGAGTACATTAAAACAAACCTGATCTCTCTAGGACATTCAGAAGCCAAGTTATAAGCCCACAAAGGTGTAACTGGACTACTTCTTTAAAGTGACACCAGGTCCGGTGACCTTTGGGACATGGTTTGACCCCCTTAGGAAAGTGCTATCATCATGAAACGTTCAGATCACTTACAACTCAATAGATTCTACCTTCTTGTAGCGTTTCAGCCTGATTGGACCTTGTTTTCACACAAATGAACCCAGAATGATGTGAAATTGTGCTTCGTGCAACATAATTCTGGGCGCCATTTACAAACCATAAGTGCTAATGACTCCATTCCTTTTTGTGGTTATAGGGGCTGTTGATTGGAGAACACTAAAACAAAGCTAACCTCTCTAGGACATTCAGAAGCCAAGTTATAAGCCCACAAAGGTGTAACTGGACTGCTTCTTTAAAGTGACACCAGGCCCGGTGACCTTTGGGACATGGTTTGACCCCCTTAGGAAAGTGCTGTCATCATGAAATGTTCAGATCACTTACAACTCAATAGATTCTACCATCCTGTAACATTTCAGCCTGATTGGACCTTGTTTTCACACAAATGAACCCAGAATGATGTGAAATTGTGCTTCGTGCAACATAATTCTGGGTGCCATTTAAAAACCATAAGTGCTAATGACTCCATTCCTTTTTGTGGTTGTAGGGGCTGTTGATTGGAGTATACTAAAACAAACCTGATCTCTCTAGGACATTCAGAAGCCAAGTTATAAGCCCACAAAGGTGTAACTGGACTACTTCTTTAAATTGACACCAGATCCGGTGACCTTTGGGACATGGTTTGACCCCCTTAGGAAAGTGCTATCATCATGAAACGTTCAGATTACTTACAACTCAATAGATTCTACCTACTTGTAGCGTTTCAGCCTGATTGGACCTTGTTTTCACACAAATGGACCCAGAATGATGTGAAATTGTGCTTCGTGCAACATAATTCTGGGTGCCATTTACAAACCTTAAGTGCTAATGACTCCATTCCTTTTTGTGGTTTTAGGGGCTGTTGATTGGAGTACACTAAAACAAACCTAACCTCTCTAGGACATTAAGAAGCCAAGTTATAAGCCCACAAAGGTGTAACTGGACTGCTTCTTTAAAGTGACACCAGGCCCGGTGACCTTTGGGACATGGTTTGGCCCCCTATAGGAATGTGCGATCATCTTGAAATGTTCAGATCACTTACAACTCAATAGATTCTACCTTCCTGTAACGTTTCAGCCTGATTGGACCTTGTTTTAGCACAAATGAACCCAGAATGATGTGAAATTGTGCTTCGTGCAACATAATTCTGGGTGCCATTTAAAAACCATAAGTGCTAATGACTCCATTCCTTTTTGTGGTTGTAAGGGCTGTTGATTGGAGTATACTAAAACAAACCTGATCTCTCTAGGACATTCAGAAGCCAAGTTATAAGCCCTCAAAGGTGTAACTGGACTACTTCTTTAAAGTGACACCAGGCCCGGTGACCTTTGGGACATGGTTTGACCCCCTATAGGAATGTGTGATCATCTTGAAACGTTCAGATCACTTACAACTCAATAGATTCTACCTTCTTGTAACGTTTCAGCCTGATTGGACCTTGTTTTCACACAAATGAACCCAGAATGATGTGAAATTGTGCTTCGTGCAACATAATTCTGGGTGCCATTTAAAAACCATAAGTGGTAATGACTCCATTCCTTTTTGTGGTTGTAAGGGCTGTTGATTGGAGTATACTAAAACAAACCTGATCTCTCTAGGACGTTCAGAAGCCAAGTTATAAGCCCACAAAGGTGTAACTGGACTACTTATTTAAATTGACACCAGATCCGGTGACCTTTGGGACATCGTTTGACCCCCTTAGGAAAGTGCTATCATCATGAAACGTTCAGATCACTTACAACTCAATAGATTCTACCTTCCTGTAACATTTCAGCCTGATTGGACCTTGTTTTCACACAAATGAACCCAGAATGATGTGAAATTGTGCTTCGTGCAACATAATTCTGGGTGCCATTTACAAACCATAAGTGCTAATGACTCCATTCCTTTTTGTGGTTGTAGGGGCTGTTGGTTGGAGTACATTAAAACAAACCTGATCTCTCTAGGACATTCAGAAGCCAAGTTATAAGCCCACAAATGTGTAACTGGACTACTTCTTTAAATTGACACCAGATCCAGTGACCTTTGGGACATGGTTTGACCCCCTTAGGAAAGGCTATCATCATGAAACGTTCAGATCACTTACAACTCAATAGATTCTACCTTCCTGTAACGTTTCAGCCTGATTGGACCTTGTTTTCACACAAATGAACCCAGAATGATGTGAAATTGTGCTTTGTGCAACATAATTCTGGGTGCCATTTACAAACCATAAGTGCTAATGACTCCATTCCTTTTTGTCTTTGTAGGGGCTGTTGATTGGAGTACATTAAAACAAACCTGATCTCTCTAGGACATTCAGAAGCCAAGTTATAAGCCCACAAAGGTGTAACTGGACTACTTCTTTAAAGTGACACCAGGTCCGGTGACCTTTGGGACATGGTTTGACCCCCTTAGGAAAGTGCTATCATCATGAAACGTTCAGATCACTTACAACTCAATAGATTCTACCTTCTTGTAGCGTTTCAGCCTGATTGGACCTTGTTTTCACACAAATGAACCCAGAATGATGTGAAATTGTGCTTCGTGCAACATAATTCTGGGCGCCATTTACAAACTATAAGTGCTAATGACTCCATTCCTTTTTGTGGTTATAGGGGCTGTTGATTGGAGAACACTAAAACAAAGCTAACCTCTCTAGGACATTCAGAAGCCAAGTTATAAGCCCACAAAGGTGTAACTGGACTGCTTCTTTAAAGTGACACCAGGCCCGGTGACCTTTGGGACATGGTTTGACCCCCTTAGGAAAGTGCTGTCATCATGAAACGTTCAGATCACTTACAACTCAATAGTTTCTACCTTCCTGTAACATTTCAGCCTGATTGGACCTTGTTTTCACACAAATGAACCCAGAATGATGTGAAATTGTGCTTCGTGCAACATAATTCTGGGTGCCATTTAAAAACCATAAGTGCTAATGACTCCATTCCTTTTTGTGGTTGTAGGGGCTGTTGATTGGAGTATACTAAAACAAACCTGATCTCTCTAGGACATTCAGAAGCCAAGTTATAAGCCCACAAAGGTGTAACTGGACTACTTCTTTAAATTGACACCAGATCCGGTGACCTTTGGGACATGGTTTGACCCCCTTAGTAAAGTGCTATCATCATGAAACGTTCAGATTACTTACAACTCAATAGATTCTACCTACTTGTAGCGTTTCAGCCTGATTGGACCTTGTTTTCACACAAATGGACCCAGAATGATGTGAAATTGTGCTTCGTGCAACATAATTCTGGGTGCCATTTACAAACCTTAAGTGCTAATGACTCCATTCCTTTTTGTGGTTTTAGGGGCTGTTGATTGGAGTACACTAAAACAAACCTAACCTCTCTAGGACATTCAGAAGCCAAGTTATAAGCCCACAAAGGTGTAACTGGACTGCTTCTTTAAAGTGACACCAGGCCCGGTGACCTTTGGGACATGGTTTGGCCCCCTATAGGAATGTGTGATCATGTTGAAATGTTCAGATCACTTACAACTCAATAGATTCTACCTTCCTGTAACGTTTCAGCCTGATTGGACCTTGTTTTCACACAAATGAACCCAGAATGATGTGAAATTGTGCTTCGTGCAACATAATTCTGGGTGCCATTTAAAAACCATAAGTTCTAATGACTCCATTCCTTTTTGTGGTTGTAACGGCTGTTGATTGGAGTATACTAAAACAAACCTGATCTCTCTAGGACATTCAGAAGCCAAGTTATAAGCCCTCAAAGGTGTAACTGGACTACTTCTTTAAAGTGACACCAGGCCCGGTGACCTTTGGGACATGGTTTGACCCCCTATAGGAATGTGTGATCATCTTGAAACGTTCAGATCACTTACAACTCAATAGATTCTACCTTCTTGTAACGTTTCAGCCTGATTGGACCTTGTTTTCACACAAATGAACCCAGAATGATGTGAAATTGTGCTTCGTGCAACATAATTCTGGGTGCCATTTACAAACCTTAAGTGCTAATGACTCCATTCCTTTTTGTGGTTGTAGGGGCTGTTGATTGGAGTACACTAAAACAAACCTGATCTCTCTAGGACATTCAGAAGCCAAGTTATAAGCCCACAAATGTGTAACTGAACTACTTCTTTAAATTGACACCAGATCCGGTGACCTTTGGGACATGGTTTGACCTCTCAGGAAAGTGCTATCATCATGAAACGTTCAGATCACTTACAACTCAATAGATTCTACCTTCCTGTAACGTTTCAGCCTGATTGGACCTTGTTTTCACACAAATGAACCCAGAATGATGTGAAATTGTGCTTCGTGCAACATAATTCTGGGTGTCATTTACAAACCATAAGTGCTAATGACTCCATTCCTTTTTGTGGTTGTAGGGGCTGTTGATTGGAGTACATTAAAACAAACCTGATCTCTCTAGGACATTCAGAAGCCAAGTTATAAGCCCACAAAGGTGTAACTGGACTACTTCTTTAAAGTGACACCAGGTCCGGTGACCTTTGGGACATGGTTTGACCCCCTTAGGAAAGTGCTATCATCATGAAACGTTCAGATCACTTACAACTCAATAGATTCTACCTTCTTGTAGCGTTTCAGCCTGATTGGACCTTGTTTTCACACAAATGAACCCAGAATGATGTGAAATTGTGCTTCGTGCAACATAATTCTGGGCGCCATTTACAAACCATAAGTGCTAATGACTCCATTCCTTTTTGTGGTTATAGGGGCTGTTGATTGGAGAACACTAAAACAAAGCTAACCTCTCTAGGACATTCAGAAGCCAAGTTATAAGCCCACAAAGGTGTAACTGGACTGCTTCTTTAAAGTGACACCAGGCCCGGTGACCTTTGGGACATGGTTTGACCCCCTTAGGAAAGTGCTGTCATCATGAAACGTTCAGATCACTTACAACTCAATAGATTCTACCTTCCTGTAACATTTCAGCCTGATTGGACCTTGTTTTCACACAAATGAACCCAGAATGATGTGAAATTGTGCTTCGTGCAACATAATTCTGGGTGCCATTTAAAAACCATAAGTGCTAATGACTCCATTCCTTTTTGTGGTTGTAGGGGCTGTTGATTGGAGTATACTAAAACAAACCTGATCTCTCTAGGACATTCAGAAGCCAAGTTATAAGCCCACAAAGGTGTAACTGGACTACTTCTTTAAATTGACACCAGATCCGGTGACCTTTGGGACATGGTTTGACCCCCTTAGGAAAGTACTATCATCATGAAACGTTCAGATTACTTACAACTCAATAGATTCTACCTACTTGTAGCGTTTCAGCCTGATTGGACCTTGTTTTCACACAAATGGACCCAGAATGATGTGAAATTGTGCTTCGTGCAACATAATTCTGGGTGCCATTTACAAACCTTAAGTGCTAATGACTCCATTCCTTTTTGTGGTTTTAGGGGCTGTTAATTGGAGTACACTAAAACAAACCTAACCTCTCTAGGACATTCAGAAGCCAAGTTATAAGCCCACAAAGGTGTAACTGGACTGCTTCTTTAAAGTGACACCAGGCCCGGTGACCTTTGGGACATGGTTTGGCCCCCTATAGGAATGTGCGATCATCTTGAAACGTTCAGATCACTTAGAACTCAATAGATTCTACCTTCCTGTAACGTTTCAGCCTGATTGGACCTTGTTTTCACACAAATGAACCCAGAATGATGTGAAATTGTGCTTCGTGCAACATAATTCTGGGTGCCATTTAAAAACCATAAGTGCTAATGACTCCATTCCTTTTTGTGGTTGTAAGGGCTGTTGATTGGAGTATACTAAAACAAACCTGATCTCTCTAGGACATTCAGAAGCCAAGTTATAAGCCCTCAAAGGTGTAACTGGACTACTTCTTTAAAGTGACACCAGGCCCGGTGACCTTTGGGACATGGTTTGACCCCCTATAGGAATGTGTGATCATCTTGAAACGTTCAGATCACTTACAACTCAATATATCTACCTTCTTGTAACGTTTCAGCCTGATTGGACCTTGTTTTCACACAAATGAACCCAGAATGATGTGAAATTGTGCTTCGTGCAACATAATTCTGGGTGCCATTTACAAACCTTAAGTGCTAATGACTCCATTCCTTTTTGTGGTTTTAGGGGCTGTTGATTGGAGTACACTAAAACAAACCTGATCTCTCTAGGACATTCAGAAGCCAAGTTATAAGCCCACAAATGTGTAACTGAACTACTTCTTTAAATTGACACCAGATCCGGTGACCTTTGGGACATGGTTTGACCTCTTAGGAAAGTGCTATCATCATGAAACGTTCAGATCACTTACAACTCAATAGATTCTACCTTCCTGTAACGTTTCAGCCTGATTGGACCTTGTTTTCACACAAATGGACCCAGAATGATGTGAAATTGTGCTTCGTGCAACATAATTCTGGGTGCCATTTACAAACCATAAATGCTAATGACTCCATTCCTTTTTGTGGTTGTAGGGGCTGTTGATTGGAGTACACTAAAACAAACCTGATCTCTCTAGGACATTCAGAAGCCAAGTTATAAGCCCACAAATGTGTAACTGAACTACTTCTTTAAATATACACCAGATCCGGTGACCTTTGGGACATGGTTTGACCCCCTTAGGAAAGTGCTATCATCATGAAACGTTCAGATCACTTACAACTCAATAGATTCTACCTTCCTGTAACGTTTCAGCCTGATTGGACCTTGTCTTCACACAAATGGACCCAGGATGATGTGAAATTGTGCTTCGTGCAACATAATTCTGGGTGCCATTTACAAACCATAAGTGCTAATGACTCCATTCCTTTTTGTGGTTGTAGGGGCTGTTGATTCAAGTACACTAAAACAAACCTGATCTCTCTAGGACATTCAGAAGCCAAGTTATAAGCCCACAAATGTGTAACTGGACTACTTCTTTAAATTGACACCAGATCCGGTGACCTTTGGGACATGGTTTGACCCCCTTAGGAAAGAGCTATCATCATGAAACGTTCAGATCCCTTACAACTCAATAGATTCTACCTTCCTGTAGCGTTTCATCCTGATTGGACCTTGTTTTCACACAAATGGACCCAGAATGATGTGAAATTGTGCTTCGTGCAACATAATTCTGGGTGCCATTTACAAACCATAAGTGCTAATGACTCCATTCCTTTTTGTGGTTGTAGGGGCTGTTGATTGGAGTACATTAAAACAAACCTGATCTCTCTAGGACATTCAGAAGCCAAGTTATAAGCCCACAAATGTGTAACTGGACTACTTCTTTAAAGTGACACCAGATCCGGTGACCTTTGGGACATGGTTTGACCCCCTTAGGAAAGTGCTATCATCATGAAACGTTCAGATCACTTACAACTCAATAGATTCTACCTTCCTGTAACGTTTCAGCCTGATTGGACCTTGTTTTCACACAAATGAACCCAGAATGATGTGAAATTGTGCTTCGTGCAACATAATTCTGGGTGCCATTTACAAACCATAAGTGCTAATGACTCCATTCCTTTTTGAGGTTGTAGGGGCTGTTGATTGGAGTATACTAAAACAAACCTGATCTCTCTAGGACATTCAGAAGCCTAGTTATAAGCCCTCAAAGATGTAACTGGACTACTTCTTTAAAGTGACACCAGGCCCGGTGACCTTTGGGACACTGTTTGACCCCCTATAGGAATCTGCGATCATCATAAAACGTTCAGATCACTAACAACTCAATAGATTCTACCTTCTTGTAACGTTTCAGCCTGATTGGACCTTGTTTTCACACAAATGGACCCAGAATGATGTGAAATTGTGCTTCGTGCAACATAATTCTGGGTGCCATTTACAAACCATAAGTGCTAATGACTCCATTCCTTTTTGTGGTTGTAGGGGCTGTTGGTTGGAGTACATTAAAACAAACCTCATCTCTCTAGGACATTCAGAAGCCAAGTTATAAGCCCACAAATGTGTAACTGGACTACTTCTTTAAATTGACACCAGATCCAGTGACCTTTGGGACATGGTTTGACCCCCTTAGGAAAGTGCTATCATCATGAAACGTTCAGATCACTTACAACTCAATAGATTCTACCTTCCTGTAACGTTTCAGCCTGATTGGACCTTGTTTTCACACAAATGAACCCAGAATGATGTGAAATTGTGCTTAGTGCAGCATAATTCTGGGTGCCATTTAAAAACCATAACTGCTAATGACTCCATTCCTTTTTGTGGATGTAGGGGCTGTTGATTGGAGTACACTAAAACAAACCTGATCTCTCTAGGACTTTCAGAAGCCAAGTTATAAGCCCTCAAAGGTGTAACTGGACTACTTCTTTAAAGTGACACCAGGCCCGGTGACCTTTGGGACATGGTTTGACCCCCTATAGGAATGTGCGATCATCATGAAACGTTCAGATCACTTACAACTCAATAGATTCTACCTTCTTGTAACGTTTCAGCCTGAATGGACCTTGTTTTCACACAAATGGACCCAGAATGATGTGAAATTGTGCTTCGTGCAACATAATTCTGGGTGCCATTTACAAACCATAAGTGCTAATGACTCCATTCCTTTTTGTGGTTGTAGGGGCTGTTGATTGGAGAACACTAAAACAAACCTAACCTCTCTAGGACATTCAGAAGCCAAGTTATAAGCCCACAAAGGTGTAACTGGACTGCTTCTTTAAAGTGACACCAAGCCCGGTGACCTTTGGGACATGGTTTGACCCCCTATGGGAATGTGCGATCATCTTGAAACGTTCAGATCACTTACAACTCAATAGATTTTAGTTTCCTGTAACGTTTCAGCCTGATTGGACCTTTTTTTCACACAAATGAACCCAGAATGATGTGAAATTGTGCTTCGTGCAACATAATTCTGGGTGCCATTTAAAAATCATAAGTGCTAATGACTCCATTCCTTTTTGAGGTTGTAGGGGCTGTTGATTGGAGTACACTAAAACAAACCTGATCTCTCTAGGACATTCAGAAGCCAAGTTATAAGCCCTCAAAGGTGTAAATGGACTACTTATTTAAAGTGACACCAGGCCCAGTGACCATTGGGACATGGTTTGACCCCAGATAGGAATGTGCAATCATCATGAAACGTTCAGATCACGTACAACTCAATAGATTCTACCTTCTTGTAACGTTTCAGCCTGATTGGACCTTGTTTTCACACAAATGAACCCAGAATGATGTGAAATTGTGCTTAGTGCAGCATAATTCTGGGTGCCATTTACAAACCATAACTGCTAATGACTCCATTCCTTTTTGTGGTTGTAGGGGCTGTTGGTTGGAGTACATTAAAACAAACCTGAGCTCTCTAGAACATTCAGAAGCCAAGTTATAAGCCCACAAAGGTGTAACTGGACTGCTTCTTTAAAGTGACACCAGGCCCGGTGACCTTTGGGACATGGTTTGACCCCCTATAGGAAAGTGCTATCATCATGAAACGTTCAGATCACTTACAACTCAATAGATTCTACCTTCCTGTAGCGTTTCATCCTGATTGGACCTTGTTTTCACACAAATGGACCCAGAATGATGTGAAAATGTTTTTCGTGCAACATAATTCTGGGTGCCATTTACAAACCATAAGTGCTAATGACTCCATTCCTTTTTGTGGTTGTAGGGGCTGTTGATTGGAGTACACTAAAACAAACCTGATCTCTCTAGGACTTTCAGAAGCCAAGTTATAAGCCCTCAAAGGTGTAACTGGACTACTTCTTTAAAGTGACACCAGGCCCGGTGACCTTTGGGACATGGTTTGACCCCCTATAGGAAAGTGCGATCATCATGAAACGTTCAGATCACTTACAACTCAATAGATTCTACCTTCTTGTAACGTTTCAGCCTGAATGGACCTTGTTTTCACACAAATGGACCCAGAATGATGTGAAATTGTGCTTCGTGCAACATAATTCTGGGTGCCATTTACAAACCATAAGTGCTAATGACTCCATTCCTTTTTGTGGTTGTAGGGGCTGTTGATTGGAGAACACTAAAACAAACCTAACCTCTCTAGGACATTCAGAAGCCAAGTTATAAGCCCACAAAGGTGTAACTGGACTGCTTCTTTAAAGTGACACCAAGCCCGGTGACCTTTGGGACATGGTTTGACCCCCTATGGGAATGTGCGATCATCTTGAAACGTTCAGATCACTTACAACTCAATAGATTTTAGTTTCCTGTAACGTTTCAGCCTGATTGGACCTTTTTTTCACACAAATGAACCCAGAATGATGTGAAATTGTGCTTCGTGCAACATAATTCTGGGTGCCATTTAAAAACCATAAGTGCTAATGACTCCATTCCTTTTTGAGGTTGTAGGGGCTGTTGATTGGAGTACACTAAAACAAACCTGATCTCTCTAGGACATTCAGAAGCCAAGTTATAAGCCCTCAAAGGTGTAAATGGACTACTTATTTAAAGTGACACCAGGCCCAGTGACCATTGGGACATGGTTTGACCCCAGATAGGAATGTGCAATCATCATGAAACGTTCAGATCACGTACAACTCAATAGATTCTACCTTCTTGTAACGTTTCAGCCTGATTGGACCTTGTTTTCACACAAATGAACCCAGAATGATGTGAAATTGTGCTTAGTGCAGCATAATTCTGGGTGCCATTTACAAACCATAACTGCTAATGACTCCATTCCTTTTTGTGGTTGTAGGGGCTGTTGGTTGGAGTACATTAAAACAAACCTGAGCTCTCTAGAACATTCAGAAGCCAAGTTATAAGCCCACAAAGGTGTAACTGGACTGCTTCTTTAAAGTGACACCAGGCCCGGTGACCTTTGGGACATGGTTTGACCCCCTATAGGAAAGTGCTATCATCATGAAACGTTCAGATCACTTACAACTCAATAGATTCTACCTTCCTGTAACATTTCAGCCTGATTGGACCTTGTTTTCACACAAATGAACCCAGAATGATGTGAAATTGTGCTTCGTGCAACATAATTCTGGATGCCATTTAAAAACCATAAGTGCTAATGACTCCATTCCTTTTTGAGGTTGTAGGGGCTGTTGATTGGAGTACACTAAAACAAACCTGATCTCTCTAGGACATTCAGAAGCCAAGTTATAAGCCCTCAAAGGTGTAAATGGACTACTTTAAATTGACATCATGCCCGGTGACCTTTGGGACATGGTTTGACCCCCTTAGGAAAGTGCTATCATCATGAAACGTTCAGATCACTTACAACTCAATAGATTCTACCTTCCTGTAACATTTCAGCCTGATTGGACCTTGTTTTCACACAAATGAACCCAGAATGATGTGAAATTGTAATTCGTGCAACATAATTCTGGGTGCCATTTACAAACCATAAGTGCTAATGACTCCATTCCTTTTTGTGGTTGTAGGGGCTGTTGGTTGGAGTACATTAAAACAAACCTGATCTCTCTAGGACATTCAGAAGCCAAAATATAAGCCCACAAATGTGTAACTGGACTACTTCTTTAAATTGACACCAGATCCAGTGACCTTTGGGACATGGTTTGACCCCCTTAGGAAAGGCTATCATCATGAAACGTTCAGATCACTTACAACTCAATAGATTCTACCTTCCTGTAACGTTTCAGCCCGATTGGACCTTGTTTTCACACAAATGAACCCAGAATGATGTGAAATTGTGCTTAGTGCAGCATAATTCTGGGTGCCATTTAAAAACCATAAGTGCTAATGACTCCATTCCTTTTTGAGGTTGTAGGGGATGTTGATTGGAGTACACTAAAACAAACCTGATCTCTCTAGGACATTCAGAAGCCAAGTTATAAGCCCACAAATGTGTAACTGGACTACTTCTTTAAATTTACACCAGATCCGGTGACCTTTGGGACATGGTTTGACCCCCTTAGGAAAGTGCTATCATCATGAAACCTTCAGATCACTTACAACTCAATAGATTCTACCTTCCTGTAACGTTTCAGCCTGATTGGACCTTGTTTTCACACAAATGAACCCAGAATGATGTGAAATTGTGCTTCGTGCAACATAATTCTGGGTGCCATTTACAAACCTTAAGTGCTAATGACTCCATTCCTTTTTGTGGTTGTAGGGGCTGTTGATTGGAGTACACTAAAACAAACCTGATCTCTCTAGGACATTCAGAAGCCAAGTTATAAGCCCACAAAGGTGTAACTGGACTACTTCTTTAAAGTGACACCAGGTCCGGTGACCTTTGGGACATGGTTTGACCCCCTTAGGAAAGTGCTATCATCATGAAACAGTCAGATCACTTACAACTCAATAGATTCTACCTTCTTGTAGCGTTTCAGCCTGATTGGACCTTGTTTTCACACAAATGAACCCAGAATGATGTGAAATTGTGCTTCCTGCAACATAATTCTGGGCGCCATTTACAAACCATAAGTGCTAATGACTCCATTCCTTTTTGTGGTTATAGGGGCTGTTGAATGGAGAACACTAAAACAAAGCTAACCTCTCTAGGACATTCAGAAGCCAAGTTATAAGCCCACAAAGGTGTAACTGGACTGCTTCTTTAAAGTGACACCAGGCCCGGTGACCTTTGGGACATGGTTTGACCCCCTCAGGAAAGTGCTGTCATCATGAAACGTTCAGATCACTTACAACTCAATAGATTCTACCTTCCTGTAACATTTCAGCCTGATTGGACCTTGTTTTCACACAAATGAACCCAGAATGATGTGAAATTGTGCTTCATGCAACATAATTCTGGGTGCCATTTAAAAACCATAAGTGCTAATGACTCCATTCCTTTTTGTGGTTGTAGGGGCTGTTGATTGGAGTATACTAAAACAAACCTGATCTCTCTAGGACATTCAGAAGCCAAGTTATAAGCCCACAAAGGTGTAACTGGACTACTTCTTTAAATTGACACCAGATCCGGTGACCTTTGGGACATGGTTTGACCCCCTTAGGAAAGTGCTATCATCATGAAACGTTCAGATTACTTACAACTCAATAGATTCTACCTACTTGTAGCGTTTCAGCCTGATTGGACCTTGTTTTCACACAAATGAACCCAGAATGATGTGAAATTGTGCTTCGTGCAACATAATTCTGGGTGCCATTTAAAAACCATAAGTGCTAATGACTCCATTCCTTTTTGTGGTTGTAGGGGCTGTTGATTGGAGTATACTAAAACAAACCTGATCTCTCTAGGACATTCAGAAGCCAAGTTATAAGCCCACAAAGGTGTAACTGGACTACTTCTTTAAATTGACACCAGATCCGGTGACCTTTGGGACATGGTTTGACCCCCTTAGTAAAGTGCTATCATCATGAAACGTTCAGATTACTTACAACTCAATAGATTCTACCTACTTGTAGCGTTTCAGCCTGATTGGACCTTGTTTTCACACAAATGGACCCAGAATGATGTGAAATTGTGCTTCGTGCAACATAATTCTGGGTGCCATTTACAAACCTTAAGTGCTAATGACTCCATTCCTTTTTGTGGTTTTAGGGGCTGTTGATTGGAGTACACTAAAACAAACCTAACCTCTCTAGGACATTCAGAAGCCAAGTTATAAGCCCACAAAGGTGTAACTGGACTGCTTCTTTAAAGTGACACCAGGCCCGGTGACCTTTGGGACATGGTTTGGCCCCCTATAGGAATGTGTGATCATGTTGAAATGTTCAGATCACTTACAACTCAATAGATTCTACCTTCCTGTAACGTTTCAGCCTGATTGGACCTTGTTTTCACACAAATGAACCCAGAATGATGTGAAATTGTGCTTCGTGCAACATAATTCTGGGTGCCATTTAAAAACCATAAGTTCTAATGACTCCATTCCTTTTTGTGGTTGTAACGGCTGTTGATTGGAGTATACTAAAACAAACCTGATCTCTCTAGGACATTCAGAAGCCAAGTTATAAGCCCTCAAAGGTGTAACTGGACTACTTCTTTAAAGTGACACCAGGCCCGGTGACCTTTGGGACATGGTTTGACCCCCTATAGGAATGTGTGATCATCTTGAAACGTTCAGATCACTTACAACTCAATAGATTCTACCTTCTTGTAACGTTTCAGCCTGATTGGACCTTGTTTTCACACAAATGAACCCAGAATGATGTGAAATTGTGCTTCGTGCAACATAATTCTGGGTGCCATTTACAAACCTTAAGTGCTAATGACTCCATTCCTTTTTGTGGTTGTAGGGGCTGTTGATTGGAGTACACTAAAACAAACCTGATCTCTCTAGGACATTCAGAAGCCAAGTTATAAGCCCACAAATGTGTAACTGAACTACTTCTTTAAATTGACACCAGATCCGGTGACCTTTGGGACATGGTTTGACCTCTCAGGAAAGTGCTATCATCATGAAACGTTCAGATCACTTACAACTCAATAGATTCTACCTTCCTGTAACGTTTCAGCCTGATTGGACCTTGTTTTCACACAAATGAACCCAGAATGATGTGAAATTGTGCTTCGTGCAACATAATTCTGGGTGTCATTTACAAACCATAAGTGCTAATGACTCCATTCCTTTTTGTGGTTGTAGGGGCTGTTGATTGGAGTACATTAAAACAAACCTGATCTCTCTAGGACATTCAGAAGCCAAGTTATAAGCCCACAAAGGTGTAACTGGACTACTTCTTTAAAGTGACACCAGGTCCGGTGACCTTTGGGACATGGTTTGACCCCCTTAGGAAAGTGCTATCATCATGAAACGTTCAGATCACTTACAACTCAATAGATTCTACCTTCTTGTAGCGTTTCAGCCTGATTGGACCTTGTTTTCACACAAATGAACCCAGAATGATGTGAAATTGTGCTTCGTGCAACATAATTCTGGGCGCCATTTACAAACCATAAGTGCTAATGACTCCATTCCTTTTTGTGGTTATAGGGGCTGTTGATTGGAGAACACTAAAACAAAGCTAACCTCTCTAGGACATTCAGAAGCCAAGTTATAAGCCCACAAAGGTGTAACTGGACTGCTTCTTTAAAGTGACACCAGGCCCGGTGACCTTTGGGACATGGTTTGACCCCCTTAGGAAAGTGCTGTCATCATGAAACGTTCAGATCACTTACAACTCAATAGATTCTACCTTCCTGTAACATTTCAGCCTGATTGGACCTTGTTTTCACACAAATGAACCCAGAATGATGTGAAATTGTGCTTCGTGCAACATAATTCTGGGTGCCATTTAAAAACCATAAGTGCTAATGACTCCATTCCTTTTTGTGGTTGTAGGGGCTGTTGATTGGAGTATACTAAAACAAACCTGATCTCTCTAGGACATTCAGAAGCCAAGTTATAAGCCCACAAAGGTGTAACTGGACTACTTCTTTAAATTGACACCAGATCCGGTGACCTTTGGGACATGGTTTGACCCCCTTAGGAAAGTACTATCATCATGAAACGTTCAGATTACTTACAACTCAATAGATTCTACCTACTTGTAGCGTTTCAGCCTGATTGGACCTTGTTTTCACACAAATGGACCCAGAATGATGTGAAATTGTGCTTCGTGCAACATAATTCTGGGTGCCATTTACAAACCTTAAGTGCTAATGACTCCATTCCTTTTTGTGGTTTTAGGGGCTGTTAATTGGAGTACACTAAAACAAACCTAACCTCTCTAGGACATTCAGAAGCCAAGTTATAAGCCCACAAAGGTGTAACTGGACTGCTTCTTTAAAGTGACACCAGGCCCGGTGACCTTTGGGACATGGTTTGGCCCCCTATAGGAATGTGCGATCATCTTGAAACGTTCAGATCACTTAGAACTCAATAGATTCTACCTTCCTGTAACGTTTCAGCCTGATTGGACCTTGTTTTCACACAAATGAACCCAGAATGATGTGAAATTGTGCTTCGTGCAACATAATTCTGGGTGCCATTTAAAAACCATAAGTGCTAATGACTCCATTCCTTTTTGTGGTTGTAAGGGCTGTTGATTGGAGTATACTAAAACAAACCTGATCTCTCTAGGACATTCAGAAGCCAAGTTATAAGCCCTCAAAGGTGTAACTGGACTACTTCTTTAAAGTGACACCAGGCCCGGTGACCTTTGGGACATGGTTTGACCCCCTATAGGAATGTGTGATCATCTTGAAACGTTCAGATCACTTACAACTCAATATATCTACCTTCTTGTAACGTTTCAGCCTGATTGGACCTTGTTTTCACACAAATGAACCCAGAATGACGTGAAATTGTGCTTCGTGCAACATAATTCTGGGTGCCATTTACAAACCTTAAGTGCTAATGACTCCATTCCTTTTTGTGGTTTTAGGGGCTGTTGATTGGAGTACACTAAAACAAACCTGATCTCTCTAGGACATTCAGAAGCCAAGTTATAAGCCCACAAATGTGTAACTGAACTACTTCTTTAAATTGACACCAGATCCGGTGACCTTTGGGACATGGTTTGACCTCTTAGGAAAGTGCTATCATCATGAAACGTTCAGATCACTTACAACTCAATAGATTCTACCTTCCTGTAACGTTTCAGCCTGATTGGACCTTGTTTTCACACAAATGGACCCAGAATGATGTGAAATTGTGCTTCGTGCAACATAATTCTGGGTGCCATTTACAAACCATAAATGCTAATGACTCCATTCCTTTTTGTGTTTGTAGGGGCTGTTGATTGGAGTACACTAAAACAAACCTGATCTCTCTAGGACATTCAGAAGCCAAGTTATAAGCCCACAAATGTGTAACTGAACTACTTCTTTAAATATACACCAGATCCGGTGACCTTTGGGACATGGTTTGACCCCCTTAGGAAAGTGCTATCATCATGAAACGTTCAGATCACTTACAACTCAATAGATTCTACCTTCCTGTAACGTTTCAGCCTGATTGGACCTTGTCTTCACACAAATGGACCCAGGATGATGTGAAATTGTGCTTCGTGCAACATAATTCTGGGTGCCATTTACAAACCATAAGTGCTAATGACTCCATTCCTTTTTGTGGTTGTAGGGGCTGTTGATTCAAGTACACTAAAACAAACCTGATCTCTCTAGGACATTCAGAAGCCAAGTTATAAGCCCACAAATGTGTAACTGGACTACTTCTTTAAATTGACACCAGATCCGGTGACCTTTGGGACATGGTTTGACCCCCTTAGGAAAGAGCTATCATCATGAAACGTTCAGATCCCTTACAACTCAATAGATTCTACCTTCCTGTAGCGTTTCATCCTGATTGGACCTTGTTTTCACACAAATGGACCCAGAATGATGTGAAATTGTGCTTCGTGCAACATAATTCTGGGTGCCATTTACAAACCATAAGTGCTAATGACTCCATTCCTTTTTGTGGTTGTAGGGGCTGTTGATTGGAGTACATTAAAACAAACCTGATCTCTCTAGGACATTCAGAAGCCAAGTTATAAGCCCACAAATGTGTAACTGGACTACTTCTTTAAAGTGACACCAGATCCGGTGACCTTTGGGACATGGTTTGACCCCCTTAGGAAAGTGCTATCATCATGAAACGTTCAGATCACTTACAACTCAATAGATTCTACCTTCCTGTAACGTTTCAGCCTGATTGGACCTTGTTTTCACACAAATGAACCCAGAATGATGTGAAATTGTGCTTCGTGCAACATAATTCTGGGTGCCATTTACAAACCATAAGTGCTAATGACTCCATTCCTTTTTGAGGTTGTAGGGGCTGTTGATTGGAGTATACTAAAACAAACCTGATCTCTCTAGGACATTCAGAAGCCTAGTTATAAGCCCTCAAAGATGTAACTGGACTACTTCTTTAAAGTGACACCAGGCCCGGTGACCTTTGGGACACTGTTTGACCCCCTATAGGAATCTGCGATCATCATAAAACGTTCAGATCACTAACAACTCAATAGATTCTACCTTCTTGTAACGTTTCAGCCTGATTGGACCTTGTTTTCACACAAATGGACCCAGAATGATGTGAAATTGTGCTTCGTGCAACATAATTCTGGGTGCCATTTACAAACCATAAGTGCTAATGACTCCATTCCTTTTTGTGGTTGTAGGGGCTGTTGGTTGGAGTACATTAAAACAAACCTCATCTCTCTAGGACATTCAGAAGCCAAGTTATAAGCCCACAAATGTGTAACTGGACTACTTCTTTAAATTGACACCAGATCCAGTGACCTTTGGGACATGGTTTGACCCCCTTAGGAAAGTGCTATCATCATGAAACGTTCAGATCACTTACAACTCAATAGATTCTACCTTCCTGTAACGTTTCAGCCTGATTGGACCTTGTTTTCACACAAATGAACCCAGAATGATGTGAAATTGTGCTTAGTGCAGCATAATTCTGGGTGCCATTTAAAAACCATAACTGCTAATGACTCCATTCCTTTTTGTGGATGTAGGGGCTGTTGATTGGAGTACACTAAAACAAACCTGATCTCTCTAGGACTTTCAGAAGCCAAGTTATAAGCCCTCAAAGGTGTAACTGGACTACTTCTTTAAAGTGACACCAGGCCCGGTGACCTTTGGGACATGGTTTGACCCCCTATAGGAATGTGCGATCATCATGAAACGTTCAGATCACTTACAACTCAATAGATTCTACCTTCTTGTAACGTTTCAGCCTGAATGGACCTTGTTTTCACACAAATGGACCCAGAATGATGTGAAATTGTGCTTCGTGCAACATAATTCTGGGTGCCATTTACAAACCATAAGTGCTAATGACTCCATTCCTTTTTGTGGTTGTAGGGGCTGTTGATTGGAGAACACTAAAACAAACCTAACCTCTCTAGGACATTCAGAAGCCAAGTTATAAGCCCACAAAGGTGTAACTGGACTGCTTCTTTAAAGTGACACCAAGCCCGGTGACCTTTGGGACATGGTTTGACCCCCTATGGGAATGTGCGATCATCTTGAAACGTTCAGATCACTTACAACTCAATAGATTTTAGTTTCCTGTAACGTTTCAGCCTGATTGGACCTTTTTTTCACACAAATGAACCCAGAATGATGTGAAATTGTGCTTCGTGCAACATAATTCTGGGTGCCATTTAAAAACCATAAGTGCTTTTGACTCCATTCCTTTTTGAGGTTGTAGGGGCTGTTGATTGGAGTACACTAAAACAAACCTGATTCCTCTAGGACATTCAGAAGCCAAGTTATAAGCCCTCAAAGGTGTAAATGGACTACTTATTTAAAGTGACACCAGGCCCAGTGACCATTGGGACATGGTTTGACCCCAGATAGGAATGTGCAATCATCATGAAACGTTCAGATCACGTACAACTCAATAGATTCTACCTTCTTGTAACGTTTCAGCCTGATTGGACCTTGTTTTCACACAAATGAACCCAGAATGATGTGAAATTGTGCTTAGTGCAGCATAATTCTGGGTGCCATTTACAAACCATAACTGCTAATGACTCCATTCCTTTTTGTGGTTGTAGGGGCTGTTGGTTGGAGTACATTAAAACAAACCTGAGCTCTCTAGAACATTCAGAAGCCAAGTTATAAGCCCACAAAGGTGTAACTGGACTGCTTCTTTAAAGTGACACCAGGCCCGGTGACCTTTGGGACATGGTTTGACCCCCTATAGGAAAGTGCTATCATCATGAAACGTTCAGATCACTTACAACTCAATAGATTCTACCTTCCTGTAACATTTCAGCCTGATTGGACCTTGTTTTCACACAAATGAACCCAGAATGATGTGAAATTGTGCTTCGTGCAACATAATTCTGGATGCCATTTAAAAACCATAAGTGCTAATGACTCCATTCCTTTTTGAGGTTGTAGGGGCTGTTGATTGGAGTACACTAAAACAAACCTGATCTCTCTAGGACATTCAGAAGCCAAGTTATAAGCCCTCAAAGGTGTAAATGGACTACTTTAAAGTGACACCATGCCCGGTGACCTTTGGAACATGGTTTGACCCCCTTAGGAAAGTGCTATCATCATGAAACGTTCAGATCACTTACAACTCAATAGATTCTACCTTCCTGTAACATTTCAGCCTGATTGGACCTTGTTTTCACACAAATGAACCCAGAATGATGTGAAATTGTAATTCGTGCAACATAATTCTGGGTGCCATTTACAAACCATAAGTGCTAATGACTCCATTCCTTTTTGTGGTTGTAGGGGCTGTTGGTTGGAGTACATTAAAACAAACCTGATCTCTCTAGGACATTCAGAAGCCAAAATATAAGCCCACAAATGTGTAACTGGACTACTTCTTTAAATTGACACCAGATCCAGTGACCTTTGGGACATGGTTTGACCCCCTTAGGAAAGGCTATCATCATGAAACGTTCAGATCACTTACAACTCAATAGATTCTACCTTCCTGTAACGTTTCAGCCCGATTGGACCTTGTTTTCACACAAATGAACCCAGAATGATGTGAAATTGTGCTTAGTGCAGCATAATTCTGGGTGCCATTTAAAAACCATAAGTGCTAATGACTCCATTCCTTTTTGAGGTTGTAGGGGATGTTGATTGGAGTACACTAAAACAAACCTGATCTCTCTAGGACATTCAGAAGCCAAGTTATAAGCCCACAAATGTGTAACTGGACTACTTCTTTAAATTTACACCAGATCCGGTGACCTTTGGGACATGGTTTGACCCCCTTAGGAAAGTGCTATCATCATGAAACCTTCAGATCACTTACAACTCAATAGATTCTACCTTCCTGTAACGTTTCAGCCTGATTGGACCTTGTTTTCACACAAATGAACCCAGAATGATGTGAAATTGTGCTTCGTGCAACATAATTCTGGGTGCCATTTACAAACCTTAAGTGCTAATGACTCCATTCCTTTTTGTGGTTGTAGGGGCTGTTGATTGGAGTACACTAAAACAAACCTGATCTCTCTAGGACATTCAGAAGCCAAGTTATAAGCCCACAAAGGTGTAACTGGACTACTTCTTTAAAGTGACACCAGGTCCGGTGACCTTTGGGACATGGTTTGACCCCCTTAGGAAAGTGCTATCATCATGAAACAGTCAGATCACTTACAACTCAATAGATTCTACCTTCTTGTAGCGTTTCAGCCTGATTGGACCTTGTTTTCACACAAATGAACCCAGAATGATGTGAAATTGTGCTTCCTGCAACATAATTCTGGGCGCCATTTACAAACCATAAGTGCTAATGACTCCATTCCTTTTTGTGGTTATAGGGGCTGTTGAATGGAGAACACTAAAACAAAGCTAACCTCTCTAGGACATTCAGAAGCCAAGTTATAAGCCCACAAAGGTGTAACTGGACTGCTTCTTTAAAGTGACACCAGGCCCGGTGACCTTTGGGACATGGTTTGACCCCCTCAGGAAAGTGCTGTCATCATGAAACGTTCAGATCACTTACAACTCAATAGATTCTACCTTCCTGTAACATTTCAGCCTGATTGGACCTTGTTTTCACACAAATGAACCCAGAATGATGTGAAATTGTGCTTCATGCAACATAATTCTGGGTGCCATTTAAAAACCATAAGTGCTAATGACTCCATTCCTTTTTGTGGTTGTAGGGGCTGTTGATTGGAGTATACTAAAACAAACCTGATCTCTCTAGGACATTCAGAAGCCAAGTTATAAGCCCACAAAGGTGTAACTGGACTACTTCTTTAAATTGACACCAGATCCGGTGACCTTTGGGACATGGTTTGACCCCCTTAGGAAAGTGCTATCATCATGAAACGTTCAGATTACTTACAACTCAATAGATTCTACCTACTTGTAGCGTTTCAGCCTGATTGGACCTTGTTTTCACACAAATGGACCCAGAATGATGTGAAATTGTGCTTCGTGCAACATAATTCTGGGTGCCATTTACAAACCTTAAGTGCTAATGACTCCATTCCTTTTTGTGGTTTTAGGGGCTGTTGATTGGCGTACACTAAAACAAACCTAACCTCTCTAGGACATTCAGAAGCCAAGTTATAAGCCCACAAAGGTGTAACTGGACTGCTTCTTTAAAGTGACACCAGGCCCGGTGACCCTTGGGACATGGTTTGGCCCCCTATAGGAATGTGCGATCATCTTGAAACGTTCAGATCACTTACAACTCAATAGATTCTACCTTCCTGTAACGTTTCAGCCTGATTGGACCTTGTTTTCACACAAATGAACCCAGAATGATGTGAAATTGTGCTTCGTGCAACATAATTCTGGGTGCCATTTAAAAACCATAAGTGCTAATGACTCCATTCCTTTTTGTGGTTGTAAGGGCTGTTGATTGGAGTATACTAAAACAAACCTGATCTCTCTAGGACATTCAGAAGCCAAGTTATAAGCCCTCAAAGGTGTAACTGGACTACTTCTTTAAAGTGACACCAGGCCCGGTGACCTTTGGGACATGGTTTGACCCCCTATAGGAATGTGTGATCATCTTGAAACGTTCAGATCACTTACAACTCAATAGATTCTACCTTCTTGTAACGTTTCAGCCTGATTGGACCTTGTTTTCACACAAATGAACCCAGAATGATGTGAAATTGTGCTTCGTGCAACATAATTCTGGGTGCCATTTACAAACCTTAAGTGCTAATGACTCCATTCCTTTTTGTGGTTGTAGGGGCTGTTGATTGGAGTACACTAAAACAAACCTGATCTCTCTAGGACATTCAGAAGCCAAGTTATAAGCCCACAAATGTGTAACTGAACTACTTCTTTAAATTGACACCAGATCCGGTGACCTTTGGGACATGGTTTGACCTCTTAGGAAAGTGCTATCATCATGAAACGTTCAGATCACTTACAACTCAATAGATTCTACCTTCCTGTAACGTTTCAGCCTGATTGGACCTTGTTTTCACACAAATGGACCCAGAATGATGTGAAATTGTGCTTAGTGCAACATAATTCTCGGTGCCAATTACAAACCATAAATGCTAATGACGCCATTCCTTTTTGTGGTTGTAGGGGCTGTTGATTGGAGTACACTAAAACAAACCTGATCTCTCTAGGACATTCAGAAGCCAAGTTATAAGCCCACAAATGTGTAACTGAACTACTTCTTTAAATTTACACCAGATCCGGTGACCTTTGGGACATGGTTTGACCCCCTTAGGAAAGTGCTATCATCATGAAACGTTCAGATCACTTACAACTCAATAGATTCTACCTTCCTGTAACGTTTCAGCCTGATTGGACCTTGTCTTCACACAAATGGACCCAGAATGATGTGAAATTGTGCTTCGTGCAACATAATTCTGGGTGCCATTTACAAACCATAAGTGCTAATGACTCCATTCCTTTTTGTGGTTGTAGGGGATGTTGATTGGAGTACATTAAAACAAACCTGATCTCTCTAGGACATTCAGAAGCCAAGTTATAAGCCCACAAATGTGTAACTGGACTACTTCTTTAAAGTGACACCAGATCCGGTGACCTTTGGGACATGGTTTGACCCCCTTAGGAAAGTGCTATCATCATGAAACGTTCAGATCACTTACAACTCAATAGATTCTACCTTCCTGTAACGTTTCAGCCTGATTGGACCTCTTTTTCACACAAATGAACCCAGAATGATGTGAAATTGTGCTTCGTGCAACATAATTCTGGGTGCCATTTACAAACCATAAGTGCTAATGACTCCATTCCTTTTTGAGGTTGTAGGGGCTGTTGATTGGAGTACACTAAAACAAACCTGATCTCTCTAGGACATTCAGAAGCCTAGTTATAAGCCCTCAAAGATGTAACTGGACTACTTCTTTAAAGTGACACCAGGCCCGGTGACCTTTGGGACATTGTTTGACCCCCTATAGGAATCTGCGATCATCATAAAACGTTCAGATCACTTACAACTCAATAGATTCTACCTTCCTGTAACGTTTCAGCCTGATTGGACCTTGTTTTCACACAAATGAACCCAGAATGATGTGAAATTGTGCTTCGTGCAACATAATTCTGGGTGCCATTTACAAACCATAAGTGCTAATGACTCCATTCCTTTTTGTGGTTGTAGGGGCTGTTGATTGGAGAACACTAAAACAAACCTAACCTCTCTAGGACATTCAGAAGCCAAGTTATAAGCCCACAAAGGTGTAACTGGACTACTTCTTTAAAGTTACACCAGGCCCGGTGACCTTTGGGACATGGTTTGACCCCCTATAGGAAAGTGCTATCATCATGAAACGTTCAGATTACTTACAACTCAATAGATTCTACCTACTTGTAGCGTTTCAGCCTGATTGGACCTTGTTTTCACACAAATGGACCCAGAATGATGTGAAATTGTGCTTCGTGCAACATAATTCTGGGTGCCATTTACAAACCTTAAGTGCTAATGACTCCATTCCTTTTTGTGGTTTTAGGGGCTGTTGATTGGCGTACACTAAAACAAACCTAACCTCTCTAGGACATTCAGAAGCCAAGTTATAAGCCCACAAAGGTGTAACTGGACTGCTTCTTTAAAGTGACACCAGGCCCGGTGACCCTTGGGACATGGTTTGGCCCCCTATAGGAATGTGCGATCATCTTGAAACGTTCAGATCACTTACAACTCAATAGATTCTACCTTCCTGTAACGTTTCAGCCTGAATGGACCTTGTTTTCACACAAATGAACCCAGAATGATGTGAAATTGTGCTTCGTGCAACATAATTCTGGGTGCCATTTAAAAACCATAAGTGCTAATGACTCCATTCCTTTTTGTGGTTGTAAGGGCTGTTGATTGGAGTATACTAAAACAAACCTGATCTCTCTAGGACATTCAGAAGCCAAGTTATAAGCCCTCAAAGGTGTAACTGGACTACTTCTTTAAAGTGACACCAGGCCCGGTGACCTTTGGGACATGGTTTGACCCCCTATAGGAATGTGTGATCATCTTGAAACGTTCAGATCACTTACAACTCAATAGATTCTACCTTCTTGTAACGTTTCAGCCTGATTGGACCTTGTTTTCACACAAATGAACCCAGAATGATGTGAAATTGTGCGTCGTGCAACATAATTCTGGGTGCCATTTACAAACCTTAAGTGCTAATGACTCCATTCCTTTTTGTGGTTGTAGGGGCTGTTGATTGGAGTACACTAAAACAAACCTGATCTCTCTAGGACATTCAGAAGCCAAGTTATAAGCCCACAAATGTGTAACTGAACTACTTCTTTAAATTGACACCAGATCCGGTGACCTTTGGGACATGGTTTGACCTCTTAGGAAAGTGCTATCATCATGAAACGTTCAGATCACTTACAACTCAATAGATTCTACCTTCCTGTAACGTTTCAGCCTGATTGGACCTTGTTTTCACACAAATGGACCCAGAATGATGTGAAATTGTGCTTAGTGCAACATAATTCTCGGTGCCAATTACAAACCATAAATGCTAATGACGCCATTCCTTTTTGTGGTTGTAGGGGCTGTTGATTGGAGTACACTAAAACAAACCTGATCTCTCTAGGACATTCAGAAGCCAAGTTATAAGCCCACAAATGTGTAACTGAACTACTTCTTTAAATTTACACCAGATCCGGTGACCTTTGGGACATGGTTTGACCCCCTTAGGAAAGTGCTATCATCATGAAACGTTCAGATCACTTACAACTCAATAGATTCTACCTTCCTGTAACGTTTCAGCCTGATTGGACCTTGTCTTCACACAAATGGACCCAGAATGATGTGAAATTGTGCTTCGTGCAACATAATTCTGGGTGCCATTTACAAACCATAAGTGCTAATGACTCCATTCCTTTTTGTGGTTGTAGGGGATGTTGATTGGAGTACATTAAAACAAACCTGATCTCTCTAGGACATTCAGAAGCCAAGTTATAAGCCCACAAATGTGTAACTGGACTACTTCTTTAAAGTGACACCAGATCCGGTGACCTTTGGGACATGGTTTGACCCCCTTAGGAAAGTGCTATCATCATGAAACGTTCAGATCACTTACAACTCAATAGATTCTACCTTCCTGTAACGTTTCAGCCTGATTGGACCTCTTTTTCACACACATGAACCCAGAATGATGTGAAATTGTGCTTCGTGCAACATAATTCTGGGTGCCATTTACAAACCATAAGTGCTAATGACTCCATTCCTTTTTGAGGTTGTAGGGGCTGTTGATTGGAGTACACTAAAACAAACCTGATCTCTCTAGGACATTCAGAAGCCTAGTTATAAGCCCTCAAAGATGTAACTGGACTACTTCTTTAAAGTGACACCAGGCCCGGTGACCTTTGGGACATTGTTTGACCCCCTATAGGAATCTGCGATCATCATAAAACGTTCAGATCACTTACAACTCAATAGATTCTACCTTCCTGTAACGTTTCAGCCTGATTGGACCTTGTTTTCACACAAATGAACCCAGAATGATGTGAAATTGTGCTTAGTGCAGCATAATTCTGGGTGCCATTTAAAAACCATAAGTGCTAATGACTCCATTCTTTTTTGTGGATGTAGGGGCTGTTGATTGGAGTATACTAAAACAAACCTGATCTCTCTTGGACATTCAGAAGCAAAGTTATAAGCCCACAAAGGTGTAACTGGACTACTTCTTTAAAGTGACACCAGGCCCGGTGACCTTTGGGACATGGTTTGACCCCCTATAGGAATGTGTGATCATCATGAAACGTTCAGATCACTTACAACTCAATAGATTCTACCTTCTTGTAATGTTTCAGCCTGAATGGACCTTGTTTTCACACAAATGGACCCAGAATGATGTGAAATTGTGCTTCGTGCAACATAATTCTGGGTGCCATTTACAAACCATAAGTGCTAATGACTCCATTCCTTTTTGTGGTTGTAGGGGCTGTTGATTGGAGAACACTAAAACAAACCTAACCTCTCTAGGACATTCAGAAGCCAAGTTATAAGCCCACAAAGGTGTAACTGGACTACTTCTTTAAAGTTACACCAGGCCCGGTGACCTTTGGGACATGGTTTGACCCCCTATAGGAATGTGCGATCATCTTGAAACGTTCAGATCACTTACAACTCAATAGATTCTACCTTCCTGTAACGTTTCAGCCTGATTGGACCTTGTTTTCACACAAATGAACCCAGAATGATGTGAAATTGTGCTTCGTGCAACATAATTCTGGGTGCCATTTAAAAAACATAAGTGCTAATGACTCCATTCCTTTTGGTGGTTGTAGGGGCTGTTGATTGGAGTATACAAAAACAAACCTGATCTCTCTAGGACATTCAGAAGCCAAGTTATAAGCCCACAAAGGTGTAACTGGACTACTTCTATAAATTGACACCAGATCCGGTTACCTTTGGGACATGGTTTGACCCCCTTAGGAAAGTGCTATCATCATGAAACGTTCAGATCACTTACAACTCAATAGATTCTACCTTCCTGTAACATTTCAGCCTGATTGGACCTTGTTTTCACACAAATGGACCCAGAATGATGTGAAATTGTGCTTCGTGCAACATAATTCTGGGTGCCATTTAAAAACCATAAGTGCTAATGACTCCATTCCTTTTTGAGGTTGTAGGGGCTGTTGGTTGGAGTACATTAAAACAAACCTGATCTCTCTAGGACATTCAGAAGCCAAGTTATAAGCCCACAAAGGTGTAACTGGACTGCTTTTTTAAATTGACACCAGATCTGGTGACCTTTGGGACATGGTTTGACCCCCTTAGGAAAGTGCTATCGTCATGAAACATTCAGATCACTTACAACTCAATAGATTCTACCTTCCTGTAAAGTTTCAGCCTGATTGGACCTTGTTTTCACACAAATGAACCCAGAATGATTTGAAATTGTGCTTCGTGCAACATAATTCTGGGTGCCATTTACAAACCATAAGTGCTAATGACTCCATTCCTTTTTGTGGTTGTAGGGGCTGTTGATTGGAGAACACTAAATCAAACCTAACCTCTCTAGGACATTCAGAAGCCAAGTTATTAGCCCACAAAGGTGTAACTGGACTACTTCTTTAAAGTGACACCAGGCCCGGTGACCTTTGGGACATGGTTTGACCCCCTATAGGAATGTGCGATCATCTTGAAACGTTCAGATCACTTACAACTCAATAGATTTTAGTTTCCTGTAACGTTTCAGCCTGATTGGACCTTGTTTTCACACAAATGAACCCAGAATGATGTCAAATTGTGCTTCGTGCAACATAATTCTGGGTGCCATTTAAAAACCATAAGTGCTAATGACTCCATTCATTTTTGTGGTTGTAGGGGCTGTTGATTGGAGTATAATAAAACAAACCTGATCTCTCTAGGGCATTCAGAATCCAAGTTATAAGCCCACAAACGTGTAACTGGACTACTTCTTTAAATTGACACCAGATCCGGGGACCTTTGGGACATGGTTTGACCCCCTTAGGAAAGTCCTATCATCATGAAACGTTCAGATCACTTACAACTCAATAGATTCTACCTTCCTGTAACATTTCAGCCTGCTTGAACCTTGTTTTCACACAAATGAACCCAGAATGATGTGAAATTGTGCTTCGTGCAACATAATTCTGGGTGCCATTTACAAACCTTAAGTGCTAATGACTCCATTCCTTTTTGTGGTTGTAGGGGCTGTTGATTGGAGTACACTAAAACAAACCTAACCTCTCTAGGACATTCAGAAGCCAAGTTATAAGCCCACAAAGGTGTAACTGGACTACTTCTTTAAAGTGACACCAGGCCCGCTGACCTTTGGGACATTGTTTTACCCCCTATAGGAATGTGCGATCATCTTGAAACGTTCAGATCACTTACAACTCAATAGATTCTACCTTCTTGTAGCGTTTCAGCCTGATTGGACCTTGTTTTCACACAAATGGACCCAGAATGATGTGAAATTGTGCTTCGTGCAACATAATTCTGGGTGCCATTTACAAACCATAAGTGCTAATGACTCCATTCCTTTTTGTGGTTGTAGGGGCTGTTGATTGGAGTACATTAAAACAAACCTGATCTCTGTAGGACATTCAGAAGCCAAGTTATAAGCCCACAAATGTGTAACTGGACTACTTCTTTAAATTGACACCAGATCCGGTGACCTTTGGGACATGGTTTGACCCCCTTAGGAAATTGCTATCATCATGAAACGTTCAGATCACTTACAACTCAATAGATTCTACCTTCCTGTAACATTTCAGCCTGATTGGACCTTGTTTTCACACAAATGAACCCAGAATGATGTGAAATTGTGCTTCGTGCAACATAATTCTGGGTGCCATTTACAAACCATAAGTGCTAATGACTCCATTCCTTTTTGTGGTTTTAGGGGCTGTTGATTGGAGTACACTAAAACAAACCTGATCTCTCTAGGACATTTAGAAGCCAAGTTATAAGCCCTCAAAGGTGTAAATGGACTACTTCTTTAAAGTGACACCAGGCCCGGTGACCTTTGGGACATGGTTTGACCCCCTATAGGAATGTGCGATCATCATGAAACGTTCAGATCACTTACAACTCAATAGATTCTACCTTCTTGTAACGTTTCAGCCTGATTGGACCTTGTTTTCACACAAATGAACCCAGAAAGATGTGAAATTGTGCTTCGTGCAACATAATTCTGGGTGCCATTTACAAACCATTAGTGCTAATGACTCCATTCCTTTTTGTGGTTGTAGGGGCTGTTGATTGGAGAACACTAAAACAAACCTAACCTCTCTAGGACATTCAGAAGCCAAGTTATAAGCCCACCAAGGTGTAACTGGACTGCTTCTTTAAAGTGACTCCAGGCCCGGTGACCTTTGGGACATGGTTTGACCCCCTATAGGAATGTGCGATCATCTTGAAACGTTCAGATCACTTACAACTCAATAGATTTTAGTTTCCTGTAACGTTTCAGCCTGATTGGACCTTGTTTTCACACAAATGAACCCAGAATGATGTCAAATTGTGCTTCGTGCAACATAATTCTGGGTGCCATTTAAAAACCATAAGTGCTAATGACTACATTCCTTTTTGTGGTTGTAGGGGCTGTTGATTGGAGTATACTAAAACAAACCTGATCTCTCTAGGGCATTCAGAATCCAAGTTATAAGCCCACAAACGTGTAACTGGACTACTTCTTTAAATTGACACCAGATCCGGGGACCTTTGGGACATGGTTTGACCCCCTTAGGAAAGTCCTATCATCATGAAACGTTCAGATCACTTACAACTCAATAGATTCTACCTTCCTGTAACATTTCAGCCTGATTGGACCTTGTTTTCACACAAAAGAACCCAGAATGATGTGAAATTGTGCTTTGTGCAACATAATTCTGGGTGCCATTTAAAAACCATAAGTGCTAACGACTCCATTCCTTTTTGAGGTTGTAGGGGCTGTTGATTGGAGTACACTAAAACAAACCTGATCTCTCTAGGATATTCAGAAGCCAAGTTATAAGCCCTCAAAGGTGTAACTGGACTACTTCTTTAAAGTGACACCAGGCCCGGTGACCTTTGGGACATGGTTTGACCCCCTTAGGAAAGAGCTATCATCATGAAACGTTCAGATCACTTACAACTCAATAGATTCTACCTTCCTGTAACATTTCAGCCTGATTGGACCTTGTTTTCACACAAATGAACCCAGAATGATGTGAAATTGTGCTTCGTGCAACATAATTCTGGGTGCCATTTACAAACCATAAGTGCTAATGACTCCATTCCTTTTTGTGGTTGTAGGGGCTGTTGATTCGAGTACACTAAAACAAACCTGATCTCTCTAGGACATTCAGAAGCCAAGTTATAAGCCCTCAAAGGTGTAAATGGACTACTTCTTTAAAGTGACACCAGGCCCGGTGACCTTTGGGACATGGTTTGACCCCCTATAGGAATGTGCGATCATCTTGAAACGTTCAGATCACTTACAACTCAATAGATTTTAGTTTCCTGTAACGTTTCAGCCTGATTGGACCTTGTTTTCACACAAATGAACCCAGAATGATGTCAAATTGTGCTTCGTGCAACATAATTCTGGGTGCCATTTAAAAACCATAAGTGCTAATGACTCCATTCCTTTTTGTGGTTGTAGGGGCTGTTGATTGGAGTATACTAAAACAAACCTGATCTCTCTAGGGCATTCAGAATCCAAGTTATAAACCCACAAACGTGTAACTGGACTACTTCTTTAAATTGACAACAGATCCGGGGACCTTTGGGACATGGTTTGACCCCCTTAGGAAAGTCCTATCATCATGAAATGTTCAGATCACTTACAACTCAATAGATTCTACCTTCCTGTAACATTTCAGCCTGATTGGACCTTGTTTTCACACAAATGAACCCAGAATGATGTGAAATTGTGCTTTGTGCAACATAATTCTGGGTGCCATTTAAAAACCATAAGTGCTAACGACTCCATTCCTTTTTGAGGTTGTAGGGGCTGTTGATTGGAGTACACTAAAACAAACCTGATCTCTCTAGGATATTCAGAAGCCAAGTTATAAGCCCTCAAAGGTGTAACTGGACTACTTCTTTAAAGTGACACCAGGCCCGGTGACCTTTGGGACATGGTTTGACCCCCTTAGGAAAGTGCTATCATCATGAAACGTTCAGATCACTTAAAACTCAATAGATTCTACCTTCCTGTAACGTTTCAGCCTGATTGGACCTTGTTTTCACACAAATGAACCCAGAATGATGTGAAATTGTGCTTCGTGCAACATAATTCTGGGTGCCATTTAAAAACCATAAGTGCTAATGACTCCATTCCTTTTTGAGGTTGTAGGGGCTGTTGATTGGAGTACACTAAAACAAACCTGATCTCTCTAGGACATTCAGAAGCCAAGTTATAAGCCCTCAAAGGTGTAAATGGACTACTTCTTTAAAGTGACACCAGGCCCGTTGACCTTTGGGACATGGTTTGACCCCCTATAGGAATGTGCGATCATCATGAAACGTTCAGATCACTTACAACTCAATAGATTCTACCTTCTTGTAACGTTTCAGCCTGACTGGACCTTGTTTTCACACAAATGAACCCAGAATGATGTGAAATTGTGCTTAGTGCAGCATAATTCTGGGTGCCATTTACAAACCATAACTGCTAATGACTCCATTCCTTTTTGTGGTTGTAGGGGCTGTTGGTTGGAGTACATTAAACCAAACCTGATCTCTCTAGGACATTCAGAAGCCAAGTTATAAGCCCACAAATTTTTAACTGGACTACTTCTTTAAATTGACACCAGATCCGGTGACCTTTGGGACATGGTTTGACCCCCTATAGGAATGTGCGATCATCTTGAAACGTTCAGATCACTTACAACTCAATAGATTTTAGTTTCCTGTAACGTTTCAGCCTGATTGGACCTTGTTTTCACACAAATGAACCCAGAATGATGTGAAATTGTGCTTCGTGCAACATAATTCTGGGTGCCATTTAAAAACCATAAGTGCTAATGACTCCATTCCTTTTTGTGGTTGTAGGGGCTGTTGATTGGAGTATACTAAAACAAACCTGATCTCTCTAGGGCATTCAGAATCCAAGTTATAAACCCACAAACGTGTAACTGGACTACTTCTTTAAATTGACACCAGATCCGGGGACCTTTGGGACATGGTTTGACCCCCTTAGGAAAGTCCTATCATCATGAAACGTTCAGATCTCTTACAACTCAATAGATTCTACCTTCCTGTAACATTTCAGCCTGATTGGACCTTGTTTTCACACAAAAGAACCCAGAATGATGTGAAATTGTGCTTTGTGCAACATAATTCTGGGTGCCATTTAAAAACCATAAGTGCTAACGACTCCATTCCTTTTTGAGGTTGTAGGGGCTGTTGATTGGAGTACACTAAAACAAACCTGATCTCTCTAGGATATTCAGAAGCCAAGTTATAAGCCCTCAAAGGTATAACTGGACTACTTCTTTAAAGTGACACCAGGCCCGGTGACCTTTGGGACATGGTTTGACCCCCTTAGGAAAGTGCTATCATCATGAAACGTTCAGATCCCTTACAACTCAATAGATTCTACCTTCCTGTAACATTTCAGCCTGATTGGAACTTGTTTTCACACAAATGAACCCAGAATGATGTGAAATTGTGCTTCGTGCAACATAATTCTGGGTGCCATTTACAAACCATAAGTGCTAATGACTCCATTCCTTTTTGTGGTTGTAGGGGCTGTTGATTGGAGTACACTAAAACAAACCTGATCTCTCTAGGACATTCAGAAGCCAAGTTATAAGCCCTCAAAGGTGTAAATGGACTACTTCTTTAAAGTGACACCAGGCCCGGTGACCTTTGGGACATGGTTTGACCCCCTATAGGAATGTGCGATCATCTTGAAACGTTCAGATCACTTACAACTCAATAGATTTTAGTTTCCTGTAACGTTTCAGCCTGATTGGACCTTGTTTTCACACAAATGAACCCAGAATGATGTCAAATTGTGCTTCGTGCAACATAATTCTGGGAGCCATTTAAAAACCATAAGTGCTAATGACTCCATTCCTTTTTGTGCTTGTAGGGGCTGTTGATTGGAGTATACTAAAACAAACCTGATCTCTCTAGGGCATTCAGAATCCAAGTTATAAGCCCACAAACGTGTAACTGGACTACTTCTTTAAATTGACACCAGATCCGGGGACCTTTGGGACATGGTTTGACCCCCTTAGGAAAGTCCTATCATCATAAAACGTTCAGATCACTTACAACTCAATAGATTCTACCTTCCTGTAACATTTCAGCCTGATTGGACCTTGTTTTCACACAAATGAACCCAGAATGATGTGAAATTGTGCTTTGTGCAACATAATTCTGGGTGCCATTTAAAAACCATAAGTGCTAACGACTCCATTCCTTTTTGAGGTTGTAGGGGCTGTTGATTGGAGTACACTAAAACAAACCTGATCTCTCTAGGACATTCAGAAGCCAAGTTATAAGCCCTCAAAGGTGTAACTGGACTACTTCTTTAAAGTGACACCAGGCCCGGTGACCTTTGGGACATGGTTTGACCCCCTTAGGAAAGTGCGATCATCTTGAAACGTTCATATCACTTACAACTCAATAGATTCTACCTTCCTGTAACGTTTCAGCCTGATTGGACCTTGTTTTCACACAAATGAACCCAGAATGATGTGAAATTGTGCTTCGTGCAACATAATTCTGGGTGCCATTTACAAACCATAAGTGCTAATGACTCCATTCCTTTTTGAGGTTGTAGGGGCTGTTGATTGGAGTACACTAAAACAAACCTAACCTCTCTAGGACATTCAGAAGCCAAGTTATAAGCCCACAAAGGTGTAACTGGACTACTTCTTTAAAGTGACACCAGGCCCGGTGACCTTTGGGACATGGTTTGACCCCCTATAGGAATGTGCGATCATCTTGAAACGTTCAGATCACTTACAACTCAATAGATTTTAGTTTCCTGTAACGTTTCAGCCTGATTGGACCTTGTTTTCACACAAATGAACCCAGAATGATGTCAAATTGTGCTTCGTGCAACATAATTCTGGGTGCCATTTAAAAACCATAAGTGCTAATGACTCCATTCCTTTTTGTGGTTGTAGGGGCTGTTGATTGGAGTATACTAAAACAAACCTGATCTCTCTAGGGCATTCAGAATCCAAGTTATAAGCCCACAAACGTGTAACTGGACTACTTCTTTAAATTGACACCAGATCCGGGGACCTTTGGGACATGGTTTGACCCCCTTAGGAAAGTCCTATCATCATGAAACGTTCAGATCACTTACAACTCAATAGATTCTACCTTCCTGTAACATTTCAGCCTGATTGGACCTTGTTTTCACACAAAAGAACCCAGAATGATGTGAAATTGTGCTTTGTGCAACATAATTCTGGGTGCCATTTAAAAACCATAAGTGCTAACGACTCCATTCCTTTTTGAGGTTGTAGGGGCTGTTGATTGGAGTACACTAAAACAAACCTGATCTCTCTAGGATATTCAGAAGCCAAGTTATAAGCCCTCAAAGGTGTAACTGGACTACTTCTTTAAAGTGACACCAGGCCCGGTGACCTTTGGGACATGGTTTGACCCCCTTAGGAAAGTGCTATCATCATGAAACGTTCAGATCACTTACAACTCAATAGATTCTACCTTCCTGTAACATTTCAGCCTGATTGCACCTTGTTTTCACACAAATGAACCCAGAATGATGTGAAATTGTGCTTCGTGCAACATAATTCTGGGTGCCATTTACAAACCATAAGTGCTAATGACTCCATTCCTTTTTGTGGTTGTAGGGGCTGTTGATTCGAGTACACTAAAACAAACCTGATCTCTCTAGGACATTCAGAAGCCAAGTTATAAGCCCTCAAAGGTGTAAATGGACTACTTCTTTAAAGTGACACCAGGCCCGGTGACCTTTGGGACATGGTTTGACCCCCTATAGGAATGTGCGATCATCTTGAAACGTTCAGATCACTTACAACTCAATAGATTTTAGTTTCCTGTAACGTTTCAGCCTGATTGGACCTTGTTTTCACACAAATGAACCCAGAATGATGTCAAATTGTGCTTCGTGCAACATAATTCTGGGTGCCATTTAAAAACCATAAGTGCTAATGACTCCATTCCTTTTTGTGGTTGTAGGGGCTGTTGATTGGAGTATACTAAAACAAACCTGATCTCTCTAGGGCATTCAGAATCCAAGTTATAAACCCACAAACGTGTAACTGGACTACTTCTTTAAATTGACACCAGATCCGGGGACCTTTGGGACATGGTTTGACCCCCTTAGGAAAGTCCTATCATCATGAAACGTTCAGATCACTTACAACTCAATAGATTCTACCTTCCTGTAACATTTCAGCCTGATTGGACCTTGTTTTCACACAAATGAACCTAGAATGATGTGAAATTGTGCTTTGTGCAACATAATTCTGGGTGCCATTTACAAATCATAAATGCTAATGACTCCATTCCTTTTTGTGGTTGTAGGGGCTGTTGATTGGAGTACACTAAAACAAACCTGATCTCTCTAGGATATTCAGAAGCCAAGTTATAAGCCCTCAAAGGTGTAACTGGACTACTTCTTTAAAGTGACACCAGGCCCGGTGACCTTTGGGACATGGTTTGACCCCCTTAGGAAAGTGCTATCATCATGAAACGTTCAGATCACTTACAACTCAATAGATTCTACCTTCCTGTAACGTTTCAGCCTGATTGGACCTTGTTTTCACACAAATGAACCCAGAATGATGTGAAATTGTGCTTCGTGCAACATAATTCTGGGTGCCATTTAAAAACCATAAGTGCTAATGACTCCATTCCTTCTTGAGGTTGTAGGGGCTGTTGATTGGAGTACACTAAAACAAACCTGATCTCTCTAGGACATTCAGAAGCCAAGTTATAAGCCCTCAAAGGTGTAAATGGACTACTTCTTTAAAGTGACACCAGGCCCGTTGACCTTTGGGACATGGTTTGACCCCCTATAGGAATGTGCGATCATCATGAAACGTTCAGATCACTTACAACTCAATAGATTCTACCTTCTTGTAACGTTTCAGCCTGATTGGACCTTGTTTTCACACAAATGAACCCAGAATGATGTGAAATTGTGCTTAGTGCAGCATAATTCTGGGTGCCATTTACAAACCATAACTGCTAATGACTCCATTCCTTTTTGTGGTTGTAGGGGCTGTTGGTTGGAGTACATTAAAACAAACCTGATCTCTCTAGGACATTCAGAAGCCAAGTTATAAGCCCACAAATTTTTAACTGGACTACTTCTTTAAATTGACACCAGATCCGGTGACCTTTGGGACATGGTTTGACCCCCTATAGGAATGTGCGATCATCTTGAAACGTTCAGATCACTTACAACTCAATAGATTTTAGTTTCCTGTAACGTTTCAGCCTGATTGGACCTTGTTTTCACACAAATGAACCCAGAATGATGTGAAATTGTGCTTCGTGCAACATAATTCTGGGTGCCATTTAAAAACCATAAGTGCTAATGACTCCATTCCTTTTTGTGGTTGTAGGGGCTGTTGATTGGAGTATACTAAAACAAACCTGATCTCTCTAGGGCATTCAGAATCCAAGTTATAAACCCACAAACGTGTAACTGGACTACTTCTTTAAATTGACACCAGATCCGTGGACCTTTGGGACATGGTTTGACCCCCTTAGGAAAGTCCTATCATCATGAAACGTTCAGATCTCTTACAACTCAATAGATCCTACCTTCCTGTAACATTTCAGCCTGATTGGACCTTGTTTTCACACAAAAGAACCCAGAATGATGTGAAATTGTGCTTTGTGCAACATAATTCTGGGTGCCATTTAAAAACCATAAGTGCTAACGACTCCATTCCTTTTTGAGGTTGTAGGGGCTGTTGATTGGAGTACACTAAAACAAACCTGATCTCTCTAGGATATTCAGAAGCCAAGTTATAAGCCCTCAAAGGTATAACTGGACTACTTCTTTAAAGTGACACCAGGCCCGGTGACCTTTGGGACATGGTTTGACCCCCTTAGGAAAGTGCTATCATCATGAAACGTTCAGATCCCTTACAACTCAATAGATTCTACCTTCCTGTAACATTTCAGCCTGATTGGAACTTGTTTTCACACAAATGAACCCAGAATGATGTGAAATTGTGCTTCGTGCAACATAATTCTGGGTGCCATTTACAAACCATAAGTGCTAATGACTCCATTCCTTTTTGTGGTTGTAGGGGCTGTTGATTGGAGTACACTAAAACAAACCTGATCTCTCTAGGACATTCAGAAGCCAAGTTATAAGCCCTCAAAGGTGTAAATGGACTACTTCTTTAAAGTGACACCAGGCCCGGTGACCTTTGGGACATGGTTTGACCCCCTATAGGAATGTGCGATCATCTTGAAACGTTCAGATCACTTACAACTCAATAGATTTTAGTTTCCTGTAACGTTTCAGCCTGATTGGACCTTGTTTTCACACAAATGAACCCAGAATGATGTCAAATTGTGCTTCGTGCAACATAATTCTGGGAGCCATTTAAAAACCATAAGTGCTAATGACTCCATTCCTTTTTGTGCTTGTAGGGGCTGTTGATTGGAGTATACTAAAACAAACCTGATCTCTCTAGGGCATTCAGAATCCAAGTTATAAGCCCACAAACGTGTAACTGGACTACTTCTTTAAATTGACACCAGATCCGGGGACCTTTGGGACATGGTTTGACCCCCTTAGGAAAGTCCTATCATCATAAAACGTTCAGATCACTTACAACTCAATAGATTCTACCTTCCTGTAACATTTCAGCCTGATTGGACCTTGTTTTCACACAAATGAACCCAGAATGATGTGAAATTGTGCTTTGTGCAACATAATTCTGGGTGCCATTTAAAAACCATAAGTGCTAACGACTCCATTCCTTTTTGAGGTTGTAGGGGCTGTTGATTGGAGTACACTAAAACAAACCTGATCTCTCTAGGACATTCAGAAGCCAAGTTATAAGCCCTCAAAGGTGTAACTGGACTACTTCTTTAAAGTGACACCAGGCCCGGTGACCTTTGGGACATGGTTTGACCCCCTTAGGAAAGTGCGATCATCTTGAAACGTTCATATCACTTACAACTCAATAGATTCTACCTTCCTGTAACGTTTCAGCCTGATTGGACCTTGTTTTCACACAAATGAACCCAGAATGATGTGAAATTGTGCTTCGTGCAACATAATTCTGGGTGCCATTTACAAACCATAAGTGCTAATGACTCCATTCCTTTTTGAGGTTGTAGGGGCTGTTGATTGGAGTACACTAAAACAAACCTAACCTCTCTAGGACATTCAGAAGCCAAGTTATAAGCCCACAAAGGTGTAACTGGACTACTTCTTTAAAGTGACACCAGGCCCGGTGACCTTTGGGACATGGTTTGACCCCCTATAGGAATGTGCGATCATCTTGAAACGTTCAGATCACTTACAACTCAATAGATTTTAGTTTCCTGTAACGTTTCAGCCTGATTGGACCTTGTTTTCACACAAATGAACCCAGAATGATGTCAAATTGTGCTTCGTGCAACATAATTCTGGGTGCCATTTAAAAACCATAAGTGCTAATGACTCCATTCCTTTTTGTGGTTGTAGGGGCTGTTGATTGGAGTATACTAAAACAAACCTGATCTCTCTAGGGCATTCAGAATCCAAGTTATAAGCCCACAAACGTGTAACTGGACTACTTCTTTAAATTGACACCAGATCCGGGGACCTTTGGGACATGGTTTGACCCCCTTAGGAAAGTCCTATCATCATGAAACGTTCAGATCACTTACAACTCAATAGATTCTACCTTCCTGTAACATTTCAGCCTGATTGGACCTTGTTTTCACACAAAAGAACCCAGAATGATGTGAAATTGTGCTTTGTGCAACATAATTCTGGGTGCCATTTAAAAACCATAAGTGCTAACGACTCCATTCCTTTTTGAGGTTGTAGGGGCTGTTGATTGGAGTACACTAAAACAAACCTGATCTCTCTAGGATATTCAGAAGCCAAGTTATAAGCCCTCAAAGGTGTAACTGGACTACTTCTTTAAAGTGACACCAGGCCCGGTGACCTTTGGGACATGGTTTGACCCCCTTAGGAAAGTGCTATCATCATGAAACGTTCAGATCACTTACAACTCAATAGATTCTACCTTCCTGTAACATTTCAGCCTGATTGGACCTTGTTTTCACACAAATGAACCCAGAATGATGTGAAATTGTGCTTCGTGCAACATAATTCTGGGTGCCATTTACAAACCATAAGTGCTAATGACTCCATTCCTTTTTGTGGTTGTAGGGGCTGTTGATTCGAGTACACTAAAACAAACCTGATCTCTCTAGGACATTCAGAAGCCAAGTTATAAGCCCTCAAAGGTGTAAATGGACTACTTCTTTAAAGTGACACCAGGCCCGGTGACCTTTGGGACATGGTTTGACCCCCTATAGGAATGTGCGATCATCTTGAAACGTTCAGATCACTTACAACTCAATAGATTTTAGTTTCCTGTAACGTTTCAGCCTGATTGGACCTTGTTTTCACACAAATGAACCCAGAATGATGTCAAATTGTGCTTCGTGCAACATAATTCTGGGTGCCATTTAAAAACCATAAGTGCTAATGACTCCATTCCTTTTTGTGGTTGTAGGGGCTGTTGATTGGAGTATACTAAAACAAACCTGATCTCTCTAGGGCATTCAGAATCCAAGTTATAAACCCACAAACGTGTAACTGGACTACTTCTTTAAATTGACACCAGATCCGGGGACCTTTGGGACATGGTTTGACCCCCTTAGGAAAGTCCTATCATCATGAAACGTTCAGATCACTTACAACTCAATAGATTCTACCTTCCTGTAACATTTCAGCCTGATTGGACCTTGTTTTCACACAAATGAACCTAGAATGATGTGAAATTGTGCTTTGTGCAACATAATTCTGGGTGCCATTTACAAATCATAAATGCTAATGACTCCATTCCTTTTTGTGGTTGTAGGGGCTGTTGATTGGAGTACACTAAAACAAACCTGATCTCTCTAGGATATTCAGAAGCCAAGTTATAAGCCCTCAAAGGTGTAACTGGACTACTTCTTTAAAGTGACACCAGGCCCGGTGACCTTTGGGACATGGTTTGACCCCCTTAGGAAAGTGCTATCATCATGAAACGTTCAGATCACTTACAACTCAATAGATTCTACCTTCCTGTAACGTTTCAGCCTGATTGGACCTTGTTTTCACACAAATGAACCCAGAATGATGTGAAATTGTGCTTCGTGCAACATAATTCTGGGTGCCATTTAAAAACCATAAGTGCTAATGACTCCATTCCTTTTTGAGGTTGTAGGGGCTGTTGATTGGAGTACACTAAAACAAACCTGATCTCTCTAGGACATTCAGAAGCCAAGTTATAAGCCCTCAAAGGTGTAAATGGACTACTTCTTTAAAGTGACACCAGGCCCGGTGACCTTTGGGACATGGTTTGACCCCCTATAGGAATGTGCGATCATCATGAAACGTTCAGATCACTTACAACTCAATAGATTCTACCTTCTTGTAACGTTTCAGCCTGATTGGACCTTGTTTTCACACAAATGAACCCAGAATGATGTGAAATTGTGCTTAGTGCAGCATAATTCTGGGTGCCATTTACAAACCATAACTGCTAATGACTCCATTCCTTTTTGTGGTTGTAGGGGCTGTTGGTTGGAGTACATTAAAACAAACCTGATCTCTCTAGGACATTCAGAAGCCAAGTTATAAGCCCACAAATGTGTAACTGGACTACTTCTTTAAATTGACACCAGATCCGGTGACCTTTGGGACATGGTTTGACCCCCTATAGGAATGTGCGATCATCTTGAAACGTTCAGATCACTTACAACTCAATAGATTTTAGTTTCCTGTAACGTTTCAGCCTGATTGGACCTTGTTGTCACACAAATGAACCCAGAATGATGTGAAATTGTGCTTCGTGCAACATAATTCTGGGTGCCATTTAAAAACCATAAGTGCTAATGACTCCATTCCTTTTTGTGGTTGTAGGGGCTGTTGATTGGAGTATACTAAAACAAACCTGATCTCTCTAGGGCATTCAGAATCCAAGTTATAAGCCCACAAACGTGTAACTGGACTACTTCTTTAAATTGACACCAGATCCGGGGACCTTTGGGACATGGTTTGACCCCCTTAGGAAAGTCCTATCATCATGAAACGTTCAGATCTCTTACAACTCAATAGATTCTACCTTCCTGTAACATTTCAGCCTGATTGGACCTTGTTTTCACACAAAAGAACCCAGAATGATGTGAAATTGTGCTTTGTGCAACATAATTCTGGGTGCCATTTAAAAACCATAAGTGCTAACGACTCCATTCCTTTTTGAGGTTGTAGGGGCTGTTGATTGGAGTACACTAAAACAAACCTGATCTCTCTAGGATATTCAGAAGCCAAGTTATAAGCCCTCAAAGGTATAACTGGACTACTTCTTTAAAGTGACACCAGGCCCGGTGACCTTTGGGACATGGTTTGACCCCCTTAGGAAAGTGCTATCATCATGAAACGTTCAGATCACTTACAACTCAATAGATTCTACCTTCCTGTAACATTTCAGCCTGATTGGACCTTGTTTTCACACAAATGAACCCAGAATGATGTGAAATTGTGCTTCGTGCAACATAATTCTGGGTGCCATTTACAAACCATAAGTACTAATGACTCCATTCCTTTTTGTGGTTGTAGGGGCTGTTGATTGGAGTACACTAAAACAAACCTGATCTCTCTAGGACATTCAGAAGCCAAGTTATAAGCCCTCAAAGGTGTAAATGGACTACTTCTTTAAAGTGACACCAGGCCCGGTGACCTTTGGGACATGGTTTGACCCCCTATAGGAATGTGCGATCATCTTGAAACGTTCAGATCACTTACAACTCAATAGATTTTAGTTTCCTGTAACGTTTCAGCCTGATTGGACCTTGTTTTCACACAAATGAACCCAGAATGATGTCAAATTGTGCTTCGTGCAACATAATTCTGGGTGCCATTTAAAAACCATAAGTGCTAATGACTCCATTCCTTTTTGTGGTTGTAGGGGCTGTTGATTGGAGTATACTAAAACAAACCTGATCTCTCTAGGGCATTCAGAATCCAAGTTATAAGCCCACAAACGTGTAACTGGACTACTTCTTTAAATTGACACCAGATCCGGGGACCTTTGGGACATGGTTTGACCCCCTTAGGAAAGTCCTATCATCATGAAACGTTCAGATCACTTACAACTCAATAGATTCTACCTTCCTGTAACATTTCAGCCAGATTGGACCTTGTTTTCACACAAATGAACCCAGAATGATGTGAAATTGTGCTTTGTGCAACATAATTCTGGGTGCCATTTAAAAACCATAAGTGCTAACGACTCCATTCCTTTTTGAGGTTGTAGGGGCTGTTGATTGGAGTACACTAAAACAAACCTGATCTCTCTAGGACATTCAGAAGCCAAGTTATAAGCCCTCAAAGGTGTAACTGGACTACTTCTTTAAAGTGACACCAGGCCCGGTGACCTTTGGGACATGGTTTGACCCCCTTAGGAAAGTGCGATCATCTTGAAACGTTCATATCACTTACAACTCAATAGATTCTACCTTCCTGTAACGTTTCAGCCTGATTGGACCTTGTTTTCACACAAATGAACCCAGAATGATGTGAAATTGTGCTTCGTGCAACATAATTCTGGGTGCCATTTAAAAACCATAAGTGCTAATGACTCCATTCCTTTTTGAGGTTGTAGGGGCTGTTGATTGGAGTACACTAAAACAAACCTGATCTCTCTAGGACATTCAGAAGCCAAGTTATAAGCCCTCAAAGGTGTAAATGGACTACTTCTTTAAAGTGACACCAGCCCCGGTGACCTTTGGGACATGGTTTGACCCCCTATAGGAATGTGCGATCATCATGAAACGTTCAGATCACTTACAACTCAATAGATTCTACCTTCTTGTAACGTTTCAGCCTGATTGGACCTTGTTTTCACACAAATGAACCCAGAATGATGTGAAATTGTGCTTAGTGCAGCATAATTCTGGGTGCCATTTACAAACCATAAGTGCTAATGACTCCATTCCTTTTTGTGGTTGTAGGGGCTGTTGGTTGGAGTACATTAAAACAAACCTGATCTCTCTAGGACATTCAGAAGCCAAGTTATAAGCCCACAAATGTGTAACTGGACTACTTCTTTAAATTGACACCAGATCCGGTGACCTCTGGGACATGGTTTGACCCCCTTAGGAAAGTGCTATCATCATGAAACGTTCAGATCACTTACAACTCAATAGATTCTACCTTCCTGTAACGTTTCAGCCTGATTGGACCTTGTTTTCACACAAATGAACCCAGAATGATGTGAAATTGTGCATCGTGCAACATAATTCTGGGTGCCATTTAAAAACCATAAGTGCTAATGACTCCATTCCTTTTTGAGGTTGTAGGGGCTGTTGATTGGAGTACACTAAAACAAACCTGATCTCTCTAGGACATTCAGAAGCCAAGTTATAAGCCCTCAAAGGTGTAAATGGACTACTTCTTTAAAGTGACACCAGGCCCGGTGACCTTTGGGACATGGTTTGACCCCCTATAGGAATGTGCGATCATCATGAAACGTTCAGATCACTTACAACTCAATAGATTCTACCTTCTTGTAACGTTTCAGCCTGATTGGACCTTGTTTTCACACAAATGAACCCAGAATGATGTGAAATTGTGCTTAGTGCAGCATAATTCTGGGTGCCATTTACAAACCATAAGTGCTAATGACTCCATTCCTTTTTGTGGTTGTAGGGGCTGTTGGTTGGAGTACATTAAAACAAACCTGATCTCTCTAGGACATTCAGAAGCCAAGTTATAAGCCCACAAATGTGTAACTGGACTACTTCTTTAAATTGACACCAGATCCGGTGACCTCTGGGACATGGTTTGACCCCCTTAGGAAAGTGCTATCATCATGAAACGTTCAAATCACTTACAACTCAATCGATTCTACCTTCCTGTAACGTTTCAGCCTGATTGGACCTTGTTTTCACACAAATGAACCCAGAATGATGTGAAATTGTGCTTCGTGCAACATTATTCTGGGTGCCATTTACAAACCATAAGTGCTAATGACTCCATTCCTTTTTGAGGTTGTAGGGGCTGTTGATTGGAGTACACTAAAACAAACCTAACCTCTCTAGGACATTCAGAAGCCAAGTTATAAGCCCACAAAGGTGTAACTGGACTACTTCTTTAAAGTGACACCAGGCCCGGTGACCTTTGGGGCATGGTTTTACCCCCTATAGGAATGTGCGATCATCTTGAAACATTCAGATCACTTACAACTCAATAGATTCTACCTTCGTGTAGCGTTTCAGCCTGATTGGACATTGTTTTCACACAAATGGACCCAGAATGATGTGAAATTGTGCTTCGTGCAACATAATTCTGGGTGCCATTTACAAACCATAAGTGCTAATGACTCCATTCCTTTTTGTGGTTGTAGGGGCTGTTGATTGGAGTACACTAAAACAAACCTAACCTCTCTAGGACATTCAGAAGCCAAGTTATAAGCCCACAAAGGTGTAACTGGACTACTTCTTTAAAGTGACACCAGGCCCGGTGACCTTTGGGACATGGTTTGACCCCCTTAGGAAAGTGCTATCATCATGAAACGTTCAGATCACTTACAACTCAATAGAATCTACCTGCCTGTAATGTTTCTGCCTGATTGGACCTTGTTTTCACACAAATGAACCCAGAATGATGTGAAATTGTGCTTCGTGCAACATAATTCTGGGTGCCATTTACAAACCATAAGTGCTAATGACTCCATTCCTTTTTGTGGTTGTAGGGGCTGTTGATTGGAGAACACTAAAACAAACCTAACCTCTCTAGGACATTCAGAAGCCAAGTTATAAGCCCACAAAGGTGTAACTGGACTGCTTCTTTAAAGTGACACCAGGCCCGGTGACCTTTGGGACATGGTTTTACCCCCTATAGGAATGTGCGATCATCTTGAAACGCTCAGATCACTTACAACTCAATAGATTCTACCTTCTTGTAGCGTTTCAGCCTGATTGGACCTTGTTTTCACACAAATGAACCCAGAATGATGTGAAATTGTGCTTATTGCAGCATAATTCTGGGTGCCATTTACAAACCATAAGTGCTAATGACTCCATTCCTTTTTGTGGTTGTAGGGGCTGTTGGTTGGAGTACATTAAAACAAACCTGATCTCTCTAGGACATTCAGAAGCCAAGTTATAAGCCCACAAATGTGTAACTGGACTACTTCTTTAAATTGACACCAGATCCGGTGACCTCTGGGACATGGTTTGACCCCCTTAGGAAAGTGCTATCATCATGAAACGTTCAAATCACTTACAACTCAATAGATTCTACCTTCCTGTAACGTTTCAGCCTGATTGGACCTTGTTTTCACACAAATGAACCCAGAATGATGTGAAATTGTGCTTCGTGCAACATAATTCTGGGTGCCATTTAAAAACCATAAGTGCTAATGACTCCATTCCTTTTTGTGGTTGTAGGGGCTGTTGATTGGAGTATACTAAAACAAACCTGATCTCTCTAGGGCATTCAGAATCCAAGTTATAAGCCCACAAACGTGTAACTGGACTACTTCTTTAAATTGACACCAGATCCGGGGACCTTTGGGACATGGTTTGACCCCCTTAGGAAAGTCCTATCATCATGAAACGTTCAGATCACTTACAACTCAATAGATTCTACCTTCCTGTAACATTTCAGCCAGATTGGACCTTGTTTTCACACAAAAGAACCCAGAATGATGTGAAATTGTGCTTTGTGCAACATAATTCTGGGTGCCATTTAAAAACCATAAGTGCTAACGACTCCATTCCTTTTTGAGGTTGTAGGGGCTGTTGATTGGAGTACACTAAAACAAACCTGATCTCTCTAGGATATTCAGAAGCCAAGTTATAAGCCCTCAAAGGTGTAACTGGACTACTTCTTTAAAGTGACACCAGGCCCGGTGACCTTTGGGACATGGTTTGACCCCCTTAGGAAAGTGCTATCATCATGAAACGTTCAGATCACTTACAACTCAATAGATTCTACCTTCCTGTAACATTTCAGCCTGATTGGACCTTGTTTTCACACAAATGAACCCAGAATGATGTGAAATTGTGCTTCGTGCAACATAATTCTGGGTGCCATTTACAAACCATAAGTGCTAATGACTCCATTCCTTTTTGTGGTTGTAGGGGCTGTTGATTCTAGTACACTAAAACAAACCTGATCTCTCTAGGACATTCAGAAGCCAAGTTATAAGCCCTCAAAGGTGTAAATGGACTACTTCTTTAAAGTGACACCAGGCCCGGTGACCTTTGGGACATGGTTTGACCCCCTATAGGAATGTGCGATCATCTTGAAACGTTCAGATCACTTACAACTCAATAGATTTTAGTTTCCTGTAACGTTTCAGCCTGATTGGACCTTGTTTTCACACAAATGAACCCAGAATGATGTCAAATTGTGCTTCGTGCAACATAATTCTGGGTGCCATTTAAAAACCATAAGTGCTAATGACTCCATTCCTTTTTGTGGTTGTAGGGGCTGTTGATTGGAGTATACTAAAACAAACCTGATCTCTCTAGGGCATTCAGAATCCAAGTTATAAACCCACAAACGTGTAACTGGACTACTTCTTTAAATTGACACCAGATCCGGGGACCTTTGGGACATGGTTTGACCCCCTTAGGAAAGTCCTATCATCATGAAACGTTCAGATCACTTACAACTCAATAGATTCTACCTTCCTGTAACATTTCAGCCTGATTGGACCTTGTTTTCACACAAATGAACCCAGAATGATGTGAAATTGTGCTTTGTGCAACATAATTCTGGGTGCCATTTAAAAACCATAAGTGCTAACGACTCCATTCCTTTTTGAGGTTGTAGGGGCTGTTGATTGGAGTACACTAAAACAAACCTGATCTCTCTAGGATATTCAGAAGCCAAGTTATAAGCCCTCAAAGGTGTAACTGGACTACTTCTTTAAAGTGACACCAGGCCCGGTGACCTTTGGGACATGGTTTGACCCCCTTAGGAAAGTGCTATCATCATGAAACGTTCAGATCACTTACAACTCAATAGATTCTACCTTCCTGTAACGTTTCAGCCTGATTGGACCTTGTTTTCACACAAATGAACCCAGAATGATGTGAAATTGTGCTTCGTGCAACATAATTCTGGGTGCCATTTAAAAACCATAAGTGCTAATGACTCCATTCCTTTTTGAGGTTGTAGGGGCTGTTGATTGGAGTACACTAAAACAAACCTGATCTCTCTAGGACATTCAGAAGCCAAGTTATAAGCCCTCAAAGGTGTAAATGGACTACTTCTTTAAAGTGACACCAGGCCCGTTGACCTTTGGGACATGGTTTGACCCCCTATAGGAATGTGCGATCATCATGAAACGTTCAGATCACTTACAACTCAATAGATTCTACCTTCTTGTAACGTTTCAGCCTGATTGGACCTTGTTTTCACACAAATGAACCCAGAATGATGTGAAATTGTGCTTAGTGCAGCATAATTCTGGGTGCCATTTACAAACCATAACTGCTAATGACTCCATTCCTTTTTGTGGTTGTAGGGGCTGTTGGTTGGAGTACATTAAAACAAACCTGATCTCTCTAGGACATTCAGAAGCCAAGTTATAAGCCCACAAATGTGTAACTGGACTACTTCTTTAAATTGACACCAGATCCGGTGACCTTTGGGACATGGTTTGACCCCCTATAGGAATGTGCGATCATCTTGAAACGTTCAGATCACTTACAACTCAATAGATTTTAGTTTCCTGTAACGTTTCAGCCTGATTGGACCTTGTTTTCACACAAATGAACCCAGAATGATGTGAAATTGTGCTTCGTGCAACATAATTCTGGGTGCCATTTAAAAACCATAAGTGCTAATGACTCCATTCCTTTTTGTGGTTGTAGGGGCTGTTGATTGGAGTATACTAAAACAAACCTGATCTCTCTAGGGCATTCAGAATCCAAGTTATAAACCCACAAACGTGTAACTGGACTACTTCTTTAAATTGACACCAGATCCGGGGACCTTTGGGACATGGTTTGACCCCCTTAGGAAAGTCCTATCATCATGAAACGTTCAGATCTCTTACAACTCAATAGATTCTACCTTCCTGTAACATTTCAGCCTGATTGGACCTTGTTTTCACACAAAAGAACCCAGAATGATGTGAAATTGTGCTTTGTGCAACATAATTCTGGGTGCCATTTAAAAACCATAAGTGCTAACGACTCCATTCCTTTTTGAGGTTGTAGGGGCTGTTGATTGGAGTACACTAAAACAAACCTGATCTCTCTAGGATATTCAGAAGCCAAGTTATAAGCCCTCAAAGGTATAACTGGACTACTTCTTTAAAGTGACACCAGGCCCGGTGACCTTTGGGACATGGTTTGACCCCCTTAGGAAAGTGCTATCATCATGAAACGTTCAGATCACTTACAACTCAATAGATTCTACCTTCCTGTAACATTTCAGCCTGATTGGAACTTGTTTTCACACAAATGAACCCAGAATGATGTGAAATTGTGCTTCGTGCAACATAATTCTGGGTGCCATTTACAAACCATAAGTGCTAATGACTCCATTCCTTTTTGTGGTTGTAGGGGCTGTTGATTGGAGTACACTAAAACAAACCTGATCTCTCTAGGACATTCAGAAGCCAAGTTATAAGCCCTCAAAGGTGTAAATGGACTACTTCTTTAAAGTGACACCAGGCCCGGTGACCTTTGGGACATGGTTTGACCCCCTATAGGAATGTGCGATCATCTTGAAACGTTCAGATCACTTACAACTCAATAGATTTTAGTTTCCTGTAACGTTTCAGCCTGATTGGACCTTGTTTTCACACAAATGAACCCAGAATGATGTCAAATTGTGCTTCGTGCAACATAATTCTGGGAGCCATTTAAAAACCATAAGTGCTAATGACTCCATTCCTTTTTGTGGTTGTAGGGGCTGTTGGTTGGAGTACATTAAAACAAACCTGATCTCTCTAGGACATTCAGAAGCCAAGTTATAAGCCCACAAATGTGTAACTGGACTACTTCTTTAAATTGACACCAGATCCGGTGACCTCTGGGACATGGTTTGACCCCCTTAGGAAAGTGCTATCATCATGAAACGTTCAAATCACTTACAACTCAATAGATTCTACCTTCCTGTAACGTTTGAGCCTGATTGGACCTTGTTTTCACACAAATGAACCCAGAATGATGTGAAATTGTGCTTCGTGCAACATAATTCTGGGTGCCATTTACAAACCATAAGTGCTAATGACTCCATTCCTTTTTGAGGTTGTAGGGGCTGTTGATTGGAGTACACTAAAACAAACCTAACCTCTCTAGGACATTCAGAAGCCAAGTTATAAGCCCACAAAGGTGTAACTGGACTACTTCTTTAAAGTGACACCAGATCCGGTGACCTTTGGGGCATGGTTTGACCCCCTATAGGAATGTGCGATCATCTTGAAACGTTCAGATCACTTACAACTCAATAGATTTTAGTTTCCTGTAACGTTTCAGCCTGATTGGACCTTGTTTTCACACAAATGAACCCAGAATGATGTCAAATTGTGCTTCGTGCAACATAATTCTGGGAGCCATTTAAAAACCATAAGTGCTAATGACTCCATTCCTTTTTGTGGTTGTAGGGGCTGTTGATTGGAGTATACTAAAACAAACCTGATCTCTCTAGGGCATTCAGAATCCAAGTTATAAGCCCACAAACGTGTAACTGGACTACTTCTTTAAATTGACACCAGATCCGGGGACCTTTGGGACATGGTTTGACCCCCTTAGGAAAGTCCTATCATCATGAAACGTTCAGATCACTTACAACTCAATAGATTCTACCTTCCTGTAACATTTCAGCCTGATTGGACCTTGTTTTCACACAAATGAACCCAGAATGATGTGAAATTGTGCTTTGTGCAACATAATTCTGGGTGCCATTTAAAAACCATAAGTGCTAACGACTCCATTCCTTTTTGAGGTTGTAGGGGCTGTTGATTGGAGTACACTAAAACAAACCTGATCTCTCTAGGACATTCAGAAGCCAAGTTATAAGCCCTCAAAGGTGTAACTGGACTACTTCTTTAAAGTGACACCAGGCCCGGTGACCTTTGGGACATGGTTTGACCCCCTTAGGAAAGTGCGATCATCTTGAAACGTTCATATCACTTACAACTCAATAGATTCTACCTTCCTGTAACGTTTCAGCCTGATTGGACCTTGTTTTCACACAAATGAACCCAGAATGATGTGAAATTGTGCTTCGTGCAACATAATTCTGGGTGCCATTTAAAAACCATAAGTGCTAATGACTCCATTCCTTTTTGAGGTTGTAGGGGCTGTTGATTGGAGTACACTAAAACAAACCTGATCTCTCTAGGACATTCAGAAGCCAAGTTATAAGCCCTCAAAGGTGTAAATGGACTACTTCTTTAAAGTGACACCAGGCCCGGTGACCTTTGGGACATGGTTTGACCCCCTATAGGAATGTGCGATCATCATGAAACGTTCAGATCACTTACAACTCAATAGATTCTACCTTCTTGTAACGTTTCAGCCTGATTGGACCTTGTTTTCACACAAATGAACCCAGAATGATGTGAAATTGTGCTTAGTGCAGCATAATTCTGGGTGCCATTTACAAACCATAAGTGCTAATGACTCCATTCCTTTTTGTGGTTGTAGGGGCTGTTGGTTGGAGTACATTAAAACAAACCTGATCTCTCTAGGACATTCAGAAGCCAAGTTATAAGCCCACAAATGTGTAACTGGACTACTTCTTTAAATTGACACCAGATCCGGTGACCTCTGGGACATGGTTTGACCCCCTTAGGAAAGTGCTATCATCATGAAACGTTCAAATCACTTACAACTCAATAGATTCTACCTTCCTGTAACGTTTGAGCCTGATTGGACCTTGTTTTCACACAAATGAACCCAGAATGATGTGAAATTGTGCTTCGTGCAACATAATTCTGGGTGCCATTTACAAACCATAAGTGCTAATGACTCCATTCCTTTTTGAGGTTGTAGGGGCTGTTGATTGGAGTATACTAAAACAAACCTGATCTCTCTAGGGCATTCAGAATCCAAGTTATAAGCCCACAAACGTGTAACTGGACTACTTCTTTAAATTGACACCAGATCCGGGGACCTTTGGGACATGGTTTGACCCCCTTAGGAAAGTCCTATCATCATGAAACGTTCAGATCACTTACAACTCAATAGATTCTACCTTCCTGTAACATTTCAGCCTGATTGGACCTTGTTTTCACACAAAAGAACCCAGAATGATGTGAAATTGTGCTTTGTGCAACATAATTCTGGGTGCCATTTAAAAACCATAAGTGCTAACGACTCCATTCCTTTTTGAGGTTGTAGGGGCTGTTGATTGGAGTACACTAAAACAAACCTGATCTCTCTAGGATATTCAGAAGCCAAGTTATAAGCCCTCAAAGGTGTAACTGGACTACTTCTTTAAAGTGACACCAGGCCCGGTGACCTTTGGGACATGGTTTGACCCCCTTAGGAAAGTGCTATCATCATGAAACGTTCAGATCACTTACAACTCAATAGATTCTACCTTCCTGTAACATTTCAGCCTGATTGGACCTTGTTTTCACACAAATGAACCCAGAATGATGTGAAATTGTGCTTCGTGCAACATAATTCTGGGTGCCATTTACAAACCATAAGTGCTAATGACTCCATTCCTTTTTGTGGTTGTAGGGGCTGTTGATTCGAGTACACTAAAACAAACCTGATCTCTCTAGGACATTCAGAAGCCAAGTTATAAGCCCTCAAAGGTGTAAATGGACTACTTCTTTAAAGTGACACCAGGCCCGGTGACCTTTGGGACATGGTTTGACCCCCTATAGGAATGTGCGATCATCTTGAAACGTTCAGATCACTTACAACTCAATAGATTTTAGTTTCCTGTAACGTTTCAGCCTGATTGGACCTTGTTTTCACACAAATGAACCCAGAATGATGTCAAATTGTGCTTCGTGCAACATAATTCTGGGTGCCATTTAAAAACCATAAGTGCTAATGACTCCATTCCTTTTTGTGGTTGTAGGGGCTGTTGATTGGAGTATACTAAAACAAACCTGATCTCTCTAGGGCATTCAGAATCCAAGTTATAAGCCCACAAACGTGTAACTGGACTACTTCTTTAAATTGACACCAGATCCGGGGACCTTTGGGACATGGTTTGACCCCCTTAGGAAAGTCCTATCATCATGAAACGTTCAGATCACTTACAACTCAATAGATTCTACCTTCCTGTAACATTTCAGCCTGATTGGACCTTGTTTTCACACAAAAGAACCCAGAATGATGTGAAATTGTGCTTTGTGCAACATAATTCTGGGTGCCATTTAAAAACCATAAGTGCTAACGACTCCATTCCTTTTTGAGGTTGTAGGGGCTGTTGATTGGAGTACACTAAAACAAACCTGATCTCTCTAGGATATTCAGAAGCCAAGTTATAAGCCCTCAAAGGTGTAACTGGACTACTTCTTTAATGTGACACCAGGCCCGGTGACCTTTGGGACATGGTTTGACCCCCTTAGGAAAGTGCTATCATCATGAAACGTTCAGATCACTTACAACTCAATAGATTCTACCTTCCTGTAACATTTCAGCCTGATTGGACCTTGTTTTCACACAAATGAACCCAGAATGATGTGAAATTGTGCTTCGTGCAACATAATTCTGGGTGCCATTTACAAACCATAAGTGCTAATGACTCCATTCCTTTTTGTGGTTGTAGGGGCTGTTGATTCGAGTACACTAAAACAAACCTGATCTCTCTAGGACATTCAGAAGCCAAGTTATAAGCCCTCAAAGGTGTAAATGGACTACTTCTTTAAAGTGACACCAGGCCCGGTGACCTTTGGGACATGGTTTGACCCCCTATAGGAATGTGCGATCATCTTGAAACGTTCAGATCACTTACAACTCAATAGATTTTAGTTTCCTGTAACGTTTCAGCCTGATTGGACCTTGTTTTCACACAAATGAACCCAGAATGATGTCAAATTGTGCTTCGTGCAACATAATTCTGGGTGCCATTTAAAAACCATAAGTGCTAATGACTCCATTCCTTTTTGTGGTTGTAGGGGCTGTTGATTGGAGTATACTAAAACAAACCTGATCTCTCTAGGGCATTCAGAATCCAAGTTATAAACCCACAAACGTGTAACTGGACTACTTCTTTAAATTGACACCAGATCCGGGGACCTTTGGGACATGGTTTGACCCCCTTAGGAAAGTCCTATCATCATGAAACGTTCAGATCACTTACAACTCAATAGATTCTACCTTCCTGTAACATTTCAGCCTGATTGGACCTTGTTTTCACACAAATGAACCCAGAATGATGTGAAATTGTGCTTTGTGCAACATAATTCTGGGTGCCATTTACAAATCATAAATGCTAATGACTTCATTCCTTTTTGTGGTTGTAGGGGCTGTTGATTGGAGTACACTAAAACAAACCTGATCTCTCTAGGATATTCAGAAGCCAAGTTATAAGCCCTCAAAGGTGTAACTGGACTACTTCTTTAAAGTGACACCAGGCCCGGTGACCTTTGGGACATGGTTTGACCCCCTTAGGAAAGTGCTATCATCATGAAACGTTCAGATCACTTACAACTCAATAGATTCTACCTTCCTGTAACGTTTCAGCCTGATTGGACCTTGTTTTCACACAAATGAACCCAGAATGATGTGAAATTGTGCTTCGTGCAACATAATTCTGGGTGCCATTTAAAAACCATAAGTGCTAATGACTCCATTCCTTTTTGAGGTTGTAGGGGCTGTTGATTGGAGTACACTAAAACAAACCTGATCTCTCTAGGACATTCAGAAGCCAAGTTATAAGCCCTCAAAGGTGTAAATGGACTACTTCTTTAAAGTGACACCAGGCCCGGTGACCTTTGGGACATGGTTTGACCCCCTATAGGAATGTGCGATCATCATGAAACGTTCAGATCACTTACAACTCAATAGATTCTACCTTCTTGTAACGTTTCAGCCTGATTGGACCTTGTTTTCACACAAATGAACCCAGAATGATGTGAAATTGTGCTTAGTGCAGCATAATTCTGGGTGCCATTTACAAACCATAACTGCTAATGACTCCATTCCTTTTTGTGGTTGTAGGGGCTGTTGGTTGGAGTACATTAAAACAAACCTGATCTCTCTAGGACATTCAGAAGCCAAGTTATAAGCCCACAAATGTGTAACTGGACTACTTCTTTAAATTGACACCAGATCCGGTGACCTTTGGGACATGGTTTGACCCCCTATAGGAATGTGCGATCATCTTGAAACGTTCAGATCACTTACAACTCAATAGATTTTAGTTTCCTGTAACGTTTCAGCCTGATTGGACCTTGTTGTCACACAAATGAACCCAGAATGATGTGAAATTGTGCTTCGTGCAACATAATTCTGGGTGCCATTTAAAAACCATAAGTGCTAATGACTCCATTCCTTTTTGTGGTTGTAGGGGCTGTTGATTGGAGTATACTAAAACAAACCTGATCTCTCTAGGGCATTCAGAATCCAAGTTATAAGCCCACAAACGTGTAACTGGACTACTTCTTTAAATTGACACCAGATCCGGGGACCTTTGGGACATGGTTTGACCCCCTTAGGAAAGTCCTATCATCATGAAACGTTCAGATCTCTTACAACTCAATAGATTCTACCTTCCTGTAACATTTCAGCCTGATTGGACCTTGTTTTCACACAAAAGAACCCAGAATGATGTGAAATTGTGCTTTGTGCAACATAATTCTGGGTGCCATTTAAAAACCATAAGTGCTAACGACTCCATTCCTTTTTGAGGTTGTAGGGGCTGTTGATTGGAGTACACTAAAACAAACCTGATCTCTCTAGGATATTCAGAAGCCAAGTTATAAGCCCTCAAAGGTATAACTGGACTACTTCTTTAAAGTGACACCAGGCCCGGTGACCTTTGGGACATGGTTTGACCCCCTTAGGAAAGTGCTATCATCATGAAACGTTCAGATCACTTACAACTCAATAGATTCTAACTTCCTGTAACATTTCAGCCTGATTGGACCTTGTTTTCACACAAATGAACCCAGAATGATGTGAAATTGTGCTTCGTGCAACATAATTCTGGGTGCCATTTACAAACCATAAGTACTAATGACTCCATTCCTTTTTGTGGTTGTAGGGGCTGTTGATTGGAGTACACTAAAACAAACCTGATCTCTCTAGGACATTCAGAAGCCAAGTTATAAGCCCTCAAAGGTGTAAATGGACTACTTCTTTAAAGTGACACCAGGCCCGGTGACCTTTGGGACATGGTTTGACCCCCTATAGGAATGTGCGATCATCTTGAAACGTTCAGATCACTTACAACTCAATAGATTTTAGTTTCCTGTAACGTTTCAGCCTGATTGGACCTTGTTTTCACACAAATGAACCCAGAATGATGTCAAATTGTGCTTCGTGCAACATAATTCTGGGTGCCATTTAAAAACCATAAGTGCTAATGACTCCATTCCTTTTTGTGGTTGTAGGGGCTGTTGATTGGAGTATACTAAAACAAACCTGATCTATCTAGGGCATTCAGAATCCAAGTTATAAGCCCACAAACGTGTAACTGGACTACTTCTTTAAATTGACACCAGATCCGGGGACCTTTGGGACATGGTTTGACCCCCTTAGGAAAGTCCTATCATCATGAAACGTTCAGATCACTTACAACTCAATAGATTCTACCTTCCTGTAACATTTCAGCCAGATTGGACCTTGTTTTCACACAAATGAACCCAGAATGATGTGAAATTGTGCTTTGTGCAACATAATTCTGGGTGCCATTTAAAAACCATAAGTGCTAACGACTCCATTCCTTTTTGAGGTTGTAGGGGCTGTTGATTGTAGTACACTAAAACAAACCTGATCTCTCTAGGACATTCAGAAGCCAAGTTATAAGCCCTCAAAGGTGTAACTGGACTACTTCTTTAAAGTGACACCAGGCCCGGTGACCTTTGGGGCATGGTTTGACCCCCTTAGGAAAGTGCGATCATCTTGAAACGTTCATATCACTTACAACTCAATAGATTCTACCTTCCTGTAACGTTTCAGCCTGATTGGACCTTGTTTTCACACAAATGAACCCAGAATGATGTGAAATTGTGCTTCGTGCAACATAATTCTGGGTGCCATTTAAAAACCATAAGTGCTAATGACTCCATTCCTTTTTGAGGTTGTAGGGGCTGTTGATTGGAGTACACTAAAACAAACCTGATCTCTCTAGGACATTCAGAAGCCAAGTTATAAGCCCTCAAAGGTGTAAATGGACTACTTCTTTAAAGTGACACCAGCCCCGGTGACCTTTGGGACATGGTTTGACCCCCTATAGGAATGTGCGATCATCATGAAACGTTCAGATCACTTACAACTCAATAGATTCTACCTTCTTGTAACGTTTCAGCCTGATTGGACCTTGTTTTCACACAAATGAACCCAGAATGATGTGAAATTGTGCTTAGTGCAGCATAATTCTGGGTGCCATTTAAAAACCATAAGTGCTAATGACTCCATTCCTTTTTGAGGTTGTAGGGGCTGTTGATTGGAGTACACTAAAACAAACCTAACCTCTCTAGGACATTCAGAAGCCAAGTTATAAGCCCACAAAGGTGTAACTGGACTACTTCTTTAAAGTGACACCAGGCCCGGTGACCTTTGGGACATGGTTTGACCCCCTTAGGAAAGTGCTATCATCATGAAACGTTCAGATCACTTACAACTCAATAGATTCTACCTTCCTGTAACGTTTCAGCCTGATTGGACCTTGTTTTCACACAAATGAACCCAGAATGATGTGAAATTGTGCTTCGTGCAACATAATTCTGGGTGCCATTTAAAAACCATAAGTGCTAATGACTCCATTCCTTTTTGAGGTTGTAGGGGCTGTTGATTGGAGTACACTAAAACAAACCTGATCTCTCTAGGACATTCAGAAGCCAAGTTATAAGCCCTCAAAGGTGTAAATGGACTACTTCTTTAAAGTGACACCAGGCCCGGTGACCTTTGGGACATGGTTTGACCCCCTATAGGAATGTGCGATCATCATGAAACGTTCAGATCACTTACAACTCAATAGATTCTACCTTCTTGTAAAGTTTCAGCCTGACTGGACCTTGTTTTCACACAAATGAACCCAGAATGATGTGAAATTGTGCTTAGTGCAGCATAATTCTGGGTGCCATTTACAAACCATAAGTGCTAATGACTCCATTCCTTTTTGTGGTTGTAGGGGCTGTTGGTTGGAGTACATTAAAACAAACCTGATCTCTCTAGGACATTCAGAAGCCAAGTTATAAGCCCACAAATGTGTAACTGGACTACTTCTTTAAATTGACACCAGATCCGGTGACCTCTGGGACATGGTTTGACCCCCTTAGGAAAGTGCTATCATCATGAAACGTTCAAATCACTTACAACTCAATCGATTCTACCTTCCTGTAACGTTTCAGCCTGATTGGACCTTGTTTTCACACAAATGAACCCAGAATGATGTGAAATTGTGCTTCGTGCAACATTATTCTGGGTGCCATTTACAAACCATAAGTGCTAATGACTCCATTCCTTTTTGAGGTTGTAGGGGCTGTTGATTGGAGTACACTAAAACAAACCTAACCTCTCTAGGACATTCAGAAGCCAAGTTATAAGCCCACAAAGGTGTAACTGGACTACTTCTTTAAAGTGACACCAGGCCCGGTGACCTTTGGGGCATGGTTTTACCCCCTATAGGAATGTGCGATCATCTTGAAACGTTCAGATCACTTACAACTCAATAGATTCTACCTTCGTGTAGCGTTTCAGCCTGATTGGACATTGTTTTCACACAAATGGACCCAGAATGATGTGAAATTGTGCTTCGTGCAACATAATTCTGGGTGCCATTTACAAACCATAAGTGCTAATGACTCCATTCCTTTTTGTGGTTGTAGGGGCTGTTGATTGGAGTACACTAAAACAAACCTAACCTCTCTAGGACATTCAGAAGCCAAGTTATAAGCCCACAAAGGTGTAACTGGACTACTTCTTTAAAGTGACACCAGGCCCGGTGACCTTTGGGACATGGTTTGACCCCCTTAGGAAAGTGCTATCATCATGAAACGTTCAGATCACTTACAACTCAATAGAATCTACCTGCCTGTAATGTTTCTGCCTGATTGGACCTTGTTTTCACACAAATGAACCCAGAATGATTTGAAATTGTGCTTCGTGCAACATAATTCTGGGTGCCATTTACAAACCATAAGTGCTAATGACTCCATTCCTTTTTGTGGTTGTAGGGGCTGTTGATTGGAGAACACTAAAACAAACCTAACCTCTCTAGGACATTCAGAAGCCAAGTTATAAGCCCACAAAGGTGTAACTGGACTGCTTCTTTAAAGTGACACCAGGCCCGGTGACCTTTGGGACATGGTTTTACCCCCTATAGGAATGTGCGATCATCTTGAAACGCTCAGATCACTTACAACTCAATAGATTCTACCTTCTTGTAGCGTTTCAGCCTGATTGGACCTTGTTTTCACACAAATGAACCCAGAATGATGTGAAATTGTGCTTAGTGCAGCATAATTCTGGGTGCCATTTACAAACCATAAGTGCTAATGACTCCATTCCTTTTTGTGGTTGTAGGGGCTGTTGGACATCATTCTGGGTTCATTTGTGTGAAAACAAGGTCCAATCAGGCTGAAACGTTACAGGAAACTAAAATCTATTGAGTTGTAAGTGATCTGAACGTTTCAAGATGATGGCACATTCCTATAGGGGGTCAAACCATGTCCCAAAGGTCACCGGGCCTGGTGTCACTTTAAAGAAGTAGTCCAGTTACACCTTTGTGGGCTTATAACTTGGCTTCTGAATGTCCTAGAGAGGTTAGGTTTGTTTTAGTGTTCTCCAATCAACAGCCCCTACAACCACAAAAAGGAATGGAGTCATTAGCACTTATGGTTTGTAAATGGCACCCAGAATTATGTTGCACGAAGCACAATTTCACATCATTCTGGGTCCATTTGTGTGAAAACAAGGTCCAATCAGGCTGAAACGTTACAAGAAGGTAGAATCTATTGAGTTGTAAGTGATCTGAACGTTTCAAGATGATCGCACTTTCCTAAGGGGGTCAAACAATGTCCCAAATGTCACCGGATCTGGTGTCAATTTAAAGAAGTAGTCCAGTTACACATTTGTGGGCTTATAACTTGGCTTCTGAATGTCCTAGAGAGATCAGGTTTATTTTAGTGGACTCCAATCAACAGCCCCTACAACCACAAAAAGGAATGGAGTCATTAGCACTTATGGTTTTTAAATGGCACCCAGAATTATGTTGCACGAAGCACAATTTCGCATCATTCTGGGTTCATTTGTGTGAAAACAAGGTCCAATCAGGCTGAAACGTTACAAGAAGGTAGAATCTATTGAGTTGTAAGTGATCTGAACGTTTCATGATGATCGCACATTCCTATAGGGGGTAAAACCATGTCCCAAAGGTCACCGGGCCTGGTGTCACTTTAAAGAAGTAGTCCAGTTACACATTTGTGGGCTTATAACTTGGCTTCTGAATGTCCTAGAGAGATCAGGTTTGTTTTAGAGTACTCCAATTAACAGCCCCCATTACCACTAAAAGGAATGGAGTCATTAGCACTTATGGTTTTTAAATGGCACCCAGAATTATGTTGCACGAAGCACAATTTCACATCATTCTGGGTTCATTTGTGTGAAAACAAGGTCCAATCAGGCTGAAATGTTACAACAAGGTAGAATCTATTGAGTTGTAAGTGATCTGAACGTTTCATGATGATAGCACTTTCCTAAGGGGGTCAAACTATGTCCCAAAGGTCACCGGATCTGGTGTCAATTTAAAGAAGTAGTCCAGTTACACATTTGTGTGCTTATAACTTGGCTTCTGAATGTCCTAGAGAGATCAGGTTTGTTTTAGTGTACTCCAATCAACAGCCCCTACAACCTCAAAAAGGAATGGAGTCATTAGCACTTATGGTTTTTAAATGGCATCCAGAATTATGTTGCACGAAGCACAATTTCACATCATTCTGGGTTCATTTGTGTGAAAACAAGGTCCAATCAGGCTGAAATGTTACGGGAAGGTAGAATCTATTGAGTTGTAAGTGATCTGAACGTTTCATGATGATAGCACTGTCCTATAGGGGGTCAAACCATGTCCCAAAGGTCACCGGGCCTGGTGTCACTTTAAAGAAGCAGTCCAGTTACACATTTGTGGGCTTATAACTTGGCTTCTGAATGTCCTAGAGAGATCAGGTTTGTTTTAGTGTACTCCAACCAACAGCCCCTACAACCACAAAAAGGAATGGAGTCATTAGCAGTTATGGTTTGTAAATGGCACCCAGAATTATGCTGCACTAAGCACAATTTCACATCATTCTGGGTTCATTTGTGTGAAAACAAGGTCCAATCAGGCTGAAACGTTACAAGAAGGTAGAATCTATTGAGTTGTAAGTGATCTGAACGTTTCATGATGATAGCACTTTCCTAAGGGGGTCAAAACATGTCCCAAAGGTCACCGGGCCTGGTGTCACTTTAAAGAAGTAGTCCATTTACACCTTTGTGGGCTTATAACTTGGCTTCTGAATGTCCTAGAGAGATCAGGTTTGTTTTAGTGTACTCCAATCAACAGCCCCTACAACCCAAAAAGGAATGGAGTCATTAGCACTTATGGTTTTTAAATGGCACCCAGAATTATGTTGCACGAAGCACAATTTCACATCATTCTGGGTTCATTTGTGTGAAAACAAGGTCCAATCAGGCTGAAACGTTATAGGAAGGTAGAATCTCTTGAGTTGTAAGTGATCTGAACGTTTCATGATGATAGCACTTTCCTAAGGGGGTGAAACCATGTCCCAAAGGTCACCGGATCTGGTGTCAATTTAAAGAAGTAGTCCAGTTACACATTTGTGGGCTTATAACTTGGCTTCTGAATGTCCTAGAGAGATCAGGTTTGTTTTAGTGTATTCCAATCAACAGCCCCTACAACCACTAAAAGGAATGGAGTCATTAGCACTTAAGGTTTGTAAAGGGCACCCAGAATTATGTTGCACGAAGCACAATTTCACATCATTCTGGGTCCATTTGTGTGAAAACAAGGTCCAATCAGGCTGAAACGTTACAAGAAGGTAGAATCTATTGAGTTGTAAGTGATCTGAACGTTTCAAGATGATGGCACATTCCTATAGGGGGTCAAACCATGTCTCAAAGGTCACCGGGCCTGGTGTCACTTTAAAGAAGTTATCCAGTTACACCTTTGTGGGCTTATAACTTGGCTTCTGAATGTCCTAGAGAGGTCAGGTTTGTTTTAGTGCACTCCAATCAACAGCCCCTACAACCACAAAAAGGAATGGAGTCATTAGCACTTATGGTTTGTAAATGACACCCAGAATTATGTTGCACGAAGCACAATTTCACATCATTCTGGGTCCATTTGTGTGAAAACAAGGACCAATCAGGCTGAAACGTTAGAAGAAGGTAGAATCTATTGAGTTGTAAGTGATCTGAACGTTTCAAGATGATCGCACTTTCCTAAGGGGGTCAAACAATGTCCCAAATGTCACCGGATCTGGTGTCAATTTAAAGAAGTAGTCCAGTTACACATTTGTAGGCTTATAACTTGGCTTCTGAATGTCCTAGAGAGATCAGGTTTGTTTTAATGTACTCCAATCAACAGCCCCTACAGCCTCAAAAAGGAATGGAGTCATTAGCACTTATGGTTTTTAAATGGCACCCAGAATTATGTTGCACGAAGCACAATTTCACATCATTCTGGGTTCATTTGTGTGACAACAAGGTCCAATCAGGCTGAAACGTTACAGGAAGGTAGAATCTATTGAGTTGTAAGTGATCTGAACGTTTCATGATGATAGCACTTTCCTAAGGGGGTCAAACCATGTCCCAAAGGTCAGCGGATCTGGTGTCAATTTAAAGATGTAGTCCAGTTACACATTTGTGGGCTTATAACTTGGCTTCTGAATGTCCTAGAGAGATCAGGTTTGTTTTAGTGTACTCCAATCAACAGCCCCTACAACCCAAAAAGGAATGGAGTCATTAGCACTTATGGTTTTTAAATGGCACCCAGAATTATGTTGCACGAAGCACAATTTCACATAATTCTGGGTTCATTTGTGTGAAAACAAGGTCCAACCAGGCTGAAACGTTACAGGAAGGTAGAATCTATTGAGTTGTAAGTGATCTGAACGTTTCATGATGATAGCACTTTCCTAAGGGGGTGAAACCATGTCCCAAAGGTCACCGGATCTGGTGTCAATTTAAAGAAGTAGTCCAGTTACACATTTGTGGGCTTATAACTTGGCTTCTGAATGTCCTAGAGAGATCAGGTTTATTTTAGTGGACTCCAATCAACAGCCCCTACAACCACAAAAAGGAATGGAGTCATTAGCACTTATGGTTTTTAAATGGCACCCAGAATTATGTTGCACGAAGCACAATTTCGCATCATTCTGGGTTCATTTGTGTGAAAACAAGGTCCAATCAGGCTGAAACGTTACAAGAAGGTAGAATCTATTGAGTTGTAAGTGATCTGAACGTTTCATGATGATCGCACATTCCTACAGGGGGTAAAAACCATGTCCCAAAGGTCACCGGGCCTGGTGTCACTTTAAAGAAGTAGTCCAGTTACACATTTGTGGGCTTATAACTTGGCTTCTGAATGTCCTAGAGAGATCAGGTTTGTTTTAGTGTACTCCAATCAACAGCCCCTACAACCTCAAAAAGGAATGGAGTCATTAGCACTTATGGTTTTTAAATGGCATCCAGAATTATGTTGCACGAAGCACAATTTCACATCATTCTGGGTTCATTTGTGTGAAAACAAGGTCCAATCAGGCTGAAATGTTACAAGAAGGTAGAATCTATTGAGTTGTAAGTGATCTGAACGTTTCATGATGATCGCACATTCCTATCGGGGGTCAAACCATGTCCCAAAGGTCACCGGGCCTGGTGTCACTTTAAAGAAGTAGTCCATTTACACCTTTGTGGGCTTATAACTTGGCTTCTGAATGTCCTAGAGAGATCAGGTTTGTTTTAGTGTACTCCAATCAACAGCCCCTACAGCCTCAAAAAGGAATGGAGTCATTAGCACTTATGGTTTTTAAATGGCACCCAGAATTATGTTGCACGCAGCACAATTTCACATCATTCTGGGTTCATTTGTGTGAAAACAAGGTCCAATCAGGCTGAAACGTTACAGGAAGGTAGAATCTATTGAGTTGTAAGTGATCTGAACGTTTCATGATGATAGCACTTTCCTAAGGGGGTCAAAACATGTCCCAAAGGTCACCGGGCCTGGTGTCACTTTAAAGAAGTAGTCCATTTACACCTTTGTGGGCTTATAACTTGGCTTCTGAATGTCCTAGAGAGATCAGGTTTGTTTTAGTGTACTCCAATCAACAGCCCCTACAACCCAAAAAGGAATGGAGTCATTAGCACTTATGGTTTTTAAATGGCACCCAGAATTATGTTGCACGAAGCACAATTTCACATCATTCTGGGTTCATTTGTGTGAAAACAAGGTCAAATCAGGCTGAAACGTTATAGGAAGGTAGAATCTATTGAGTTGTAAGTGATCTGAACGTTTCATGATGATAGCACTTTCCTAAGGGGGTGAAACCATGTCCCAAAGGTCACCGGATCTGGTGTCAATTTAAAGAAGTAGTCCAGTTACACATTTGTGGGCTTATAACTTGGCTTCTGAATGTCCTAGAGAGATCAGGTTTGTTTTAGTGTATTCCAATCAACAGCCCCTACAACCACTAAAAGGAATGGAGTCATTAGCACTTAAGGTTTGTAAAGGGCACCCAGAATTATGTTGCACGAAGCACAATTTCACATCATTCTGGGTCCATTTGTGTGAAAACAAGGTCCAATCAGGCTGAAACATTACAAGAAGGTAGAATCTATTGAGTTGTAAGTGATCTGAACGTTTCAAGATGATGGCACATTCCTATAGGGGGTCAAACCATGTCCCAAAGGTCACCGGGCCTGGTGTCACTTTAAAGAAGTAGTCCAGTTACACCTTTGTGGGCTTATAACTTGGCTTCTGAATGTCCTAGAGAGGTCAGGTTTGTTTTAGTGCACTCCAATCAACAGCCCCTACAACCACAAAAAGGAATGGAGTCATTAGCACTTATGGTTTGTAAATGGCACCCAGAATTATGTTGCACGAAGCACAATTTCACATCATTCTGGGTCCATTTGTGTGAAAACAAGGACCAATCAGGCTGAAACGTTAGAAGAAGGTAGAATCTATTGAGTTGTAAGTGATCTGAACGTTTCAAGATGATCGCACTTTCCTAAGGGGGTCAAACAATGTCCCAAATGTCACCGGATCTGGTGTCAATTTAAAGAAGTAGTCCAGTTACACATTTGTAGGCTTATAACTTGGCTTCTGAATGTCCTAGAGAGATCAGGTTTGTTTTAATGTACTCCAATCAACAGCCCCTACAGCCTCAAAAAGGAATGGAGTCATTAGCACTTATGGTTTTTAAATGGCACCCAGAATTATGTTGCACGAAGCACAATTTCACATCATTCTGGGTTCATTTGTGTGACAACAAGGTCCAATCAGGCTGAAACGTTACAGGAAGGTAGAATCTATTGAGTTGTAAGTGATCTGAACGTTTCATGATGATAGCACTTTCCTAAGGGGGTCAAACCATGTCCCAAAGGTCACCGGATCTGGTGTCAATTTAAAGATGTAGTCCAGTTACACATTTGTGGGCTTATAACTTGGCTTCTGAATGTCCTAGAGAGATCAGGTTTGTTTTAGTGTACTCCAATCAACAGCCCCTACAACCCAAAAAGGAATGGAGTCATTAGCACTTATGGTTTTTAAATGGCACCCAGAATTATGTTGCACGAAGCACAATTTCACATCATTCTGGGTTCATTTGTGTGAAAACAAGGTCCAACCAGGCTGAAACGTTACAGGAAGGTAGAATCTATTGAGTTGTAAGTGATCTGAACGTTTCATGATGATAGCACTTTCCTAAGGGGGTGAAACCATGTCCCAAAGGTCACCGGATCTGGTGTCAATTTAAAGAAGTAGTCCAGTAACACATTTGTGGGCTTATAACTTGGCTTCTGAATGTCCTAGAGAGATCAGGTTTGTTTTAGTGTATTCCAATCAACAGCCCCTACAACCAATAAAAGGAATGGAGTCATTAGCACTTAAGGTTTGTAAAGGGCACCCAGAATTATGTTGCACGAAGCACAATTTCACATCATTCTCGGTCCATTTGTGTGAAAACAAGGTCCAATCAGGCTGAAACGTTACAAGAAGGTAGAATCTATTGAGTTGTAAGTGATCTGAACGTTTCAAGATGATGGCACATTCCTATAGGGGGTCATACCATGTCCCAAAGGTCACCGGGCCTGGTGTCACTTTAAAGAAGTAGTCCAGTTACACCTTTGTGGGCTTATAACTTGGCTTCTGAATGTCCTAGAGAGGTCAGGTTTGTTTTAGTGCACTCCAATCAACAGCCCCTACAACCACAAAAAGGAATGGAGTCATTAGCACTTATGGTTTGTAAATGGCACCCAGAATTATGTTGCACGAAGCACAATTTCACATCATTCTGGGTCCATTTGTGTGAAAACAAGGTCCAATCAGGCTGAAACGTTAGAAGAAGGTAGAATCTATTGAGTTGTAAGTGATCTGAACGTTTCAAGATGATCGCACTTTCCTAAGGGGGTCAAGCAATGTCCCAAATGTCACCGGATCTGGTGTCAATTTAAAGAAGTAGTCCAGTTACACATTTGTGGGCTTATAACTTGGCTTCTGAATGTCCTAGAGAGATCAGGTTTATTTTAGTGTACTCCAATCAACAGCCCCTACAACCACAAAAAGGAATGGAGTAATTAGCACTTATGGTTTTTAAATGGCACCCAGAATTATGTTGCACGAAGCACAATTTCACATCATTATGGGTTCATTTGTGTGAAAACAAGGTCCAATCAGGCTGAAACGTTACAAGAAGGTAGAATCTATTGAGTTGTAAGTGATCTGAACGTTTCATGATGATCGCACATTCCTATAGGGGGTAAAACCATGTCCCAAAGGTCACCGGGCCTGGTGTCACTTTAAAGAAGTAGTCCAGTTACACATTTGTGGGCTTATAACTTGGCTTCTGAATGTCCTAGAGAGATCAGGTTTGTTTTAGTGTACTCCAATCAACAGCCCCTACAGCCTCAAAAAGGAATGGAGTCATTAGCACTTATGGTTTTTAAATGGCACCCAGAATTATGTTGCACGAAGCACAATTTCACATCATTCTGGGTTCATTTGTGTGAAAACAAGGTCCAATCAGGCTGAAACGTTACAGGAAGGTAGAATCTATTGAGTTGTAAGTGAACTGAACGTTTCATGATGATCGCACATTCCTATCGGGGGTCAAACCATGTCCCAAAGGTCACCGGGCCTGGTGTCACTTTAAAGAAGTAGTCCATTTACACCTTTGTGGGCTTATAACTTGGCTTCTGAATGTCCTAGAGAGATCAGGTTTGTTTTAGTGTACTCCAATCAACAGCCCCTACAGCCTCAAAAAGGAATGGAGTCATTAGCACTTATGGTTTTTAAATGGCACCCAGAATTATGTTGCACGAAGCACAATTTCACATCATTCTGGGTTCATTTGTGTGAAAACAAGGTCCAATCAGGCTGATCTATTGAGTTGTAAGTGATCTGAACGTTTCATGATGATCGCACATTCCTATCGGGATCAAACCATGTCCCAAAGGTCACCGGGCCTGGTGTCACTTTAAAGAAGTAGTCCATTTACACCTTTGTGGGCTTATAACTTGGCTTCTGAATGTCCTAGAGAGATCAGGTTTGTTTTAGTGTACTCCAATCAACAGCCCCTACAGCCTCAAAAAGGAATGGAGTCATTAGCACTTATGGTTTTTAAATGGCACCCAGAATTATGTTGCACGAAGCACAATTTCACATCATTCTGGGTTCATTTGTGTGAAAACAAGGTCCAATCAGGCTGAAACGTTACAGGAAGGTAGAATCTAATGAGTTGTAAGTGATCTGAACGTTTCATGATGATAGCACTTTCCTAAGGGGGTCAAACCATGTCCCAAAGGTCACCGGGCCTGGTGTCACTTAAAAGAAGTAGTCCATTTACACCTTTGTGGGCTTATAACTTGGCTTCTGAATGTCCTAGAGAGATCAGGTTTGTTTTAGTGTACTCCAATCAACAGCCCCTACAACCCAAAAAGGAATGGAGTCATTAGCACTTATGGTTTTTAAATGGCACCCAGAATTATGTTGCACGAAGCACAATTTCACATCATTCTGGGTTCATTTGTGTGAAAACAAGGTCCAATCAGGCTGAAACGTTACAGGAAGGTAGAATCTATTGAGTTGTAAGTGATCTGAACGTTTCATGATGATAGCACTTTCCTAAGGGGGTGAAACCATGTCCCAAAGGTCACCGGATCTGGTGTCAATTTAAAGAAGTAGTCCAGTTACACATTTGTGGGCTTATAACTTGGCTTCTGAATGTCCTAGAGAGATCAGGTTTGTTTTAGTGTATTCCAATCAACAGCCCCTACAACCACTAAAAGGAATGGAGTCATTAGCACTTAAGGTTTGTAAAGGGCACCCAGAATTATGTTGCACGAAGCACAATTTCACATCATTCTGGGTCCATTTGTGTGAAAACAAGGTCCAATCAGGCTGAAACGTTACAAGAAGGTAGAATCTATTGAGTTGTAAGTGATCTGAACGTTTCAAGATGATGGCACATTCCTATAGGGGGTCAAACCATGTCCCAAAGGTCACCGGGCCTGGTGTCACTTTAAAGAAGTAGTCCAGTTACACCTTTGTGGGCTTATAACTTGGCTTCTGAATGTCCTAGAGAGATCAGGTTTGTTTTAGTGCACTCCAATCAACAGCCCCTACAACCACAAAAAGGAATGGAGTCATTAGCACTTAAGGTTTGTAAAGGGCACCCAGAATTATGTTGCACGAAGCACAATTTCACATCATTCTCGGTCCATTTGTGTGAAAACAAGGTCCAATCAGGCTGAAACGTTACAAGAAGGTAGAATCTATTGAGTTGTAAGTGATCTGAACGTTTCAAGATGATGGCACATTCCTATAGGGGGTCAAACCATGTCCCAAAGGTCACCGGGCCTGGTGTCACTTTAAAGAAGTAGTCCAGTTACACCTTTGTGGGCTTATAACTTGGCTTCTGAATGTCCTAGAGAGGTCAGGTTTGTTTTAGTGCACTCCAATCAACAGCCCCTACAACCACAAAAAGGAATGGAGTCATTAGCACTTATGGTTTGTAAATGGCACCCAGAATTATGTTGCACGAAGCACAATTTCACATCATTCTGGGTCCATTTGTGTGAAAACAAGGTCCAATCAGGCTGAAACGTTAGAAGAAGGTAGAATCTATTGAGTTGTAAGTGATCTGAACGTTTCAAGATGATCGCACTTTCCTAAGGGGGTCAAGCAATGTCCCAAATGTCACCGGATCTGGTGTCAATTTAAAGAAGTAGTCCAGTTACACATTTGTGGGCTTATAACTTGGCTTCTGAATGTCCTAGAGAGATCAGGTTTATTTCAGTGTACTCCAATCAACAGCCCCTACAACCACAAAAAGGAATGGAGTAATTAGCACTTATGGTTTTTAAATGGCACCCAGAATTATGTTGCACGAAGCACAATTTCACATCATTATGGGTTCATTTGTGTGAAAACAAGGTCCAATCAGGCTGAAACGTTACAAGAAGGTAGAATCTATTGAGTTGTAAGTGATCTGAACGTTTCATGATGATCGCACATTCCTATAGGGGGTAAAACCATGTCCCAAAGGTCACCGGGCCTGGTGTCACTTTAAAGAAGTAGTCCAGTTACACATTTGTGGGCTTATAACTTGGCTTCTGAATGTCCTAGAGAGATCAGGTTTGTTTTAGTGTACTCCAATCAACAGCCCCTACAGCCTCAAAAAGGAATGGAGTCATTAGCACTTATGGTTTTTAAATGGCACCCAGAATTATGTTGCACGAAGCACAATTTCACATCATTCTGGGTTCATTTGTGTGAAAACAAGGTCCAATCAGGCTGAAACGTTACAGGAAGGTAGAATCTATTGAGTTGTAAGTGATCTGAACGTTTCATGATGATCGCACATTCCTATCGGGGGTCAAACCATGTCCCAAAGGTCACCGGGCCTGGTGTCACTTTAAAGAAGTAGTCCATTTACACCTTTGTGGGCTTATAACTTGGCTTCTGAATGTCCTAGAGAGATCAGGTTTGTTTTAGTGTACTCCAATCAACAGCCCCTACAGCCTCAAAAAGGAATGGAGTCATTAGCACTTATGGTTTTTAAATGGCACCCAGAATTATGTTGCACGAAGCACAATTTCACATCATTCTGGGTTCATTTGTGTGAAAACAAGGTCCAATCAGGCTGAAACGTTACAGGAAGGTAGAATCTATTGAGTTGTAAGTGATCTGAACGTTTCATGATGATAGCACTTTCCTAAGGGGGTCAAACCATGTCCCAAAGGTCACCGGGCCTGGTGTCACTTTAAAGAAGTAGTCCATTTACACCTTTGTGGGCTTATAACTTGGCTTCTGAATGTCCTAGAGAGATCAGGTTTGTTTTAGTGTACTCCAATCAACAGCCCCTACAACCCAAAAAGGAATGGAGTCATTAGCACTTATGGTTTTTAAATGGCACCCAGAATTATGTTGCACGAAGCACAATTTCACATCATTCTGGGTTCATTTGTGTGAAAACAAGGTCCAATCAGGCTGAAACGTTACAGGAAGGTAGAATCTATTGAGTTGTAAGTGATCTGAACGTTTCATGATGATAGCACTTTCCTAAGGGGGTGAAACCATGTCCCAAAGGTCACCGAATCTGGTGTCAATTTAAAGAAGTAGTCCAGTTACACATTTGTGGGCTTATAACTTGGCTTCTGAATGTCCTAGAGAGATCAGGTTTGTTTTAGTGTATTCCAATCAACAGCCCCTAAAACCACTAAAAGGAATGGAGTCATTAGCACTTATGGTTTTTAAATGGCACCCAGAATTATGTTGCACGAAGCACAATTTCACATCATTCTGGGTTCATTTGTGTGAAAACAAGGTCCAATCAGGCTGAAACGTTACAGGAAGGTAGAATCTATTGAGTTGTAAGTGATCTGAACGTTTCATGATAATAGCACTTTCCTAAGGGGGTCAAACCATGTCCCAAAGGTCACCGGATCTGGTGTCAATTTAAAGATGTAGTCCAGTTACACATTTGTGGGCTTATAACTTGGCTTCTGAATGTCCTAGAGAGATCAGGTTTGTTTTAGTGTACTCCAATCAACAGCCCCTACAACCACTAAAAGGAATGGAGTCATTAGCACTTAAGGTTTGTAAAGGGCACCCAGAATTATGTTGCACGAAGCACAATTTCACATCATTCTCGGTCCATTTGTGTGAAAACAAGGTCCAATCAGGCTGAAACGTTACAAGAAGGTAGAATCTATTGAGTTGTAAGTGATCTGAACGTTTCAAGATGATGGCACATTCCTATAGGGGGTCAAACCATGTCCCAAAGGTCACCGGGCCTGGTGTCACTTTAAAGAAGTAGTCCAGTTACACCTTTGTGGGCTTATAACTTGGCTTCTGAATGTCCTAGAGAGGTCAGGTTTGTTTTAGTGCACTCCAAACAACAGCCCCTACAACCACAAAAAGGAATGGAGTCATTAGCACTTATGGTTTGTAAATGGCACCCAGAATTATGTTGCACGAAGCACAATTTCACATCATTCTGGGTCCATTTGTGTGAAAACAAGGTCCAATCAGGCTGAAACGTTAGAAGAAGGTAGAATCTATTGAGTTGTAAGTGATCTGAACGTTTCAAGATGATCGCACTTTCCTAAGGGGGTCAAGCAATGTCCCAAATGTCACCGGATCTGGTGTCAATTTAAAGAAGTAGTCCAGTTACACATTTGTGGGCTTATAACTTGGCTTCTGAATGTCCAAGAGAGATCAGGTTTATTTTAGTAACTCCAATCAACAGCCCCTACAACCACAAAAAGGAATGGAGTAATTAGCGCTTATGGTTTTTAAATGGCACCCAGAATTATGTTGCACGAAGCACAATTTCACATCATTCTGGGTTCATTTGTGTGAAAACAAGGTCCAATCAGGCTGAAACGTTACAAGAAGGTAGAATCTATTGAGTTGTAAGTGATCTGAACGTTTCAAGATGATCGCACATTCCTATAGGGGGTAAAACCATGTCCCAAAGGTCACCGGGCCTGGTGTCACTTTAAAGAAGTAGTCCAGTTACACATTTGTGGGCTTATAACTTGGCTTCTGAATGTCCTAGAGAGATCAGGTTTGTTTTAGTGTACTCCAATCAACAGCCCCTACAGCCTCAAAAAGGAATGGAGTCATTAGCACTTATGGTTTTTAAATGGCACCCAGAATTATGTTGCACGAAGCACAATTTCACATCATTCTGGGTTCATTTGTGTGAAAACAAGGTCCAATCAGGCTGAAACGTTACAGGAAGGTAGAATCTATTGAGTTGTAAGTGATCTGAACATTTCATGATGATCGCACATTCCTATCGGGGGTCAAACCATGTCCCAAAGGTCACCGGGCCTGGTGTCACTTTAAAGAAGTAGTCCATTTACACCTTTGTGGGCTTATAACTTGGCTTCTGAATGTCCTAGAGAGATCAGGTTTGTTTTAGTGTACTCCAATCAACAGCCCCTACAGCCTCAAAAAGGAATGGAGTCATTAGCACTTATGGTTTTTAAATGGCACCCAGAATTATGTTGCACGAAGCACAATTTCACATCATTCTGGGTTCATTTGTGTGAAAACAAGGTCCAATCAGGCTGAAACGTTACAGGAAGGTAGAATCTATTGAGTTGTAAGTGATCTGAACGTTTCATGATGATCGCACATTCCTATCGGGGGTCAAACCATGTCCCAAAGGTCACCGGGCCTGGTGTCACTTTAAAGAAGTAGTCCATTTACACCTTTGTGGGCTTATAACTTGGCTTCTGAATGTCCTAGAGAGATCAGGTTTGTTTTAGTGTACTCCAATCAACAGCCCCTACAGCCTCAAAAAGGAATGGAGTCATTAGCACTTATGGTTTTTAAATGGCACCCAGAATTATGTTGCAAGAAGCACAATTTCACATCATTCTGGGTTCATTTGTGTGAAAACAAGGTCCAATCAGGCTGAAACGTTACAGGAAGGTAGAATCTATTGAGTTGTAAGTGATCTGAACGTTTCATGATGATAACACTTTCCTAAGGGGGTGAAACCATGTCCCAAAGGTCACCGGATCTGGTGTCAATTTAAAGAAGTAGTCCAGTTACACATTTGTGGGCTTATAACTTGGCTTCTGAATGTCCTAGAGAGATCAGGTTTGTTTTAGTGTATTCCAATCAACAGCCCCTACAACCACTAAAAGGAATGGAGTCATTAGCACTTAAGGTTTGTAAAGGGCACCCAGAATTATGTTGCACGAAGCACAATTTCACATCATTCTGGGTCCATTTGTGTGAAAACAAGGTCCAATCAGGCTGAAACGTTACAAGAAGGTAGAATCTATTGAGTTGTAAGTGATCTGAACGTTTCAAGATGATGGCACATTCCTATAGGGGGTCAAACCATGTCCCAAAGGTCACCGGGCCTGGTGTCACTTTAAAGAAGTAGTCCAGTTACACCTTTGTGGGCTTATAACTTGGCTTCTGAATGTCCTAGAGAGGTCAGGTTTGTTTTAGTGCACTCCAATCAACAGCCCCTACAACCACAAAAAGGAATGGAGTCATTAGCACTTAAGGTTTGTAAAGGGCACCCAGAATTATGTTGCACGAAGCACAATTTCACATCATTCTCGGTCCATTTGTGTGAAAACAAGGTCCAATCAGGCTGAAACGTTACAAGAAGGTAGAATCTATTGAGTTGTAAGTGATCTGAACGTTTCAAGATGATGGCACATTCCTATAGGGGGTCAAACCATGTCCCAAAGGTCACCGGGCCTGGTGTCACTTTAAAGAAGTAGTCCAGTTACACCTTTGTGGGCTTATAACTTGGCTTCTGAATGTCCTAGAGAGGTCAGGTTTGTTTTAGTGCACTCCAATCAACAGCCCCTACAACCACAAAAAGGAATGGAGTCATTAGCACTTATGGTTTGTAAATGGCACCCAGAATTATGTTGCACGAAGCACAATTTCACATCATTCTGGGTCCATTTGTGTGAAAACAAGGTCCAATCAGGCTGAAACGTAAGAAGAAGGTAGAATCTATTGAGTTGTAGTGATCTGAACGTTTCAAGATGATCGCACATTCCTAAGGGGGTCAAGCAATGTCCCAAATGTCACCGGATCTGGTGTCAATTTAAAGAAGTAGTCCAGTTACACATTTGTGGGCTTATAACTTGGCTTCTGAATGTCCTAGAGAGATCAGGTTTATTTTAGTGTACTCCAATCAACAGCCCCTACAACCACAAAAAGGAATGGAGTAATTAGCACTTATGGTTTTTAAATGGCACCCAGAATTATGTTGCACGAAGCACAATTTCACATCATTCTGGGTTCATTTGTGTGAAAACAAGGTCCAATCAGGCTGAAACGTTACAAGAAGGTAGAATCTATTGAGTTGTAAGTGATCTGAACGTTTCATGATGATCGCACATTCCTATAGGGGGTAAAACCATGTCCCAAAGGTCACCGGGCCTGGTGTCACTTTAAAGAAGTAGTCCAGTTACACATTTGTGGGCTTATAACTTGGCTTCTGAATGTCCTAGAGAGATCAGGTTTGTTTTAGTGTACTCCAATCAACAGCCCCTACAGCCTCAAAAAGGAATGGAGTCATTAGCACTTATGGTTTTTAAATGGCACCCAGAATTATGTTGCACGAAGCACAATTTCACATCATTCTGGGTTCATTTGTGTGAAAACAAGGTCCAATCAGGCTGAAACGTTACAGGAAGGTAGAATCTATTGAGTTGTAAGTGATCTGAACGTTTCATGATGATCGCACATTCCTATCGGGGGTCAAACCATGTCCCAAAGGTCACCGGGCCTGGTGTCACTTTAAAGAAGTAGTCCATTTACACCTTTGTGGGCTTATAACTTGGCTTCTGAATGTCCTAGAGAGATCAGGTTTGTTTTAGTGTACTCCAATCAACAGCCCCTACAGCCTCAAAAAGGAATGGAGTCATTAGCACTTATGGTTTTTAAATGGCACCCAGAATTATGTTGCACGAAGCACAATTTAACATCATTCTGGGTTCATTTGTGTGAAAACAAGGTCCAATCAGGCTGAAACGTTACAGGAAGGTAGAATCTAATGAGTTGTAAGTGATCTGAACGTTTCATGATGATAGCACTTTCCTAAGGGGGTCAAACCATGTCCCAAAGGTCACCGGGCCTGGTGTCACTTTAAAGAAGTAGTCCATTTACACCTTTGTGGGCTTATAACTTGGCTTCTGAATGTCCTAGAGAGATCAGGTTTGTTTTAGTGTACTCCAATCAACAGCCCCTACAACCCAAAAAGGAATGGAGTCATTAGCACTTATGATTTTTAAATGGCACCCAGAATTATGTTGCACGAAGCACAATTTCACATCATTCTGGGTTCATTTGTGTGAAAACAAGGTCCAATCAGGCTGAAACGTTACAGGAAGGTAGAATCTATTGAGTTGTAAGTGATCTGAACGTTTCATGATGATAGCACTTTCCTAAGGGGGTGAAACCATGTCCCAAAGGTCACCGGATCTGGTGTCAATTTAAAGAAGTAGTCCAGTTACACATTTGTGGGCTTATAACTTGGCTTCTGAATGTCCTAGAGAGATCAGGTTTGTTTTAGTGTATTCCAATCAACAGCCCCTACAACCACTAAAAGGAATGGAGTCATTAGCACTTAAGGTTTGTAAAGGGCACCCAGAATTATGTTGCACGAAGCACAATTTCACATCATTCTGGGTCCATTTGTGTGAAAACAAGGTCCAATCAGGCTGAAACGTTACAAGAAGGTAGAATCTATTGAGTTGTAAGTGATCTGAACGTTTCAAGATGATGGCACATTCCTATAGGGGGTCAAACCATGTCCCAAAGGTCACCGGGCCTGGTGTCACTTTAAAGAAGTAGTCCAGTTACACCTTTGTGGGCTTATAACTTGGCTTCTGAATGTCCTAGAGAGGTCAGGTTTGTTTTAGTGCACTCCAATCAACAGCCCCTACAACCACAAAAAGGAATGGAGTCATTAGCACTTATGGTTTGTAAATGGCACCCAGAATTATGTTGCACGAAGCACAATTTCACATCATTCTGGGTCCATTTGTGTGAAAACAAGGACCAATCAGGCTGAAACGTTAGAAGAAGGTAGAATCTATTGAGTTGTAAGTGATCTGAACGTTTCAAGATGATCGCACTTTCCTAAGGGGGTCAAACAATGTCCCAAATGTCACCGGATCTGGTGTCAATTTAAAGAAGTAGTCCAGTTACACATTTGTAGGCTTATAACTTGGCTTCTGAATGTCCTAGAGAGATCAGGTTTGTTTTAATGTACTCCAGTCAACAGCCCCTACAGCCTCAAAAAGGAATGGAGTCATTAGCACTTATGGTTTTTAAATGGCACCCAGAATTATGTTGCACGAAGCACAATTTCACATCATTCTGGGTTCATTTGTGTGAAAACAAGGTCCAATCAGGCTGAAACCTTACAGGAAGGTAGAATCTATTGAGTTGTAAGTGATCTGAACGTTTCATGATGATAGCACTTTCCTAAGGGGGTCAAACCATGTCCCAAAGGTCACCGGATCTGGTGTCAATTTAAAGATGTAGTCCAGTTACACATTTGTGGGCTTATAACTTGGCTTCTGAATGTCCTAGAGAGATCAGGTTTGTTTTAGTGTACTCCAATCAACAGCCCCTACAACCACTAAAAGGAATGGAGTCATTAGCACTTAAGGTTTGTAAAGGGCACCCAGAATTATGTTGCACGAAGCACAATTTCACATCATTCTCGGTCCATTTGTGTGAAAACAAGGTCCAATCAGGCTGAAACGTTACAAGAAGGTAGAATCTATTGAGTTGTAAGTGATCTGAACGTTTCAAGATGATGGCACATTCCTATAGGGGGTCAAACCATGTCCCAAAGGTCACCGGGCCTGGTGTCACTTTAAAGAAGTAGTCCAGTTACACCTTTGTGGGCTTATAACTTGGCTTCTGAATGTCCTAGAGAGGTCAGGTTTGTTTTAGTGCACTCCAATCAAAAGCCCCTACAACCAGAAAAAGGAATGGAGTCATTAGCACTTATGGTTTGTAAATGGCACCCAGAATTATGTTGCACGAAGCACAATTTCACATCATTCTGGGTCCATTTGTGTGAAAACAAGGTCCAATCAGGCTGAAACGTTAGAAGAAGGTAGAATCTATTGAGTTGTAAGTGATCTGAACGTTTCAAGATGATCGCACTTTCCTAAGGGGGTCAAACAATGTCCCAAATGTCACCGGATCTGGTGTCAATTTAAAGAAGTAGTCCAGTTACACATTTGTGGGCTTATAACTTGGCTTCTGAATGTCCTAGAGAGATCAGGTTTATTTTAGTGTACTCCAATCAACAGCCCCTACAACCACAAAAAGGAATGGAGTAATTATCACTTATGGTTTTTAAATGGCACCCAGAATTATGTTGCACGAAGCACAATTTCACATCATTCTGGGTTCATTTGTGTGAAAACAAGGTCCAATCAGGCTGAAACGTTACAAGAAGGTAGAATCTATTGAGTTGTAAGTGATCTGAACGTTTCATGATGATCGCACATTCCTATAGGGGGTAAAACCATGTCCCAAAGGTCACCGGGCCTGTTGTCACTTTAAAGAAGTAGTCCAGTTACACATTTGTGGGCTTATAACTTGGCTTCTGAATGTCCTAGAGAGATCAGGTTTGTTTTAGAGTACTCCAATTAACAGCCCCCATTACCACTAAAAGGAATGGAGTCATTAGCACTTATGGTTTTTAAATGGCACCCAGAATTATGTTGCACGAAGCACAATTTCACACCATTCTGGGTTCATTTGTGTGAAAACAAGGTCCAATCAGGCTGAAACGTTACAACAAGGTAGAATCTATTGAGTTGTAAGTGATCTGAACGTTTCATGATGATAGCACTTTCCTAAGGGGGTCAAACCATGTCCCAAAGGTCACCGGATCTGGTGTCAATTTAAAGAAGTAGTCCAGTTACACATTTGTGGGCTTATAACTTGGCTTCTGAATGTCCTAGAGAGATCAGGTTTGTTTTAATGTACTCCAACCAACAGCCCCTACAACCACAAAAAGGAATGGAGTCATTAGCACTTATGGTTTGTAAATGGAACCCAGAATTATGTTGCACGAAGCACGATTTCACATCATTCTGGGTTCATTTGTGTGAAAACAAGGTCCAATCAGGCTGAAACATTACAGGAAGGTAGAATCTATTGAGTTGTAAGTGATCTGAACGTTTCATGATGATAGCACTTTCCTAAGGGGGTCAAACCATGTCCCAAAGGTCACCGGATCTGGTGTCAATTTAAAGAAGTAGTCCAGTTACACCTTTGTGGGCTTATAACTTGGCTTCTGAATGTCCTAGAGAGATCAGGTTTGTTTTAATGTACTCCAACCAACAGCCCCTACAACCACAAAAAGGAATGGAGTCATTAGCACTTATGGTTTGTAAATGGCACCCAGAATTATGTTGCACGAAGCACAATTTCACATCATTCTCGGTCCATTTGTGTGAAAACAAGGTCCAATCAGGCTGAAACGTTACAAGAAGGTAGAATCTATTGAGTTGTAAGTGATCTGAACGTTTCATGATGATCGCACATTCCTATAGGGGGTCAAACCATGTCCCAAATGTCACCGGGCCTGGTGTCACTTTAAAGAAGTAGTCCAGTTACACCTTTGTGGGCTTATAACTTGGCTTCTGAATATCCTAGAGAGGTCAGGTTTGTTTTAGAGTACTCCAGTTAAAAGCCCCCATTACCACTAAAAGGAATGGAGTCATTAGCACTTATGGTTTTTAAATGGCACCCAGAATTATGTTGCACGAAGCACAATTTCACATCATTCTGGGTTCATTTGAGTGAAAACAAGGTCCAATCAGGCTGAAACTTTACAAGAAGGTAGAATCTATTGAGTTGTAAGTGATCTGAACGTTTCGTGATGATCGCACATTTCTGTAGGGGGTAAAACCATGTCCCAACGGTCATCGGGCCTGGTGTCACTTTAAAGAAGTAGTCCAGTTACACATTTGTGGGCTTATAACTTGGCTTCTGAATGTCCTAGAGAGATCAGGTTTGTTTTAGTGTACTCCAATCAACAGCCCCTACAACCCAAAAAGGAATGGAGTCATTAGCACTTATGGTTTCTAAATGGCACCCAGAATTATGTTGCACGAAGCACAATTTCACATCATTCTGGGTTCATTTGTGTGAAAACAAGGTCCAATCAGGCTGAAACGTTACAGGAAGGTAGAATCTATTGAGTTGTAAGTGATCTGAACGTTTCATGATGATAGCACTTTCCTAAGGGGGTCAAACCATGTCCCAAAGGTCACCGGATCTGGTGTCAATTTAAAGAAGTAGTCCAGTTACACATTTGTGGGCTTATAACTTGGCTTCTGAATGTCCTAGAGAGATCAGGTTTGTTTTAGTGTATTCCAATCAACAGCCCCTACAACCACAAAAAGGAATGGAGTCATTAGCACTTAAGGTTTGTAAAGGGCACCCAGAATTATGTTGCACGAAGCACAATTTCTCATCATTCTGGGTCCATTTGTGTGAAAACAAGGTCCAATCAGGCTGAAACGTTACAGGAAGGTAGTATCTATTGAGTTGTAAGTGATCTGAACGTTTCAAGATGATAGCACTTTCCTAAGGGGGTCAAACCATGCCCCAAAGGTCACCGGATCTGGTGTCAATTTAAAGAAGTAGTCAAGTTACATATTTGTGGGCTTATAACTTGGCTTCTGAATGTCCTAGAGAGATCAGGTTTGTTTTATTGTACTCCAACCAACAGCCCCTACATCCACAAAAAGGAATGGAGTCATTAGCACTTATGGTTTTTAAATGGCACCCAGAATTATGTTGCACGAAGCACAATTTCACATCATTCTGGTTCCATTTGTGTGAAAACAAGGTCCAATCAGGCTGAAACGTTACAAGAAGGTAGAATCTATTGAGGTGTAAGTGATCTGAACGTTTCAAGATGATCGCACATTCCTATAGGGGGTCAAACCATGTCCCAAAGGTCACCGGGCCTGGTGTCACTTTAAAGAAGTAGTCCAGTTACACCTTTGTGGGCTTATAACTTGGCTTCTGAATGTCCTAGAGAGGTCAGGTTTGTTTTAGTGTACTCCAATCAACAGCCCCTACAACCACAAAAGGAATGGAGTCATTAGCACTTATGGTTTGTAAATGGCACCCAGAATTATGTTGCACGAAGCACAATTTCACATCATTCTGGGTCCTTTTGTGTGAAAACAAGGTCCAATCAGGCTGAAACGTTACAGGAAGGTAGAATCTATTGAGTTGTAAGTGATCTGAACGTTTCATGATGATCGCACATTCCTATCGGGGGTCAAACCATGTCCCAAAGGTCACCGGGCCTGGTGTCACTTTAAAGAAGTAGTCCATTTACACCTTTGTGGGCTTATAACTTGGCTTCTGAATGTCCTAGAGAGATCAGGTTTGTTTTAGTGTACTCCAATCAACAGCCCCTACAGCCTCAAAAAGGAATGGAGTCATTAGCACTTATGGTTTTTAAATGGCACCCAGAATTATGTTGCACGAAGCACAATTTCACATCATTCTGGGTTCATTTGTGTGAAAACAAGGTCCAATCAGGCTGAAACGTTACAGGAAGGTAGAATCTATTGAGTTGTAAGTGATCTGAACGTTTCATGATGATCGCACATTCCTATCGGGGGTCAAACCATGTCCCAAAGGTCACCGGGCCTGGTGTCACTTTAAAGAAGTAGTCCATTTACACCTTTGTGGGCTTATAACTTGGCTTCTGAATGTCCTAGAGAGATCAGGTTTGTTTTAGTGTACTCCAATCAACAGCCCCTACAGCCTCAAAAAGGAATGGAGTCATTAGCACTTATGGTTTTTAAATGGCACCCAGAATTATGTTGCACGAAGCACAATTTCACATCATTCTGGGTTCATTTGTGTGAAAACAAGGTCCAATCAGGCTGAAACGTTACAGGAAGGTAGAATCTATTGAGTTGTAAGTGATCTGAACGTTTCATGATGATAGCACTTTCCTAAGGGGGTCAAACCATGTCCCAAAGGTCACCGGGCCTGGTGTCACTTTAAAGAAGTAGTCCATTTACACCTTTGTGGGCTTATAACTTGGCTTCTGAATGTCCTAGAGAGATCAGGTTTGTTTTAGTGTACTCCAATCAACAGCCCCTACAACCCAAAAAGGAATGGAGTCATTAGCACTTATGGTTTTTAAATGGCACCCAGAATTATGTTGCACGAAGCACAATTTCACATCATTCTGGGTTCATTTGTGTGAAAACAAGGTCCAATCAGGCTGAAACGTTACAGGAAGGTAGAATCTATTGAGTTGTAAGTGATCTGAACGTTTCATGATGATAGCACTTTCCTAAGGGGGTGAAACCATGTCCCAAAGGTCACCGGATCTGGTGTCAATTTAAAGAAGTAGTCCAGTTACACATTTGTGGGCTTATAACTTGGCTTCTGAATGTCCTAGAGAGATCAGGTTTGTTTTAGTGTATTCCAATCAACAGCCCCTACAACCACTAAAAGGAATGGAGTCATTAGCACTTAAGGTTTGTAAAGGGCACCCAGAATTATGTTGCACGAAGCACAATTTCACATCATTCTGGGTCCATTTGTGTGAAAACAAGGTCCAATCAGGCTGAAACGTTACAAGAAGGTAGAATCTATTGAGTTGTAAGTGATCTGAACGTTTCAAGATGATGGCACATTCCTATAGGGGGTCAAACCATGTCCCAAAGGTCACCGGGCCTGATGTCACTTTAAAGAAGTAGTCCAGTTACACCTTTGTGGGCTTATAACTTGGCTTCTGAATGTCCTAGAGAGGTCAGGTTTGTTTTAGTGCACTCCAATCAACAGCCCCTACAACCACAAAAAGGAATGGAGTCATTAGCACTTAAGGTTTGTAAAGGGCACCCAGAATTATGTTGCACGAAGCACAATTTCACATCATTCTCGGTCCATTTGTGTGAAAACAAGGTCCAATCAGGCTGAAACGTTACAAGAAGGTAGAATCTATTGAGTTGTAAGTGATCTGAACGTTTCATGATGATCGCACATTCCTATAGGGGGTAAAACCATGTCCCAAAGGTCACCGGGCCTGGTGTCACTTTAAAGAAGTAGTCCAGTTACACATTTGTGGGCTTATAACTTGGCTTCTGACTGTCCTAGAGAGATCAGGTTTGTTTTAGTGTACTCCAATCAACAGCCCCTACAGCCTCAAAAAGGAATGGAGTCATTAGCACTTATGGTTTTTAAATGGCACCCAGAATTATGTTGCACGAAGCACAATTTCACATCATTCTGGGTTCATTTGTGTGAAAACAAGGTCCAATCAGGCTGAAACGTTACAGGAAGGTAGAATCTATTGAGTTGTAAGTGATCTGAACGTTTCATGATGATCGCACATTCCTATCGGGGGTCAAACCATGTCCCAAAGGTCACCGGGCCTGGTGTCACTTTAAAGAAGTAGTCCATTTACACCTTTGTGGGCTTATAACTTGGCTTCTGAATGTCCTAGAGAGATCAGGTTTGTTTTAGTGTACTCCAATCAACAGCCCCTACAGCCTCAAAAAGGAATGGAGTCATTAGCACTTATGGTTTTTAAATGGCACCCAGAATTATGTTGCACGAAGCACAATTTCACATCATTCTGGGTTCATTTGTGTGAAAACAATGTCCAATCAGGCTGAAACGTTACAGCATGGTAGAATCTATTGAGTTGTAAGTGATCTGAACGTTTCATGATGATCGCACATTCCTATCGGGGGTCAAACCATGTCCCAAAGGTCACCGGGCCTGGTGTCACTTTAAAGAAGTAGTCCATTTACACCTTTGTGGGCTTATAACTTGGCTTCTGAATGTCCTAGAGAGATCAGGTTTGTTTTAGTGTACTCCAATCAACAGCCCCTACAGCCTCAAAAAGGAATGGAGTCATTAGCACTTATGGTTTTTAAATGGCACCCAGAATTATGTTGCACGAAGCACAATTTCACATCATTCTGGGTTCATTTGTGTGAAAACAAGGTCCAATCAGGCTGAAACGTTACAGGAAGGTAGAATCTATTGAGTTGTAAGTGATCTGAACGTTTTATGATGATAGCACTTTCCTAAGGGGGTCAAACCATGTCCCAAATGTCACCGGGCCTGGTGTCACTTTAAAGAAGTAGTCCATTTACACCTTTGTGGGCTTATAACTTGGCTTCTGAATGTCCTAGAGAGATCAGGTTTGTTTTAGTGTACTCCAATCAACAGCCCCTACAACCCAAAAAGGAATGGAGTCATTAGCACTTATGGTTTTTAAATGGCACCCAGAATTATGTTGCACGAAGCACAATTTCACATCATTATGGGTTCATTTGTGTGAAAACAAGGTCCAATCAGGCTGAAACGTTACAGGAAGGTAGAATCTATTGAGTTGTAAGTGATCTGAACGTTTCATGATGATAGCACTTTCCTAAGGGGGTGAAACCATGTCCCAAAGGTCACCGGATCTGGTGTCAATTTAAAGAAGTAGTCCAGTTACACATTTGTGGGCTTATAACTTGGCTTCTGAATGTCCTAGAGAGATCAGGTTTGTTTTAGTGTATTCCAATCAACAGCCCCTACAACCACTAAAAGGAATGGAGTCATTAGCACTTAAGGTTTGTAAAGGGCACCCAGAATTATGTTGCACGAAGCACAATTTCACATCATTCTGGGTCCATTTGTTTGAAAACAAGGTCCAATCAGGCTGAAACGTTACAAGAAGGTAGAATCTATTGAGTTGTAAGTGATCTGAACGTTTCAAGATGATGGCACATTCCTATAGGGGGTCAAACCATGTCCCAAAGGTCACCGGGCCTGGTGTCACTTTAAAGAAGTAGTCCAGTTACACATTTGTGGGCTTATAACTTGGCTTCTGAATGTCCTAGAGAGGTCAGGTTTGTTTTAGTGCACTCCAATCAACAGCCCCTACAACCACAAAAAGGAATGGAGTCATTAGCACTTATGGTTTGTAAATGGCACCCAGAATTATGTTGCACGAAGCACAATTTCACATCATTCTGGGTCCATTTGTGTGAAAACAAGGACCAATCAGGCTGAAACGTTAGAAGAAGGTAGAATCTATTGAGTTGTAAGTGATCTGAACGTTTCAAGATGATCGCACTTTCCTAAGGGGGTCAAACAATGTCCCAAATGTCACCGGATCTGGTGTCAATTTAAAGAAGTAGTCCAGTTACACATTTGTAGGCTTATAACTTGGCTTCTGAATGTCCTAGAGAGATCAGGTTTGTTTTAATGTACTCCAATCAACAGCCCCTACAGCCTCAAAAAGGAATGGAGTCATTAGCACTTATGGTTTTTAAATGGCACCCAGAATTATGTTGCACGAAGCACAATTTCACATCATTCTGGGTTCATTTGTGTGAAAACAAGGTCCAATCAGGCTGAAACGTTACAGGAAGGTAGAATCTATTGAGTTGTAAGTGATCTGAACGTTTCATGATGATAGCACTTTCCTAAGGGGGTCAAACCATGTCCCAAAGGTCACCGGATCTGGTGTCAATTTAAAGATGTAGTCCAGTTACACATTTGTGGGCTTATAACTTGGCTTCTGAATGTCCTAGAGAGATCAGGTTTGTTTTAGTGTACTCCAATCAACAGCCCCTACAACCACTAAAAGGAATGGAGTCATAAGCACTTAAGGTTTGTAAAGGGCACCCAGAATTATGTTGCACGAAGCACAATTTCACATCATTCTCGGTCCATTTGTGTGAAAACAAGGTCCAATCAGGCTGAAACGTTACAAGAAGGTAGAATCTATTGAGTTGTAAGTGATCTGAACGTTTCAAGATGATGGCACATTCCTATAGGGGGTCAAACCATGTCCCAAAGGTCACCGGGCCTGGTGTCACTTTAAAGAAGTAGTCCAGTTACACCTTTGTGGGCTTATAACTTGGCTTCTGAATGTCCTAGAGAGGTCAGGTTTGTTTTAGTGCACTCCAATCAACAGCCCCTACAACCACAAAAAGGAATGGAGTCATTAACACTTATGGTTTGTAAATGGCACCCAGAATTATGTTGCACGAAGCACAATTTCACATCATTCTGGGTCCATTTGTGTGAAAACAAGGTCCAATCAGGCTGAAACGTTAGAAGAAGGTAGAATCTATTGAGTTGTAAGTGATCTGAACGTTTCAAGATGATCGCACTTTCCTAAGGGGGTCAAACAATGTCCCAAATGTCACCGGATCTGGTGTCAATTTAAAGAAGTAGTCCAGTTACACATTTGTGGGCTTATAACTTGGCTTCTGAATGTCCTAGAGAGATCAGGTTTATTTTAGTGTACTCCAATCAACAGCCCCTACAACCACAAAAAGGAATGGAGTAATTATCACTTATGGTTTTTAAATGGCACCCAGAATTATGTTGCACGAAGCACAATTTCACATCATTCTGGGTTCATTTGTGTGAAAACAAGGTCCAATCAGGCTGAAACGTTACAAGAAGGTAGAATCTATTGAGTTGTAAGTGATCTGAACGTTTCATGATGATCGCACATTCCTATAGGGGGTAAAACCATGTCCCAAAGGTCACCGGGCCTGGTGTCACTTTAAAGAAGTAGTCCAGTTACACATTTGTGGGCTTATAACTTGGCTTCTGAATGTCCTAGAGAGATCAGGTTTGTTTTAGAGTACTCCAATTAACAGCCCCCATTACCACTAAAAGGAATGGAGTCATTAGCACTTATGGTTTTTAAATGGCACCCAGAATTATGTTGCACGAAGCACAATTTCACATCATTCTGGGTTCATTTGTGTGAAAACAAGGTCCAATCAGGCTGAAACGTTACAACAAGGTAGAATCTATTGAGTTGTAAGTGATCTGAACGTTTCATGATGATAGCACTTTCCTAAGGGGGTCAAACCATGTCCCAAAGGTCACCGGATCTGGTGTCAATTTAAAGAAGTAGTCCAGTTACACATTTGTGGGCTTATAACTTGGCTTCTGAATGTCCTAGAGAGATCAGGTTTGTTTTAATGTACTCCAACCAACAGCCCCTACAACCACAAAAAGGAATGGAGTCATTAGCACTTATGGTTTGTAAATGGAACCCAGAATTATGTTGCACGAAGCACGATTTCACATCATTCTGGGTCCATTTGTGTGAAAACAAGGTCCAATCAGGCTGAAACATTACAGGAAGGTAGAATCTATTGAGTTGTAAGTGATCTGAACGTTTCATGATGATAGCACTTTCCTAAGGGGGTCAAACCATGTCCCAAAGGTCACCGGATCTGGTGTCAATTTAAAGAAGTAGTCCAGTTACACCTTTGTGGGCTTATAACTTGGCTTCTGAATGTCCTAGAGAGATCAGGTTTGTTTTAATGTACTCCAACCAACAGCCCCTACAACCACAAAAAGGAATGGAGTCATTAGCACTTATGGTTTGTAAATGGCACCCAGAATTATGTTGCACGAAGCACAATTTCACATCATTCTGGGTCCATTTGTGTGAAAACAAGGTCCAATCAGGCTGAAACGTTACAAGAAGGTAGAATCTATTGAGTTGTAGGTGATCTGAACGTTTCATGATGATCGCACATTCCTATAGGGGGTCAAACCATGTCCCAAATGTCACCGGGCCTGGTGTCACTTTAAAGAAGTAGTCCAGTTACACCTTTGTGGGCTTATAACTTGGCTTCTGAATATCCTAGAGAGGTCAGGTTTGTTTTAGAGTACTCCAGTTAAAAGCCCCCATTACCACTAAAAGGAATGGAGTCATTAGCACTTATGGTTTTTAAATGGCACCCAGAATTATGTTGCACGAAGCACAATTTCACATCATTCTGGGTTCATTTGAGTGAAAACAAGGTCCAATCAGGCTGAAACTTTACAAGAAGGTAGAATCTATTGAGTTGTAAGTGATCTGAACGTTTCATGATGATCGCACATTTCTGTAGGGGGTAAAACCATGTCCCAACGGTCACCGGGCCTGGTGTCACTTTAAAGAAGTAGTCCAGTTACACATTTGTGGGCTTATAACTTGGCTTCTGAATGTCCTAGAGAGATCAGGTTTGTTTTAGTGTACTCCAATCAACAGCCCCTACAACCCAAAAAGGAATGGAGTCATTAGCACTTATGGTTTCTAAATGGCACCCAGAATTACGTTGCACGAAGCACAATTTCACATCATTCTGGGTTCATTTGTGTGAAAACAAGGTCCAATCAGGCTGAAACGTTACAGGAAGGTAGAATCTATTGAGCTGTAAGTGATCTGAACGTTTCATGATGATAGCACTTTCCTAAGGGGGTCAAACCATGTCCCAAAGGTCACCGGATCTGGTGTCAATTTAAAGAAGTAGTCCAGTTACACATTTGTGGGCTTATAACTTGGCTTCTGAATGTCCTAGAGAGATCAGGTTTGTTTTAGTGTATTCCAATCAACAGCCCCTACAACCACAAAAAGGAATGGAGTCATTAGCACTTAAGGTTTGTAAAGGGCACCCAGAATTATGTTGCACGAAGCACAATTTCTCATCATTCTGGGTCCATTTGTGTGAAAACAAGGTCCAATCAGGCTGAAACGTTACAGGAAGGTAGTATCTATTGAGTTGTAAGTGATCTGAACGTTTCAAGATGATAGCACTTTCCTAAGGGGGTCAAACCATGTCCCAAAGGTCACCGGATCTGGTGTCAATTTAAAGAAGTAGTCCAGTTACATATTTGTGGGCTTATAACTTGGCTTCTGAATGTCCTAGAGAGATCAGGTTTGTTTTATTGTACTCCAACCAACAGCCCCTACATCCACAAAAAGGAATGGAGTCATTAGCACTTATGGTTTTTAAATGGCACCCAGAATTATGTTGCACGAAGCACAATTTCACATCATTCTGGTTCCATTTGTGTGAAAACAAGGTCCAATCAGGCTGAAACGTTACAAGAAGGTAGAATCTATTGAGTTGTAAGTGATCTGAACGTTTCAAGATGATCGCACATTCCTATAGGGGGTCAAACCATGTCCCAAAGGTCACCGGGCCTGGTGTCACTTTAAAGAAGTAGTCCAGTTACACCTTTGTGGGCTTATAACTTGGCTTCTGAATGTCCTAGAGAGGTCAGGTTTGTTTTAGTGTACTCCAATCAACAGCCCCTACAACCACAAAAGGAATGGAGTCATTAGCACTTATGGTTTGTAAATGGCACCCAGAATTATGTTGCACGAAGCACAATTTCACATCATTCTGGGTCCATTTGTGTGAAAACAAGGTCCAATCAGGCTGAAACGTTACAAGAAGGTAGAATCTATTGAGTTGTAAGTGATCTGAACGTTTCAAGATGATCGCACTTTCCTAAGGGGGTCAAACCATGTCCCAAAGGTCACCGGGCCTGGTGTCACTTTAAAGAAGTAGTCCAGTTACACCTTTGTTGGCTTATAACTTGGCTTCTGAATATCCTAGAGAGGTCAGGTTTTTTTTAGAGTACTCCAATTAACAGCCCCCATTACCACTAAAAGGAATGGAGTCATTAGCACTTATGGTTTTTAAATGGCACCCAGAATTATGTTGCACGAAGCACAATTTCACATCATTCTGGGTTCATTTGTGTGAAAACAAGGTCCAATCAGGCTGAAACGTTACAAGAAGGTAGAATCTATTGAGTTGTAAGTGATCTGAACGTTTCATGATGATCGCACATTCCTATAGGGGGTAAAACCATGTCCCAAAGGTCACCGGGCCTGGTGTCACTTTAAAGAAGTAGTCCAGTTACACATTTGTGGGCTTATAACTTGGCTTCTGAATGTCCTAGAGAGATCAGGTTTGTTTTAGAGTACTCCAATTAACAGCCCCCATTACCACTAAAAGGAATGGAGTCATTAGCACTTATGGTTTTTAAATGGCACCCAGAATTATGTTGCACGAAGCACAATTTCACATCATTCTGGGTTCATTTGTTTGAAAACAAGGTCCAATCAAGCTGAAACGTTACAAAAAGGTAGAATCTATTGAGTTGTAAGTGATCTGAACGTTTCATGATGATAGCACTTTCCTAAGGGGGTCAAACCATGTCCCAAAGTTCACCGGATCTGGTGTCAATTTAAAGAAGTAGTCCAGTTACACATTTGTGGGCTTATAACTTGGCTTCTGAATGTCCTAGAGAGATCAGGTTTGTTTTAATGTACTCCAACCAACAGCCCCTACAACCACAAAAAGGAATGGAGTCATTAGCACTTATGGTTTGTAAATGGAACCCAGAATTATGTTGCACGAAGCACAATTTCACATCATTCTGGGTTCATTTGTGTGAAAACAAGGTCCATTCAGGCTGAAACATTACAGGAAGGTAGAATCTATTGAGTTGTAAGTGATCTGAACGTTTCATGATGATAGCACTTTCCTAAGGGGGTCAAACCATGTCCCAAAGGTCACCGGATCTGGTGTCAATTTAAAGAAGTAGTCCAGTTACACCTTTGTGGGCTTATAACTTGGCTTCTGAATGTCCTAGAGAGATCAGGTTTGTTTTAATGTACTCCAACCAACAGCCCCTACAACCACAAAAAGGAATGGAGTCATTAGCACTTATGGTTTGTAAATGGCACCCAGAATTATGTTGCACGAAGCACAATTTCACATCATTCTGGGTCCATTTGTGTGAAAACAAGGTCCAATCAGGCTGAAACGTTACAAGAAGGTAGAATCTATTGAGTTGTAAGTGATCTGAACGTTTCAAGATGATCGCACATTCCTATAGGGGGTCAAACCATGTCCCAAATGTCACCGGGCCTGGTGTCACTTTAAAGAAGTAGTCCAGTTACACCTTTGTGGGCTTATAACTTGGCTTCTGAATATCCTAGAGAGGTCAGGTTTGTTTTAGTGTACTCCAGTTAAAAGCCCCCATTACCACTAAAAGGAATGGAGTCATTAGCACTTATGGTTTTTAAATGGCACCCAGAATTATGTTGCACGAAGCACAATTTCACATCATTCTGGGTTCATTTGTTTGAAAACAAGGTCCAATCAGGCTGAAACGTTACAACAAGGTAGAGTCTATTGAGTTGTAAGTGATCTGAACGTTTCATGATGATAGCACTTTCCTAAGGGGGTCAAACCATGTCCCAAAGGTCACCGGATCTGGTGTCAATTTAAAGAAGTAGTCCAGTTACACATTTGTGGGCTTATAACTTGGCTTCTGAATGTCCTAGAGAGATCAGGTTTGTTTTAATGTACTCCAACCATCAGCCCCTACAACCACAAAAAGGAATGGAGTCATTAGCACTTATGGTTTGTAAATGGAACCCAGAATTATGTTGCACGAAGCACAATTTCACATCATTCTGGGTTCATTTGTGTGAAAACAAGGTCCAATCAGGCTGAAACATTACAGGAAGGTAGAATCTATTGAGTTGTAAGTGATCTGAACGTTTCATGATGATAGCACTTTCCTAAGGGGGTCAAACCATGTCCCAAAGGTCACCTGATCTGCTGTCAATTTAAAGAAGTAGTCCAGTTACACCTTTGTGGGCTTATAACTTGGCTTCTGAATGTCCTAGAGAGTTCAGGTTTGTTTTAATGTACTCCAACCAACAGCCCCTACAACCACAAAAAGGAATGGAGTCATTAGCACTTATGGTTTGTAAATGGCACCCAGAATTATGTTGCACAAAGCACAATTTCACATCATTCTGGGTCCATTTGTGTGAAAACAAGGTCCAATCAGGCTGAAACGTTACAAGAAGGTAGAATCTATTGAGTTGTAAGGGATCTGAACGTTTCATGATGATCGCACATTCCTATAGGGGGTCAAACCATGTCCCAAATGTCACCGGGCCTGGTGTCACTTTAAAGAAGTAGTCCAGTTACACCTTTGTGGGCTTATAACTTGGCTTCTGAATATCCTAGAGAGGTCAGGTTTGTTTTAGAGTACTCCAGTTAAAAGCCCCCATTACCACTAAAGGAATGGAGTCATTAGCACTTATGGTTTTTAAATGGCACCCAGAATTATGTTGCACGAAGCACAATTTCACATCATTCTGGGTTCATTTGAGTGAAAACAAGGTCCAATCAGGCTGAAACTTTACAAGAAGGTAGAATCTATTGAGTTGTAAGTGATCTGAACGTTTCGTGATGATCGCACATTTCTGTAGGGGGTAAAACCATGTCCCAAAGGTCACCGGGCCTGGTGTCACTTTAAAGAAGTAGTCCAGTTACACATTTGTGGGCTTATAACTTGGCTTCTGAATGTCCTAGAGAGATCAGGTTTGTTTTAGTGTACTCCAATCAACAGGTCCTACAACCACAAAAAGGAATGGAGTCATTAGCACTTATGGTTTGTAAATGGCACCCAGAATTATGTTGCACGAAGCACAATTTCACATCATTCTGGGTCCATTTGTGTGAAAACAAGGTCCAATCAGGCTGAAACGTTACAAGAAGGTAGAATCTATTGAGTTGTAAGTGATCTGAACGTTTCAAGATGATCGCACTTTCCTAAGGGGGTCAAACCATGTCCCAAAGGTCACCGGGCCTGGTGTCACTTTAAAGAAGTAGTCCAGTTACACCTTTGTTGGCTTATAACTTGGCTTCTGAATATCCTAGAGAGGTCAGGTTTGTTTTAGAGTACTCCAATTAACAGCCCCCATTACCACTAAAAGGAATGGAGTCATTAGCACTTATGGTTTTTAAATGGCACCCAGAATTATGTTGCACGAAGCACAATTTCACATCATTCTGGGTTCATTTGTGTGAAAACAAGGTCCAATCAGGCTGAAACGTTACAAGAAGGTAGAATCTATTGAGTTGTAAGTGATCTGAACGTTTCATGATGATCGCACATTCCTATAGGGGGTAAAACCATGTCCCAAAGGTCACCGGGCCTGGTGTCACTTTAAAGAAGTAGTCCAGTTACACATTTGTGGGCTTATAACTTGGCTTCTGAATGTCCTAGAGAGATCAGGTTTGTTTTAGAGTACTCCAATTAACAGCCCCCATTACCACTAAAAGGAATGGAGTCATTAGCACTTATGGTTTTTAAATGGCACCCAGAATTATGTTGCACGAAGCACAATTTCACATCATTCTGGGTTCATTTGTTTGAAAACAAGGTCCAATCAAGCTGAAACGTTACAAAAAGGTAGAATCTATTGAGTTGTAAGTGATCTGAACGTTTCATGATGATAGCACTTTCCTAAGGGGGTCAAACCATGTCCCAAAGTTCACCGGATCTGGTGTCAATTTAAAGAAGTAGTCCAGTTACACATTTGTGGGCTTATAACTTGGCTTCTGAATGTCCTAGAGAGATCAGGTTTGTTTTAATGTACTCCAACCAACAGCCCCTACAACCACAAAAAGGAATGGAGTCATTAGCACTTATGGTTTGTAAATGGAACCCAGAATTATGTTGCACGAAGCACAATTTCACATCATTCTGGGTTCATTTGTGTGAAAACAAGGTCCATTCAGGCTGAAACATTACAGGAAGGTAGAATCTATTGAGTTGTAAGTGATCTGAACGTTTCATGATGATAGCACTTTCCTAAGGGGGTCAAACCATGTCCCAAAGGTCACCGGATCTGGTGTCAATTTAAAGAAGTAGTCCAGTTACACCTTTGTGGGCTTATAACTTGGCTTCTGAATGTCCTAGAGAGATCAGGTTTGTTTTAATGTACTCCAACCAACAGCCCCTACAACCACAAAAAGGAATGGAGTCATTAGCACTTATGGTTTGTAAATGGCACCCAGAATTATGTTGCACGAAGCACAATTTCACATCATTCTGTGTCCATTTGTGTGAAAACAAGGTCCAATCAGGCTGAAACGTTACAAGAAGGTAGAATCTATTGAGTTGTAAGTGATCTGAACGTTTCAAGATGATCGCACATTCCTATAGGGGGTCAAACCATGTCCCAAATGTCACCGGGCCTGGTGTCACTTTAAAGAAGTAGTCCAGTTACACCTTTGTGGGCTTATAACTTGGCTTCTGAATATCCTAGAGAGGTCAGGTTTGTTTTAGTGTACTCCAGTTAAAAGCCCCCATTACCACTAAAAGGAATGGAGTCATTAGCACTTATGGTTTTTAAATGGCACCCAGAATTATGTTGCACGAAGCACAATTTCACATCATTCTGGGTTCATTTGTTTGAAAACAAGGTCCAATCAGGCTGAAACGTTACAACAAGGTAGAGTCTATTGAGTTGTAAGTGATCTGAACGTTTCATGATGATAGCACTTTCCTAAGGGGGTCAAACCATGTCCCAAAGGTCACCGGATCTGGTGTCAATTTAAAGAAGTAGTCCAGTTACACCTTTGTGGAATTATAACTTGGCTTCTGAATGTCCTAGAGAGATCAGGTTTGTTTTAGTATACTCCAATCAACAGCCCTTACAACCACAAAAAGGAATGGAGTCATTAGCACTTATGGTTTGTAAATGGCACCCAGAATTATGTTGCACGAAGCACAATTTCACATCATTCTGGGTTCATTTGTGTGAAAACAAGGTCCAATCAGGCTGAAACGTTACAGGAAGGTAGAATCTATTGAGTTGTAAGTGATCTGAACGTTTCATGATGATAGCACTTTCCTAAGGGGGTCAAACCATGTCCCAAAGGTCACCGGATCTGGTGTCAATTTAAAGAAGTAGTCCAGTTACACATTTGTGGGCTTATAACTTGGCTTCTGAATGTCCTAGAGAGATCAGGTTTGTTTTTAATGTACTCCAACCATCAGCCCCTACAACCACAAAAAGGAATGGAGTCATTAGCACTTATGGTTTGTAAATGGACCCCAGAATTATGTTGCACGAAGCACAATTTCACATCATTCTGGGTTCATTTGTGTGAAAACAAGGTCCAATCAGGCTGAAACATTACAGGAAGGTAGAATCTATTGAGTTGTAAGTGATCTGAACGTTTCATGATGATAGCACTTTCCTAAGGGGGTCAAACCATGTCCCAAAGGTCACCTGATCTGGTGTCAATTTAAAGAAGTAGTCCAGTTACACCTTTGTGGGCTTATAACTTGGCTTCTGAATGTCCTAGAGAGTTCAGGTTTGTTTTAATGTACTCCAACCAACAGCCCCTACAACCACAAAAAGGAATGGAGTCATTAGCACTTATGGTTTGTAAATGGCACCCAGAATTATGTTGCACAAAGCACAATTTCACATCATTCTGGGTCCATTTGTGTGAAAACAAGGTCCAATCAGGCTGAAACGTTACAAGAAGGTAGAATCTATTGAGTTGTAAGGGATCTGAACGTTTCATGATGATCGCACATTCCTATAGGGGGTCAAACCATGTCCCAAATGTCACCGGGCCTGGTGTCACTTTAAAGAAGTAGTCCAGTTACACCTTTGTGGGCTTATAACTTGGCTTCTGAATATCCTAGAGAGGTCAGGTTTGTTTTAGAGTACTCCAGTTAAAAGCCCCCATTACCACTAAAGGAATGGAGTCATTAGCACTTATGGTTTTTAAATGGCACCCAGAATTATGTTGCACGAAGCACAATTTCACATCATTCTGGGTTCATTTGAGTGAAAACAAGGTCCAATCAGGCTGAAACTTTACAAGAAGGTAGAATCTATTGAGTTGTAAGTGATCTGAACGTTTCGTGATGATCGCACATTTCTGTAGGGGGTAAAACCATGTCCCAAAGGTCACCGGGCCTGGTGTCACTTTAAAGAAGTAGTCCAGTTACACATTTGTGGGCTTATAACTTGGCTTCTGAATGTCCTAGAGAGATCAGGTTTGTTTTAGTGTACTCCAATCAACAGGTCCTACAACCACAAAAAGGAATGGAGTCATTAGCACTTATGGTTTGTAAATGACACCCAGAATTATGTTGCACGAAGCACAATTTCACATCATTCTGGGTCCATTTGTGTGAAAATAAGGTCCAATCAGGCTGAAACGTTACAAGAAGGTAGAATCTATTGAGTTGTAAGTGATCTGAACGTTTCATGATGATCGCACATTCCTATAGGGGGTCAAACCATGTCCCAAAGGTCACCGGGCCTGGTGTCAATTTAAAGAATTAGTCCAATTACACCTTTGAGGGCTTATAACTTGGCTTCTGAATGTCCTAGAGAGATTGGGTTTGTTTTAGTGTACTCCAATCAACAGCCCCTACAACCTCAAAAAGGAATGGAATCATTAGCGCTTATGGTTTTTAAATGGCACCCAGAATTATGTTGCACGAAGCACAATTTCACATCATTCTGGGTTCATTTGTGTGAAAACAAGGTCCAATCAGGCTGAAACGTTACAGGAAGGTAGAATCTATTGAGTTGTAAGTGATCTGAACGTTTCATGATGATAGCACTTTCCTAAGGGGGTCAAACCATGTCCCAAAGGTCACCGGATCTGGTGTCAATTTAAAGAAGTAGTCCAGTTACACCTTTGTGGGCTTATAACTTGGCTTCTGAATGTCCTAGAGAGATCAGGTTTGTTTTAGTATACTTCAATCAACAGCCCTTAGAACCACAAAAAGGAATGGAGTCATTAGCACTTATGGTTTTTAAATGGCACCCAGAATTATGTTGCACAAAGCACAATTTCACATCATTCTGGGTTCATTTGTGTGAAAACAAGGTCCAATCAGGCTGAAACGTTACAGGAAGGTAGAATCAATTGAGTTGTAAGTGATCTGAACGTTTCAAGATGATCGCACATTCCGATAGGGGGTCAAACCATGTCCCAAAGGTAACCGGGCCTGGTGTCACTTTAAAGAAGCAGTCCAGTTACACCTTTGTGGGCTTATAACTTGGCTTCTGAATGTCCTAGAGAGGTTAGGTTTGTTTTAGTGTACTCCAATCAACAGCCCCTACAACCACAAAAAGGAATGGAGTCATTAGCACTTAAGGTTTGTAAATGGCACCCAGAATTATGTTGCACAAAGCACAATTTCACATCATTCTGGGTCCATTTGTGTGAAAACAAGGTCCAATCAGGCTGAAACGCTACAACAAGGTAGAATCTATTGAGTTGTAAGTGATCTGAACGTTTCATGATGATAGCACTTTCCTAAGGGGGTCAAACCATGTCCCAAAGGTCACCGGGCCTGGTGTCACTTTAAAGAAGCAGTCCAGTTACACCTTTGTGGGCTTATAACTTGGCTTCTGAATGTCCTAGAGAGGTTAGGTTTGTTTTAGTGTTCCCCAATCAACAGCCCCTACAACCACAAAAAGGAATGGAGTCATTAGCACTTATGGTTTGTAAATGGCACCCAGAATTATGTTGCACGAAGCACAATTTCACATCATTCTGGGTTCATTTGTGTGAAAACAAGGTCCAATCAGGCTGAAACGTTACAGGAAGGTAGAATCTATTGAGTTGTAAGTGATCTGAACGTTTCATGATGATAGCACTTTCCTAAGGGGGTCAAACCATGTCCCAAAGGTCACCGGGCCTGGTGTCACTTTAAAGAAGTAGTCCAGTTACACCTTTGTGGGCTTATAACTTGGCTTCTGAATGTCCTAGAGAGGTTAGGTTTGTTTTAGTGTACTCCAATCAACAGCCCCTACAACCACAAAAAGGAATGGAGTCATTAGCACTTAAGGTTTGTAAATGGCACCCAGAATTATGTTGCACGAAGCACAATTTCACATCATTCTGGGTCTATTTGTGTGAAAACAAGGTCCAATCAGGCTGAAACGCTACAAGAAGGTAGAATCTATTGAGTTGTAAGTGATCTGAACATTTCAAGATGATCGCACATTCCTATAGGGGGTAAAACCATGTCCCAAAGGTCACCGGGCCTGGTGTCACTTTAAAGAAGTAGTCCAGTTACACCTTTGAGGGCTTATAACTTGGCTTCTGAATGTCCTAGAGAGATCAGGTTTGTTTTAGTGTACTCCAATCAACAGCCCCTACAACCTATAAAAGGAATGGAGTCATTAGCACTTATGGTTTTTAAATGGCACCCAGAATGATGTTGCACGAAGCACAATTTCACATCATTCTGGGTTCATTTGTGTGAAAACAAGGTCCAATCAGGCTGAAATGTTACAGGAATCCATGCTTTCGTTCTTTTTTAAACACAGAAACAGTTTTGTTTACCTGTTTGTAGCTACGGTTTGTAGCTACGGTTTCGATGACTCGTTGGATCGACGTAAGTTGCCATCAGTGCCAATATTTCATTTGTGTGATGGTGATGACTCAATTGCAAACGCATGGGATTTTGCGGGCTTATTTCACTTAACGTCAGCGCCACCCCCTTATCAGTCGATGTAAGAAAAACGTGTTTAAGAGACTGTTTTTCATGATCGGTGAAAGTTCTGTCCATCACATGGATTGCATCGTAAGACGCCGAAGACATACTGTACAGGAAGATCAAGGGGTTTAAATTACGTGCACCCCCCCAAAAAATGTGTAGGGCGCATTATCCACTGTAGACATATAAACTGGGATTCATTAATAAGTGGCTCGAGGGTAATGCTTTTAATGTCTACTGTTGATACGGGGACACGTTCAGGTCACCCAAACGTGATTTGTATTTATATAGCCTTTTGACACCAGGGATTGTATGTTCACCGCAGACATTCTGTTGCGATTCATCATCGTTGCGCACGTCTACTAAAACCCACCAAACCTCGAGACTTGAATCTACTGATTGTCTATTAGTAGTATACCGCTTTACACGCAAAGCCATGGTCTCGTGACGAAACTCGTGGTCATGGCGAGTCAGGTGAAAATGTTAGACGACCCAGCCGTTGAATTCACTAAGAGCACGGGTTGTTTGTGCACCAAATCAGTACGTGATCATAGGTGGTATAAGGTGCAGGGCATCACTAGGGCGTTGGATTCGATGAGGAGGGTGAAATCGCGCGGTCATGACAACATGATTGTCATGGACTTGTTTATCAAAATTGTGACCGACTTGCACAGTAACTCCTCTGCTGCCCGCAGATAAACGGAGAAGGAAGTGACGCGCCACCATCAGCGTCAGCCTGAAGAAGCCGGCAGCTGTCGGTGAAACCGTAGCTACAAACAGGTAAACAAAACTGTTTCTGTGTTTAAAAAAGAACAAAAGCATGGATTTACAAAGACACAGCAAGAACACACCTAAGATGTTACAGGAAGGTAGAATCTATTGAGTTGTAAGTGATCTGAACGTTTCATGATGATAGCACTTTCCTAAGGGGGCCAAACCATGTCCCAAAGGTCACCGGATCTGGTGTCAATTTAAAGAAGTAGTCCAGTTACACCTTTGTGGGCTTATAACTTGGCTTCTGAATGTCCTAGAGAGATCAGGTTTGTTTTAGTATACTCAAATCAACAGCCCCTACAACCACAAAAAGGAATGGAGTCATTAGCACTTATGGTGTTTAAATGGCACCCAGAATTATGTTGCACGAAGCACAGTTTCACATCATTCTGGGTTCTGTGTGTGAAAACAAGGTCCAATCAGGCTGAAACGTTACAGGAAGGTAGAATCTATAGAGTTGTAAGTGATCTGAACGTTTCATGATGATAGCACTTTCCAAAGGGGGTCAAACCATGTCCCAATGGTCACCGGGCCTGGTGTCACTTTAAAGAAGTAGTCCAGTTACACCTTTGTGAGCTTATAACTTGGCTTCTGAATGTCCTAGAGAGGTTAGGTTTGTTTTAGTGTACTCCAATCAACAGCCCCTACAACCACAAAACGGAATGGAGTCATTAGCGCTTAAGGTTTGTAAATTGCACCCAGAATTATGTTGCACGAAGCACAATTTCACATCATTCTGGGTCCATTTGTGTGAAAACAAGGTCCAATCAGGCTGAAACGCTACAAGAAGGTAGAATCTTTTGAGTTGTAAGTGATCTGAACGTTTCAAGATGATCGCACATTCCTATAGGGGGTAAAACCATGTCCCAAAGGTCACCGGGCCTGGTGTCACTTTAAAGAAGTAGTCCAGTTACACCTTTGAGGGCTTATAACTTGGCTTCTGAATGTCCTAGAGAGATCAGGTTTGTTTTAGTGTACTCCAATCAACAGCCCCTACAACCTACAAAAAGGAATGGAGTCATTAGCACTTATGGTTTTTAAATGGCACCCAGAATTATGTTGCACGAAGCACAATTTCACATCATTCTGGGTTCATTTGTGTGAAAACAAGGTCCAATCAGTCTGAAATGTTACAGGAAGGTAGAATCTATTGCGTTGTAAGTGATCTGAACGTTTCATGATGATAGCACTTTCCTAAGGGGGTCAAACCATGTCCCAAAGGTCACCGGGCCTGGTGTCACTTTAAAGAAATAGTCCAGTTACACATTTGTGGGCTTATAACTTGGCTTCTGAATGTCCTAGAGAGATCAGGTTTGTTTTAGTATACTCCAATCAACAGCCCCTACAACCACAAAAAGGAATGGAGTCATTAGCACTTATGGTGTTTAAATGGCACCCAGAATTATGTTGCACGAAGCACAATTTCACATCATTCTGGGTTCATTTGTGTGAAAACAAGGTCCAATGAGGCTGAAATGTTACAGGAAGGTAGAATCTATTGAGTTGTAAGTGATCTGAACGTTTCATGATGATAGCACTTTCCTAAGGGGGTCAAACCATGTCCCAAAGGTCACCGGATCTGGTGTCACTTTAAAGAAGTAGTCCAGTTACACATTTGTGGGCTTATAACTTGGCTTCTGAATGTCCTAGAGAGATCAGGTTTGTTTTAGTATACTCCAATCAACAGCCCCTACAACCACAAAAAGGAATGGAGTCATTAGCAGTTATGGTGTTTAAATGGCACCCAGAATTATGTTGCACGAAGCACAATTTCACATCATTCTGGGTTCATTTGTGTGAAAACAAGGTCCAATCAGGCTGAAACGCTACAAGAAGGTAGAATCTATTAAGTTGTAAGTGATCTGAACGTTTCATGATGATAGCACTTTCCTAAGGGGGTCAAACCATGTCCCAAAGGTCACCGAGCCTGGTGTCACTTTAAAGAAGTAGTCCAGTTACACCTTTGTGGGCTTATAACTTGGCTTCTGAATGTCCTAGAGAGGTTAGGTTTGTTTTAGTGTACTCCAATCAACAGCCCCTACAACCTCAAAAAGGAATGGAGTCATTAGCACTTATGGTGTTTAAATGGCACCCAGAATTATGTTGCACGAAGCACAATTTCACATCATTCTGGGTTCATTTGTGTGAAAACAAGGTCCAATGAGGCTGAAATGTTACAGGAAGGTAGAATCTATTGAGTTGTAAGTGATCTGAACGTTTCATGATGATAGCACTTTCCTAAGGGGGTCAAACCATGTCCCAAAGGTCACCGGATCTGGTGTCACTTTAAAGAAGTAGTCCAGTTACACATTTGTGGGCTTATAACTTGGCTTCTGAATGTCCTAGAGAGATCAGGTTTGTTTTAGTATACTCCAATCAACAGCCCCTACAACCACAAAAAGGAATGGAGTCATTAGCACTTATGGTGTTTAAATGGCACCCAGAATTATGTTGCACGAAGCACAATTTCACATCATTCTGGGTTCATTTGTGTGAAAACAAGGTCCAATCAGGCTGAAACGCTACAAGAAGGTAGAATCTATTAAGTTGTAAGTGATCTGAACGTTTCATGATGATAGCACTTTCCTAAGGGGGTCAAACCATGTCCCAAAGGTCACCGAGCCTGGTGTCACTTTAAAGAAGTAGTCCAGTTACACCTTTGTGGGCTTATAACTTGGCTTCTGAATGTCCTAGAGAGGTTAGGTTTGTTTTAGTGTACTCCAATCAACAGCCCCTACAACCACAAAAAGGAATGGAGTCATTAGCACTTATGGTTTGTAAATGGCACCCAGAATTATGTTGCACGAAGCAAAATTTCACATCATTCTGGGTTCATTTGTGTGAAAACAAGGTCCAATCAGGCTGAAACGTTACAGGAAGGTAGAATCTATTGAGTTGTAAGTGATCTGAACGTTTCATGATGATAGCACTTTCCTAAGGGGGTCAAACCATGTCCCAAAGGTCACCGGATCTGGTGTCAATTTAAAGAAGTAGTCCAGTTACACATTTGTGGGCTTATAACTTGGCTTCTGAATGTCCTAGAGAGATCAGGTTTGTTTTAATGTACTCCAACCAACAGCCCCTACAACCACAAAAAGGAATGGAGTCATTAGCACTTATGGTTTGTAAATGGCACCCAGAATTATGTTGCACGAAGCACAATTTCACATCATTCTGGGTCCATTTGTGTGAAAACAAGGTCCAATCAGGCTGAAACGTTACAAGAAGGTAGAATCTATTGAGTTGTAAGTGATCTGAATGTTTCATGATGATCGCACATTCCTATAGGGGGTCAAACCATGTCCCAAAGGTCACCGGGCCTAGTGTCACTTTAAAGAAGTAGTCCAGTTACACCTTTGAGGGCTTATAACTTGGCTTCTGAATATCCTAGAGAGATCAGGTTTGTTTTAGTATACTCCAATCAACAGCCCCTACAACCTCAAAAAGGAATGGAGTCATTAGCACTTATGGTTTTTAAATGGCACCCAGAATTATGTTGCACGAAGCACAATTTCACATAATTCTGGGTTCATTTGTGTGAAAACAAGGTCCAATCAGGCTGAAATGTTACAGGAAGGTAGAATCTATTGAGTTGTAAGTGATCTGAACGTTTCATGATGATAGCACTTTCCTAAGGGGGTCAAACCATGTCCCAAAGGTCACCGGATCTGGTGTCAATTTAAAGAAGTAGTCCAGTTACACCTTTGTGGGCTTATAACTTGGCTTCTGAATGTCCTAGAGAGATCAGGTTTGTTTTAGTATACTCCAATCAACAGCCCCTACAACCACAAAAAGGAATGGAGTCATTAGCACTTATGGTTTGTAAATGGCACCCAGAATTATGTTGCACGAAGCACAATTTCACATCATTCTGGGTTCATTTGTGTGAAAACAAGGTCCAATCAGGCTGAAATGTTACAGGAAGGTAGAATCTATTGAGTTGTAAGTGATCTGAACGTTTCATGATGATAGCACTTTCCTAAGGGGGTCAAACCATGTCCCAAAGGTCCCCGGATCTGGTGTCAATTTAAAGAAGTAGTCCAGTTACACCTTTGTGGGCTTATAACTTGGCTTCTGAATGCCCTAGAGAGATCAGGTTTGTTTTAGTATACTCCAATCAACAGCCCCTACAACCACAAAAAGGAATGGAGTCATTAGCACTTATGGTTTTTAAATGGCACCCAGAATTATGTTGCACGAAGCACAATTTCACATCATTCTGGGTTCATTTGTGTGAAAACAAGGTCCAATCAGGCTGAAACGTCACAGGAAACTAAAATCTATTGAGTTGTAAGTGATCTGAACGTTTCAAGTTGATCGCACATTCCTATAGGGGGTCAAACCATGTCCCAAAGGTCACCGGGCCTGGTGTCAATTTAAAGAAGCAGTCCAGTTACACCTTTGTGGGCTTATAACTTGGCTTCTGAATGTCCTAGAGAGATCAGGTTTGTTTTAGTATACTCCAATCAACAGCCCCTACAACCACAAAAAGGAATGGAGTCATTAGCACTTATGGTTTTTAAATGGCACCCAGAATTATGTTGCACGGAGCACAATTTCACATCATTCTGGGTTCATTTGTGTGAAAACAAGGTCCAATCAGGCTGAAATGTTACAGGAAGGTAGAATCTATTGAGTTGTAAGTGATCTGAACGTTTCATGATGATAGCACTTTCCTAAGGGGGTCAAACCATGTCCCAAAGGTCCCCGGATCTGGTGTCAATTTAAAGAAGTAGTCCAGTTACACCTTTGTGGGCTTATAACTTGGCTTCTGAATGCCCTAGAGAGATCAGGTTTGTTTTAGTATACTCCAATCAACAGCCCCTACAACCACAAAAAGGAATGGAGTCATTAGCACTTATGGTTTTTAAATGGCACCCAGAATTATGTTGCACGAAGCACAATTTCACATCATTCTGGGTTCATTTGTGTGAAAACAAGGTCCAATCAGGCTGAAACGTTACAGGAAACTAAAATCTATTGAGTTGTAAGTGATCTGAACGTTTCAAGATGATCGCACATTCCTATAGGGGGTCAAACCATGTCCCAAAGGTCACCGGGCCTGGTGTCACTTTAAAGAAGCAGTCCAGTTACACCTTTGTGGGCTTATAACTTGGCTTCTGAATGTCCTAGAGAGGTTAGGTTTGTTTTAGTGTTCTCCAATCAACAGCCCCTACAACCACAAAAAGGAATGGAGTCATTAGCACTTATGGTTTGTAAATGGCACCCAGAATTATGTTGCACGAAGCACAATTTCACATCATTCTGGGTTCATTTGTGTGAAAACAAGGTCCAATCAGGCTGAAACATTACAAGAAGGTAGAATCTATTGAGTTGTAAGTGATCTGAACGTTTCATGATGATCGCACATTCCTATAGGGGGTCAAACCATGTCCCAAAGGTCACCGGGCCTGGTGTCACTTTAAAGAAGTAGTCCAGTTACACCTTTGAGGGCTTATAACTTGGCTTCTGAATATCCTAGAGAGATCAGGTTTGTTTTAGTGTACTCCAATCAACAGCCCCTACAACCTCAAAAAGGAATGGAGTCATTAGCACTTATGGTTTGTAAATGGCACCCAGAATTATGTTGCACGAAGCAAAATTTCACATCATTCTGGGTTCATTTGTGTGAAAACAAGGTCCAATCAGGCTGAAACGTTACAGGAAGGTAGAATCTATTGAGTTGTAAGTGATCTGAACGTTTCATGATGATAGCACTTTCCTAAGGGGGTCAAACCATGTCCCAAAGGTCACCGGATCTGGTGTCAATTTAAAGAAGTAGTCCAGTTACACATTTGTGGGCTTATAACTTGGCTTCTGAATGTCCTAGAGAGATCAGGTTTGTTTTAATGTACTCCAACCAACAGCCCCTACAACCACAAAAAGGAATGGAGTCATTAGCACTTATGGTTTGTAAATGGCACCCAGAATTATGTTGCACGAAGCACAATTTCACATCATTCTGGGTCCATTTGTGTGAAAACAAGGTCCAATCAGGCTGAAACGTTACAAGAAGGTAGAATCTATTGAGTTGTAAGTGATCTGAATGTTTCATGATGATCGCACATTCCTATAGGGGGTCAAACCATGTCCCAAAGGTCACCGGGCCTAGTGTCACTTTAAAGAAGTAGTCCAGTTACACCTTTGAGGGCTTATAACTTGGCTTCTGAATATCCTAGAGAGATCAGGTTTGTTTTAGTATACTCCAATCAACAGCCCCTACAACCTCAAAAAGGAATGGAGTCATTAGCACTTATGGTTTTTAAATGGCACCCAGAATTATGTTGCACGAAGCACAATTTCACATAATTCTGGGTTCATTTGTGTGAAAACAAGGTCCAATCAGGCTGAAATGTTACAGGAAGGTAGAATCTATTGAGTTGTAAGTGATCTGAACGTTTCATGATGATAGCACTTTCCTAAGGGGGTCAAACCATGTCCCAAAGGTCACCGGATCTGGTGTCAATTTAAAGAAGTAGTCCAGTTACACCTTTGTGGGCTTATAACTTGGCTTCTGAATGTCCTAGAGAGATCAGGTTTGTTTTAGTATACTCCAATCAACAGCCCCTACAACCACAAAAAGGAATGGAGTCATTAGCACTTATGGTTTGTAAATGGCACCCAGAATTATGTTGCACGAAGCACAATTTCACATCATTCTGGGTTCATTTGTGTGAAAACAAGGTCCAATCAGGCTGAAATGTTACAGGAAGGTAGAATCTATTGAGTTGTAAGTGATCTGAACGTTTCATGATGATAGCACTTTCCTAAGGGGGTCAAACCATGTCCCAAAGGTCCCCGGATCTGGTGTCAATTTAAAGAAGTAGTCCAGTTACACCTTTGTGGGCTTATAACTTGGCTTCTGAATGCCCTAGAGAGATCAGGTTTGTTTTAGTATACTCCAATCAACAGCCCCTACAACCACAAAAAGGAATGGAGTCATTAGCACTTATGGTTTTTAAATGGCACCCAGAATTATGTTGCACGAAGCACAATTTCACATCATTCTGGGTTCATTTGTGTGAAAACAAGGTCCAATCAGGCTGAAACGTCACAGGAAACTAAAATCTATTGAGTTGTAAGTGATCTGAACGTTTCAAGTTGATCGCACATTCCTATAGGGGGTCAAACCATGTCCCAAAGGTCACCGGGCCTGGTGTCAATTTAAAGAAGCAGTCCAGTTACACCTTTGTGGGCTTATAACTTGGCTTCTGAATGTCCTAGAGAGATCAGGTTTGTTTTAGTATACTCCAATCAACAGCCCCTACAACCACAAAAAGGAATGGAGTCATTAGCACTTATGGTTTTTAAATGGCACCCAGAATTATGTTGCACGGAGCACAATTTCACATCATTCTGGGTTCATTTGTGTGAAAACAAGGTCCAATCAGGCTGAAATGTTACAGGAAGGTAGAATCTATTGAGTTGTAAGTGATCTGAACGTTTCATGATGATAGCACTTTCCTAAGGGGGTCAAACCATGTCCCAAAGGTCCCCGGATCTGGTGTCAATTTAAAGAAGTAGTCCAGTTACACCTTTGTGGGCTTATAACTTGGCTTCTGAATGCCCTAGAGAGATCAGGTTTGTTTTAGTATACTCCAATCAACAGCCCCTACAACCACAAAAAGGAATGGAGTCATTAGCACTTATGGTTTTTAAATGGCACCCAGAATTATGTTGCACGAAGCACAATTTCACATCATTCTGGGTTCATTTGTGTGAAAACAAGGTCCAATCAGGCTGAAACGTTACAGGAAACTAAAATCTATTGAGTTGTAAGTGATCTGAACGTTTCAAGATGATCGCACATTCCTATAGGGGGTCAAACCATGTCCCAAAGGTCACCGGGCCTGGTGTCACTTTAAAGAAGCAGTCCAGTTACACCTTTGTGGGCTTATAACTTGGCTTCTGAATGTCCTAGAGAGGTTAGGTTTGTTTTAGTGTTCTCCAATCAACAGCCCCTACAACCACAAAAAGGAATGGAGTCATTAGCACTTATGGTTTGTAAATGGCACCCAGAATTATGTTGCACGAAGCACAATTTCACATCATTCTGGGTTCATTTGTGTGAAAACAAGGTCCAATCAGGCTGAAACTTTACAGGAAGGTAGAATCTATTGAGTTGTAAGCGATCTGAACGTTTCATGATGATAGCACTTTCCTAAGGGGGTCAAACCATGTCCCAATGGTCACCGGGCCTGGTGTCACTTTAAAGAAGTAGTCCAGTTACACCTTTGTGAGCTTATAACTTGGCTTCTGAATGTCCTAGATAGGTTAGGTTTGTTTTAGTGTACTCCAATCAACAGCCCCTACAACCACAAAACGGAATGGAGTCATTAGCGCTTAAGGTTTGTAAATTGCACCCAGATTTATGTTGCACGAAGCACAATTTCACATCATTCTGGGTCCATTTGTGTGAAAACAAGGTCCAATCAGGCTGAAACGCTACAAGAAGGTAGAATCTTTTGAGTTGTAAGTGATCTGAACGTTTCAAGATGATCGCACATTCCTATAGGGGGTAAAACCATGTCCCAAAGGTCACCGGGCCTGGTGTCACTTTAAAGAAGTAGTCCAGTTACACCTTTGAGGGCTTATAACTTGGCTTCTGAATGTCCTAGAGAGATCAGGTTTGTTTTAGTGTACTCCAATCAACAGCCCCTACAACCTACAAAAAGGAATGGAGTCATTAGCACTTATGGTTTTTAAATGGCACCCAGAATTATGTTGCACGAAGCACAATTTCACATCATTCTGGGTTCATTTGTGTGAAAACAAGGTCCAATCAGTCTGAAATGTTACAGGAAGGTAGAATCTATTGCGTTGTAAGTGATCTGAACGTTTCATGATGATAGCACTTTCCTAAGGGGGTCAAACCATGTCCCAAAGGTCACCGGGCCTGGTGTCACTTTAAAGAAATAGTCCAGTTACACATTTGTGGGCTTATAACTTGGCTTCTGAATGTCCTAGAGAGATCAGGTTTGTTTTAGTATACTCCAATCAACAGCCCCTACAACCACAAAAAGGAATGGAGTCATTAGCACTTATGGTGTTTAAATGGCACCCAGAATTATGTTGCACGAAGCACAATTTCACATCATTCTGGGTTTCATTTGATTGAAAACAAGGTCCAATCAGGCTGAAATGTTACAGGAAGGTAGAATCTATTGAGTTGTAAGTGATCTGAACGTTTCATGATGATAGCACTTTCCTAAGGGGGTCAAACCATGTCCCAAAGGTCACCGGATCTGGTGTCACTTTAAAGAAGTAGTCCAGTTACACATTTGTGGGCTTATAACTTGGCTTCTGAATGTCCTAGAGAGATCAGGTTTGTTTTAGTATACTCCAATCAACAGCCCCTACAACCACAAAAAGGAATGGAGTCATTAGCACTTATGGTGTTTAAATGGCACCCAGAATTATGTTGCACGAAGCACAATTTCACATCATTCTGGGTTCATTTGTGTGAAAACAAGGTCCAATCAGGCTGAAACGCTACAAGAAGGTAGAATCTTTTGAGTTGTAAGTGATCTGAACGTTTCAAGATGATCGCACATTCCTATAGGGGGTAAAACCATGTCCCAAAGGTCACCGGGCCTGGTGTCACTTTAAAGAAGTAGTCCAGTTACACCTTTGAGGGCTTATAACTTGGCTTCTGAATGTCCTAGAGAGATCAGGTTTGTTTTAGTGTACTCCAATCAACAGCCCCTACAACCTACAAAAAGGAATGGAGTCATTAGCACTTATGGTTTTTAAATGGCACCCAGAATTATGTTGCACGAAGCACAATTTCACATCATTCTGGGTTCATTTGTGTGAAAACAAGGTCCAATCAGTCTGAAATGTTACAGGAAGGTAGAATCTATTGCGTTGTAAGTGATCTGAACGTTTCATGATGATAGCACTTTCCTAAGGGGGTCAAACCATGTCCCAAAGGTCACCGGGCCTGGTGTCACTTTAAAGAAATAGTCCAGTTACACATTTGTGGGCTTATAACTTGGCTTCTGAATGTCCTAGAGAGATCAGGTTTGTTTTAGTATACTCCAATCAACAGCCCCTACAACCACAAAAAGGAATGGAGTCATTAGCACTTATGGTGTTTAAATGGCACCCAGAATTATGTTGCACGAAGCACAATTTCACATCATTCTGGGTTCATTTGTGTGAAAACAAGGTCCAATCAGGCTGAAATGTTACAGGAAGGTAGAATCTATTGAGTTGTAAGTGATCTGAACGTTTCATGATGATAGCACTTTCCTAAGGGGGTCAAACCATGTCCCAAAGGTCACCGGATCTGGTGTCACTTTAAAGAAGTAGTCCAGTTACACATTTGTGTGCTTATAACTTGGCTTCTGAATGTCCTAGAGAGATCAGGTTTGTTTTAGTATACTCCAATCAACAGCCCCTACAACCACAAAAAGGAATGGAGTCATTAGCACTTATGGTGTTTAAATGGCACCCAGAATTATGTTGCACGAAGCACAATTTCACATCATTCTGGGTTCATTTGTGTGAAAACAAGGTCCAATCAGGCTGAAACGCTACAAGAAGGTAGAATCTATTGAGTTGTAAGTGATCTGAACGTTTCATGATGATAGCACTTTCCTAAGGGGGTCAAAGCATGTCCCAAAGGTCACCGAGCCTGGTGTCACTTTAAAGAAGTAGTCCAGTTACACCTTTGTGGGCTTATAACTTGGCTTCTGAATGTCCTAGAGAGGTTAGGTTTGTTTTAGTGTACTCCAATCAACAGCCCCTACAACCACAAAAAGGAATGGAGTCATTAGCACTTATGGTTTGTAAATGGCACCCAGAATTATGTTGCACGAAGCAAAATTTCACATCATTCTGGGTTCATTTGTGTGAAAACAAGGTCCAATCAGGCTGAAACGTTACAGGAAGGTAGAATCTATTGAGTTGTAAGTGATCTGAACGTTTCATGATGATAGCACTTTCCTAAGGGGGTCAAACCATGTCCCAAAGGTCACCGGATCTGGTGTCAATTTAAAGAAGTAGTCCAGTTACACATTTGTGGGCTTATAACTTGGCTTCTGAATGTCCTAGAGAGATCAGGTTTGTTTTAATGTACTCCAACCAACAGCCCCTACAACCACAAAAAGGAATGGAGTCATTAGCACTTATGGTTTGTAAATGGCACCCAGAATTATGTTGCACGAAGCACAATTTCACATCATTCTGGGTCCATTTGTGTGAAAACAAGGTCCAATCAGGCTGAAACGTTACAAGAAGGTAGAATCTATTGAGTTGTAAGTGATCTGAATGTTTCATGATGATCGCACATTCCTATAGGGGGTCAAACCATGTCCCAAAGGTCACCGGGCCTAGTGTCACTTTAAAGAAGTAGTCCAGTTACACCTTTGAGGGCTTATAACTTGGCTTCTGAATATCCTAGAGAGATCAGGTTTGTTTTAGTATACTCCAATCAACAGCCCCTACAACCTCAAAAAGGAATGGAGTCATTAGCACTTATGGTTTTTAAATGGCACCCAGAATTATGTTGCAATAAGCACAATTTCACATAATTCTGGGTTCATTTGTGTGAAAACAAGGTCCAATCAGGCTGAAATGTTACAGGAAGGTAGAATCTATTGAGTTGTAAGTGATCTGAACGTTTCATGATGATAGCACTTTCCTAAGGGGGTCAAACCATGTCCCAAAGGTCACCGGATCTGGTGTCAATTTAAAGAAGTAGTCCAGTTACACCTTTGTGGGCTTATAACTTGGCTTCTGAATGTCCTAGAGAGATCAGGTTTGTTTTAGTATACTCCAATCAACAGCCCCTACAACCACAAAAAGGAATGGAGTCATTAGCACTTATGGTTTGTAAATGGCACCCAGAATTATGTTGCACGAAGCACAATTTCACATCATTCTGGGTTCATTTGTGTGAAAACAAGGTCCAATCAGGCTGAAATGTTACAGGAAGGTAGAATCTATTGAGTTGTAAGTGATCTGAACGTTTCATGATGATAGCACTTTCCTAAGGGGGTCAAACCATGTCCCAAAGGTCCCCGGATCTGGTGTCAATTTAAAGAAGTAGTCCAGTTACACCTTTGTGGGCTTATAACTTGGCTTCTGAATGCCCTAGAGAGATCAGGTTTGTTTTAGTATACTCCAATCAACAGCCCCTACAACCACAAAAAGGAATGGAGTCATTAGCACTTATGGTTTTTAAATGGCACCCAGAATTATGTTGCACGAAGCACAATTTCACATCATTCTGGGTTCATTTGTGTGAAAACAAGGTCCAATCAGGCTGAAACGTCACAGGAAACTAAAATCTATTGAGTTGTAAGTGATCTGAACGTTTCAAGTTGATCGCACATTCCTATAGGGGGTCAAACCATGTCCCAAAGGTCACCGGGCCTGGTGTCAATTTAAAGAAGCAGTCCAGTTACACCTTTGTGGGCTTATAACTTGGCTTCTGAATGTCCTAGAGAGATCAGGTTTGTTTTAGTATACTCCAATCAACAGCCCCTACAACCACAAAAAGGAATGGAGTCATTAGCACTTATGGTTTTTAAATGGCACCCAGAATTATGTTGCACGGAGCATAATTTCACATCATTCTGGGTTCATTTGTGTGAAAACAAGGTCCAATCAGGCTGAAATGTTACAGGAAGGTAGAATCTATTGAGTTGTAAGTGATCTGAACGTTTCATGATGATAGCACTTTCCTAAGGGGGTCAAACCATGTCCCAAAGGTCCCCGGATCTGGTGTCAATTTAAAGAAGTAGTCCAGTTACACCTTTGTGGGCTTATAACTTGGCTTCTGAATGCCCTAGAGAGATCAGGTTTGTTTTAGTATACTCCAATCAACAGCCCCTACAACCACAAAAAGGAATGGAGTCATTAGCACTTATGGTTTTTAAATGGCACCCAGAATTATGTTGCACGAAGCACAATTTCACATCATTCTGGGTTCATTTGTGTGAAAACAAGGTCCAATCAGGCTGAAATGTTACAGGAAGGTAGAATCTATTGAGTTGTAAGTGATCTGAACGTTTCATGATGATAGCACTTTCCTAAGGGGGTCAAACCATGTCCCAAAGGTCACCGGATCTGGTGTCACTTTAAAGAAGTAGTCCAGTTACACATTTGTGGGCTTATAACTTGGCTTCTGAATGTCCTAGAGAGATCAGGTTTGTTTTAGTATACTCCAATCAACAGCCCCTACAATCACAAAAAGGAATGGAGTCATTAGCACTTATGGTGTTTAAATGGCACCCAGAATTATGTTGCACGAAGCACAATTTCACATCATTCTGGGTTCATTTGTGTGAAAACAAGGTCCAATCAGGCTGAAATGCTACAAGAAGGTAGAATCTATTGAGTTGTAAGTGATCTGAACGTTTCATGATGATAGCACTTTCCTAAGGGGGTCAAACCATGTCCCAAAGGTCACCGGGCCTGGTGTCACTTTAAAGAAGTAGTCCAGTTACACCTTTGTGGGCTTATAACTTGGCTTCTGAAAGTCCTAGGGAGATCAGGTTTGTTTAAATGTACTCCAATCAACAGCCCCTACAACCACAAAAAGGAATGGAGTCATTAGCACTTATGGTTTGTAAATGGCACCCAGACTTATGTTGCACGAAGCACAATTTCACAACATTCTGGGAACATTTGTGTGAAAACAAGGTCCAATCAGGCTGAAACGCTACAAGAAGGTAGAATCTATTGAGTTGTAAGTGATCTGAACGTTTCAAGATGATCGCACATTCCTATAGGGGGTAAAACCATGTCCCAAAGGTCACCGGGCCTGGTGTCACTTTAAAGAAGTAGTCCAGTTACACCTTTGTGGGCTTATAACTTGGCTTCTGAATGTCCTAGAGAGGTTAGGTTTGTTTTAGTGTACTCCAATCAACAGCCCCTACAACCACAAAAAGGAATGGAGTCATTAGCACTTATGGTTTGTAAATGGCACCCAGAATTATGTTGCACGAAGCAAAATTTCACATCATTCTGGGTTCATTTGTGTGAAAACAAGGTTCAATCAGGCTGAAACTTTACAGGAAGGTAGAATCTATTGAGTTGTAAGTGATCTGAACGTTTCATGATGATAGCACTTTCCTAAGGGGGTCAAACCATGTCCCAAAGGTCACCGGATCTGGTGTCAATTTAAAGAAGTAGTCCAGTTACACCTTTGTGGGCTTATAACTTGGCTTCTGAATGTCCTAGAGAGATCAGGTTTGTTTTAACTATACTCCAATCAACAGCCCCTACAACCACAAAAAGGAATGGAGTCATTAGCACTTATGGTTTTTAAATGGCACCCAGAATTATGTTGCACGAAGCACAATTTCACATCATTCTGGGTTCATTTGTGTGAAAACAAGGTCCAATCAGGCTGAAATGTTACAGGAAGGTAGAATCTATTGAGTTGTAAGTGATCTGAACGTTTCATGATGATAGCACTTTCCTAAGGGGGTCAAACCATGTCCCAAAGGTCCCCGGATCTGGTGTCAATTTAAAGAAGTAGTCCAGTTACACCTTTGTGGGCTTATAACTTGGCTTCTGAATGCCCTAGAGAGATCAGGTTTGTTTTAGTATACTCCAATCAACAGCCCCTACAACCACAAAAAGGAATGGAGTCATTAGCACTTATGGTGTTTAAATGGCACCCAGAATTATGTTGCACGAAGCACAATTTCACATCATTCTGGGTTCATTTGTGTGAAAACAAGGTCCAATCAGGCTGAAATGTTACAGGAAGGTAGAATCTATTGAGTTGTAAGTGATCTGAACGTTTCATGATGATAGCACTTTCCTAAGGGGGTCAAACCATGTCCCAAAGGTCCCCGGATCTGGTGTCACTTTAAAGAAGTAGTCCAGTTACACCTTTGTGGGCTTATAACTTGGCTTCTGAATGTCCTAGAGAGATCAGGTTTGTTTTAGTATACTCCAATCAACAGCCCCTACAACCACAAAAAGGAATGGAGTCATTAGCACTTATGGTGTTTAAATGGCACCCAGAATTATGTTGCACGAAGCACAATTTCACATCATTCTGGGTTCATTTGTGTGAAAACAAGGTCCAATCAGGCTGAAATGTTACAGGAAGGTAGAATCTATTGAGTTGTAAGTGATCTGAACGTTTCATGATGATAGCACTTTCCTAAGGGGGTCAAACCATGTCCCAAAGGTCCCCGGATCTGGTGTCACTTTAAAGAAGTAGTCCAGTTACACCTTTGTGGGCTTATAACTTGGCTTCTGAATGTCCTAGAGAGATCAGGTTTGTTTTAGTATACTCCAATCAACAGCCCCTACAACCACAAAAAGGAATGGAGTCATTAGCACTTATGGTGTTTAAATGGCACCCAGAATTATGTTGCACGAAGCACAATTTCACATCATTCTGGGTTCATTTGTGTGAAAACAAGGTCCAATCAGGCTGAAATGCTACAAGAAGGTAGAATCTATTGAGTTGTAAGTGATCTGAACGTTTCATGATGATAGCACTTTCCTAAGGGGGTCAAACCATGTCCCAAAGGTCACCGGGCCTGGTGTCACTTTAAAGAAGTAGTCCAGTTACACCTTTGTGGGCTTATAACTTGGCTTCTGAAAGTCCTAGGGAGATCAGGTTTGTTTAAATGTACTCCAATCAACAGCCCCTACAACCACAAAAAGGAATGGAGTCATTAGCACTTATGGTTTGTAAATGGCACCCAGACTTATGTTGCACGAAGCACAATTTCACAACATTCTGGGAACATTTGTGTGAAAACAAGGTCCAATCAGGCTGAAACGTTACAGGAAACTAAAATCTATTGAGTTGTAAGTGATCTGAACGTTTCAAGTTGATCGCACATTCCTATAGGGGGTCAAACCATGTCCCAAAGGTCACCGGGCCTGGTGTCAATTTAAAGAAGCAGTCCAGTTACACCTTTGTGGGCTTATAACTTGGCTTCTGAATGTCCTAGAGAGATCAGGTTTGTTTTAGTATACTCCAATCAACAGCCCCTACAACCACAAAAAGGAATGGAGTCATTAGCACTTATGGTTTTTAAATGGCACCCAGAATTATGTTGCACGAAGCACAATTTCACATCATTCTGGGTTCATTTGTGTGAAAACAAGGTCCAATCAGGCTGAAACGTTACAGGAAACTAAAATCTATTGAGTTGTAAGTGATCTGAATGTTTCAAGATGATCGCACATTCCTATAGGGGGTCAAACCATGTCCCAAAGGTCACCGGGCCTGGTGTCACTTTAAAGAAGCAGTCCAGTTACACCTTTGTGGGCTTATAACTTGGCTTCTGAATGTCCTAGAGAGGTTAGGTTTGTTTTAGTGTTCTCCAATCAACAGCCCCTACAACCACAAAAAGGAATGGAGTCATTAGCACTTATGGTTTGTAAATGGCACCCAGAATTATGTTGCACGAAGCACAATTTCACATCATTCTGGGTTCATTTGTGTGAAAACAAGGTCCAATCAGGCTGAAACGTTACAGGAAACTAAAATCTATTGAGTTGTAAGTGATCTGAACGTTTCAAGTTGATCGCACATTCCTATAGGGGGTCAAACCATGTCCCAAAGGTCCCCGGATCTGGTGTCAATTTAAAGAAGTAGTCCAGTTACACCTTTGTGGGCTTATAACTTGGCTTCTGAATGCCCTAGAGAGATCAGGTTTGTTTTAGTATACTCCAATCAACAGCCCCTACAACCACAAAAAGGAATGGAGTCATTAGCACTTATGGTTTTTAAATGGCACCCAGAATTATGTTGCACGAAGCACAATTTCACATCATTCTGGGTTCATTTGTGTGAAAACAAGGTCCAATCAGGCTGAAACGTTACAGGAAACTAAAATCTATTGAGTTGTAAGTGATCTGAATGTTTCAAGATGATCGCACATTCCTATAGGGGGTCAAACCATGTCCCAAAGGTCACCGGGCCTGGTGTCACTTTAAAGAAGCAGTCCAGTTACACCTTTGTGGGCTTATAACTTGGCTTCTGAAGTCCTAGAGAGGTTAGGTTTGTTTTAGTGTTCTCCAATCAACAGCCCCTACAACCACAAAAAGGAATGGAGTCATTAGCACTTATGGTTTGTAAATGGCACCCAGAATTATGTTGCACGAAGCACAATTTCACATCATTCTGGGTTCATTTGTGTGAAAACAAGGTCCAATCAGGCTGAAACTTTACAGGAAGGTAGAATCTATTGAGTTGTAAGCGATCTGAACGTTTCATGATGATAGCTCTTTCCTAAGGGGGTCAAACCATGTCCCAAAGGTCACCGGATCTGGTGTCAATTTAAAGAAGTAGTCCAGTTACACCTTTGTCGGCTTATAACTTGGCTTCTGAATGTCCTAGAGAGATCAGGTTTGTTTTAATGTACTCCAACCAACAGCCCCTACAACCACAAAAAGGAATGGAGTCATTAGCACTTATGGTGTTTAAATGGCACCCAGAATTATGTTGCACGAAGCACAATTTCACATCATTCTGGGTTCATTTGTGTGAAAACAAGGTCCAATCAGGCTGAAATGTTACAGGAAGGTAGAATCTATTGAGTTGTAAGTGATCTGAACGTTTCATGATGATAGCACTTTCCTAAGGGGGTCAAACCATGTCCCAAAGGTCACCGGATCTGGTGTCACTTTAAAGAAGTAGTCCAGTTACACCTTTGTGGGCTTATAACTTGGCTTCTGAAAGTCCTAGGGAGATCAGGTTTGTTTAAATGTACTCCAATCAACAGCCCCTACAACCACAAAAAGGAATGGAGTCATTAGCACTTATGGTTTGTAAATGGCACCCAGACTTATGTTGCACGAAGCACAATTTCACAACATTCTGGGAACATTTGTGTGAAAACAAGGTCCAATCAGGCTGAAACGTTACAGGAAACTAAAATCTATTGAGTTGTAAGTGATCTGAACGTTTCAAGTTGATCGCACATTCCTATAGGGGGTCAAACCATGTCCCAAAGGTCACCGGGCCTGGTGTCACTTTAAAGAAGCAGTCCAGTTACACCTTTGTGGGCTTCTAACTTGGCTTCTGAATGTCCTAGAGAGGTTAGGTTTGTTTTAGTGTTCTCCAATCAACAGCCCCTACAACCACAAAAAGGAATGGAGTCATTAGCACTTATGGTTTGTAAATGGCACCCAGAATTATGTTGCACGAAGCACAATTTCACATCATTCTGGGTTCATTTGTGTGAAAACAAGGTCCAATCAGGCTGAAACGTTACAGGAAACTAAAATCTATTGAGTTGTAAGTGATCTGAACGTTTCAAGTTGATCGCACATTCCTATAGGGGGTCAAACCATGTCCCAAAGGTCACCGGGCCTGGTGTCAATTTAAAGAAGCAGTCCAGTTACACCTTTGTGGGCTTATAACTTGGCTTCTGAATGTCCTAGAGAGATCAGGTTTGTTTTAGTATACTCCAATCAACAGCCCCTACAACCACAAAAAGGAATGGAGTCATTAGCACTTATGGTTTTTAAATGGCACCCAGAATTATGTTGCACGAAGCACAATTTCACATCATTCTGGGTTCATTTGTGTGAAAACAAGGTCCAATCAGGCTGAAATGTTACAGGATGGTAGAATCTATTGAGTTGTAAGTGATCTGAACGTTTCATGATGATAGCACTTTCCTAAGGGGGTCAAACCATGTCCCAAAGGTCCCCGGATCTGGTGTCAATTTAAAGAAGTAGTCCAGTTACACCTTTGTGGGCTTATAACTTGGCTTCTGAATGCCCTAGAGAGATCAGGTTTGTTTTAGTATACTCCAATCAACAGCCCCTACAACCACAAAAAGGAATGGAGTCATTAGCACTTATGGTTTTTAAATGGCACCCAGAATTATGTTGCACGAAGCACAATTTCACATCATTCTGGGTTCATTTGTGTGAAAACAAGGTCCAATCAGGCTGAAACGTTACAGGAAACTAAAATCTATTGAGTTGTAAGTGATCTGAATGTTTCAAGATGATCGCACATTCCTATAGGGGGTCAAACCATGTCCCAAAGGTCACCGGGCCTGGTGTCACTTTAAAGAAGCAGTCCAGTTACACCTTTGTGGGCTTATAACTTGGCTTCTGAATGTCCTAGAGAGGTTAGGTTTGTTTTAGTGTTCTCCAATCAACAGCCCCTACAACCACAAAAAGGAATGGAGTCATTAGCACTTATGGTTTGTAAATGGCACCCAGAATTATGTTGCACGAAGCACAATTTCACATCATTCTGGGTTCATTTGTGTGAAAACAAGGTCCAATCAGGCTGAAACTTTACAGGAAGGTAGAATCTATTGAGTTGTAAGCGATCTGAACGTTTCATGATGATAGCTCTTTCCTAAGGGGGTCAAACCATGTCCCAAAGGTCACCGGATCTGGTGTCAATTTAAAGAAGTAGTCCAGTTACACCTTTGTCGGCTTATAACTTGGCTTCTGAATGTCCTAGAGAGATCAGGTTTGTTTTAATGTACTCCAACCAACAGCCCCTACAACCACAAAAAGGAATGGAGTCATTAGCACTTATGGTGTTTAAATGGCACCCAGAATTATGTTGCACGAAGCACAATTTCACATCATTCTGGGTTCATTTGTGTGAAAACAAGGTCCAATCAGGCTGAAATGTTACAGGAAGGTAGAATCTATTGAGTTGTAAGTGATCTTAACGTTTCATGATGATAGCACTTTCCTAAGGGGGTCAAACCATGTCCCAAAGGTCACCGGATCTGGTGTCACTTTAAAGAAGTAGTCCAGTTACACCTTTGTGGGCTTATAACTTGGCTTCTGAATGTCCTAGAGAGATCAGGTTTGTTTTAGTATACTCCAATCAACAGCCCCTACAACCACAAAAAGGAATGGAGTCATTAGCACTTATGGTGTTTAAATGGCACCCAGAATTATGTTGCACGAAGCACAATTTCACATCATTCTGGGTTCATTTGTGTGAAAACAAGGTCCAATCAGGCTGAAATGCTACAAGAAGGTAGAATCTATTGAGTTGTAAGTGATCTGAACGTTTCATGATGATAGCACTTTCCTAAGGGGGTCAAACCATGTCCCAAAGGTCACCGGGCCTGGTGTTTCATTTTAAAGAAGTAGTCCAGTTACACCTTTGTGGGCTTATAACTTGGCTTCTGAAAGTCCTAGGGAGATCAGGTTTGTTTAAATGTACTCCAATCAACAGCCCCTACAACCACAAAAAGGAATGGAGTCATTAGCACTTATGGTTTGTAAATGGCACCCAGACTTATGTTGCACGAAGCACAATTTCACAACATTCTGGGAACATTTGTGTGAAAACAAGGTCCAATCAGGCTGAAACGTTACAGGAAACTAAAATCTATTGAGTTGTAAGTGATCTGAATGTTTCAAGATGATCGCACATTCCTATAGGGGGTCAAACCATGTCCCAAAGGTCACCGGGCCTGGTGTCACTTTAAAGAAGCAGTCCAGTTACACCTTTGTGGGCTTATAACTTGGCTTCTGAATGTCCTAGAGAGGTTAGGTTTGTTTTAGTGTTCTCCAATCAACAGCCCCTACAACCACAAAATGGAATGGAGTCATTAGCATTTATGGTTTGTAAATGGCACCCAGAATTATGTAGCACGAAGCACAATTTCACATCATTCTGGGTTCATTTGTGTGAAAACAAGGTCCAATCAGGCTGAAACTTTAGAGGAAGGTAGAATCTATTGAGTTGTAAGCGATCTGAACGTTTCATGATGATAGCTCTTTCCTAAGGGGGTCAAACCATGTCCCAAAGGTCACCGGATCTGGTGTCAATTTAAAGAAGTAGTCCAGTTACACCTTTGTCGGCTTATAACTTGGCTTCTGAATGTCCTAGAGAGATCAGGTTTGTTTTAATGTACTCCAACCAACAGCCCCTACAACCACAAAAAGGAATGGAGTCATTAGCACTTATGGTGTTTAAATGGCACCCAGAATTATGTTGCACGAAGCACAATTTCACATCATTCTGGGTTCATTTGTGTGAAAACAAGGTCCAATCAGGCTGAAATGTTACAGGAAGGTAGAATCTATTGAGTTGTAAGTGATCTGAACGTTTCATAATGATAGCACTTTCCTAAGGGGGTCAAACCATGTCCCAAAGGTCACCGGATCTGGTGTCACTTTAAAGAAGTAGTCCAGTTACACCTTTGTGGGCTTATAACTTGGCTTCTGAATGTCCTAGAGAGATCAGGTTTGTTTTAGTATACTCCAATCAACAGCCCCTACAACCACAAAAAGGAATGGAGTCATTAGCACTTATGGTGTTTAAATGGCACCCAGAATTATGTTGCACGAAGCACAATTTCACATCATTCTGGGTTCATTTGTGTGAAAACAAGGTCCAATCAGGCTGAAATGCTACAAGAAGGTAGAATCTATTGAGTTGTAAGTGATCTGAACGTTTCATGATGATAGCACTTTCCTAAGGGGGTCAAACCATGTCCCAAAGGTCACCGGGCCTGGTGTCACTTTAAAGAAGTAGTCCAGTTACACCTTTGTGGGCTTATAACTTGGCTTCTGAAAGTCCTAGGGAGATCAGGTTTGTTTAAATGTACTCCAATCAACAGCCCCTACAACCACAAAAAGGAATGGAGTCATTAGCACTTATGGTTTGTAAATGGCACCCAGACTTATGTTGCACAAAGCACAATTTCACAACATTCTGGGAACATTTGTGTGAAAACAAGGTCCAATCAGGCTGAAACGCTACAAGAAGGTAGAATCTATTGAGTTGTAAGTGATCTGAACGTTTCAAGATGATCGTACATTCCTATAGGGGGTAAAACCATGTCCCAAAGGTCAACGGGCCTGGTGTCACTTTAAAGAAGTAGTCCAGTTACACCTTTGTGGGCTTATAACTTGGCTTCTGAATGTCCTAGAGAGGTTAGGTTTGTTTTAGTGTACTCCAATCAACAGCCCCTACAACCACAAAAAGGAATGGAGTCATTAGCACTTATGGTTTGTAAATGGCACCCAGAATTATGTTGCACGAAGCAAAATTTCACATCATTCTGGGTTCATTTGTGTGAAAACAAGGTTCAATCAGGCTGAAACTTCACAGGAAGGTAGAATCTATTGAGTTGTAAGTGATCTGAACGTTTCATGATGATAGCACTTTCCTAAGGGGGTCAAACCATGTCCCAAAGGTCACCGGATCTGGGGTCAATTTAAAGTAGTCCAGTTACACATTTGTGGGCTTATAACTTGGCTTCTGAATGTCCTAGAGAGATCAGGTTTGTTTTAATGTACTCCAACCAACAGCCCCTACAACCACAAAAAGGAATGGAGTCATTAGCACTTATGGTTTGTAAATGGCACCCAGAATTATGTTGCACGAAGCACAATTTCACATCATTCTGGGTCCATTTGTGTGAAAACAAGGTCCAATCAGGCTGAAACGTTACAAGAAGGTAGAATCTATTGAGTTGTAAGTGATCTGAATGTTTCATGATGATCGCACATTCCTATAGGGGGTCAAACCATGTCCCAAAGGTCACCGGATCTGGTGTCAATTTAAAGAAGTAGTCCAGTTACACATTTGTGGGCTTATAACTTGGCTTCTGAATGTCCTAGAGAGATCAGGTTTGTTTTAATGTACTCCAACCAACAGCTCCTACAACCACAAAAAGGAATGGAGTCATTAGCACTTATGGTTTGTAAATGGCACCCAGAATTATGCTGCACTAAGCACAATTTCACTTCATTCTGGGTTCATTTGTGTGAAAACAAGGTCCAATCAGGCTGAAACGTTACAAGAAGGTAGAATCTATTGAGTTGTAATTGATCTGAACGTTTCATGATGATCGCACATTCCTATAGGGGGTCAAACCATGTCCCAAAGGTCACCGGGCCTGGTGTCACTTTAAAGAAGTAGTCCACTTACACATTTGTGGGCTTATAACTTGGCTTCTGAATGTCCTAGAGAGATCAGGTTTGTTTTAGTATACTCCAATCAACAGCCCCTACAACCACAAAAAGGAATGGAGTCATTAGCACTTATGGTGTTTAAATGGCACCCAGAATTATGTTGCACGAAGCACAATTTCACATCATTCTGGGTTCATTTGTGTGAAAACAAGGTCCAATCAGGCTGAAATGTTACAGGAAGGTAGAATCTATTGAGTTGTAAGTGATCTGAACGTTTCATGATGATAGCACTTTCCTAAGGGGGTCAAACCATGTCCCAAAGGTCACCGGATCTGGTGTCACTTTAAAGAAGTAGTCCAGTTACACATTTGTGAGCTTATAACTTGGCTTCTGAATGTCCTAGAGAGATCAGGTTTGTTTTAGTATACTCCAATCAACAGCCCCTACAACCACAAAAAGGAATGGAGTCATTAGCACTTATGGTGTTTAAATGGCACCCAGAATTATGTTGCACGAAGCACAATTTCACATCATTCTGGGTTCATTTGTGTGAAAACAAGGTCCAATCAGGCTGAAACGCTACAAGAAGGTAGAATCTATTGAGTTGTAAGTGATCTGAACGTTTCATGATGATAGCACTTTCCTAAGGGGGTCAAACCATGTCCCAAAGGTCACCGGGCCTGGTGTCACTTTAAAGAAGTAGTCCAGTTACACCTTTGTGGGCTTATAACTTGGCTTCTGAAAGTCCTAGGGAGATCAGGTTTGTTTAAATGTACTCCAATCAACAGCCCCTACAACCACAAAAAGGAATGGAGTCATTAGCACTTATGGTTTGTAAATGGCACCCAGACTTATGTTGCACGAAGCACAATTTCACAACATTCTGGGAACATTTGTGTGAAAACAAGGTCCAATCAGGCTGAAACGCTACAAGAAGGTAGAATCTATTGAGTTGTAAGTGATCTGAACGTTTCAAGATGATCGCACATTCCTATAGGGGGTAAAACCATGTCCCAAAGGTCACCGGGCCTGGTGTCACTTTAAAGAAGTAGTCCAGTTACACCTTTGAGGGCTTATAACTTGGCTTCTGAATGTCTTAGAGAGGTTAGGTTTGTTTTACTGTACTCCAATCAACAGCCCCTACAACCACAAAAAGGAATGGAGTCATTAGCACTTATGGTTTGTAAATGGCACCCAGAATTATGTTGCACGAAGCAAAATTTCACATCATTCTGGGGTCATTTGTGTGAAAACAAGGTCCAATCAGGCTGAAACGTTACAGGAAGGTAGAATCTATTGAGTTGTAAGTGATCTGAACGTTTCATGATGATAGCACTTTCCTAAGGGGGTCAAACCATGTCCCAAAGGTCACCGGATCTGGTGTCAATTTAAAGAAGTAGTCCAGTTACACATTTGTGGGCTTATAACTTGGCTTCTGAATGTCCTAGAGAGATCAGGTTTGTTTTAATGTACTCCAACCAACAGCCCCTACAACCACAAAAAGGAATGGAGTCATTAGCACTTATGGTTTGTAAATGGCACCCAGAATTATGTTGCACGAAGCACAATTTCACATCATTCTGGGTCCATTTGTGTGAAAACAAGGTCCAATCAGGCTGAAACGTTACAAGAAGGTAGAATCTATTGAGTTGTAAGTGATCTGAATGTTTCATGATGATCGCACATTCCTATAGGGGGTCAAACCATGTCCCAAAGGTCACCGGGCCTAGTGTCACTTTAAAGAAGTAGTCCAGTTACACCTTTGAGGGCTTATAACTTGGCTTCTGAATATCCTAGAGAGATCAGGTTTGTTTTAGTATACTCCAATCAATAGCCCCTACAACCTCAAAAAGGAATGGAGTCATTAGCACTTATGGTTTTTAAATGGCACCCAGAATTATGTTGCACGAAGCACAATTTCACATCATTCTGGGTTTATTTGTGTGAAAACAAGGTCGAATCAGGCTGAAATGTTACAGAAAGGTAGAATCTATTGAGTTGTGAGTGATCTGAACGTTTCATGATGATAGCACTTTCCTAAGGGGGTCAAACCATGCCCCAAAGGTCACCGGGCCTGGTGTCAATTTAAAGAAGCAGTCCAGTTACACCTTTGTGGGCTTATAACTTGGCTTCTGAATGCCCTAGAGAGATCAGGTTTGTTTTAGTATACTCCAATCAACAGCCCCTACAACCACAAAAAGGAATGGAGTCATTAGCACTTATGGTTTTTAAATGGCACCCAGAATTATGTTGCACAAAGCACAATTTCACATCATTCTGGGTTCATTTGTGTGAAAACAAGGTCAAATCAGGCTGAAACGTTACAGGAAACTAAAATCTATTGAGTTGTAAGTGATCTGAATGTTTCAAGATGATCGCACATTCCTATAGGGGGTCAAACCATGTCCCAAAGGTCACCGGGCCTGGTGTCACTTTAAAGAAGCAGTCCAGTTACACCTTTGTGGGCTTATAACTTGGCTTCTGAATGTCCTAGAGAGGTTAGGTTTGTTTTAGTGTTCTCCAATCAACAGCCCCTACAACCACAAAAAGGAATGGAGTCATTAGCACTTATGGTTTGTAAATGGCACCCAGAATTATGTTGCACGAAGCACAATTTCACATCATTCTGGGTTAATTTGTGTGAAAACAAGGTCCAATCAGGCTGAAACTTTACAGGAAGGTAGAATCTATTGAGTTGTAAGCGATCTGAACGTTTCATGATGATAGCTCTTTCCTAAGGGGGTCAAACCATGTCCCAAAGGTCACCGGATCTGGTGTCAATTTAAAGTAGTCCAGTTACACATTTGTGGGCTTATAACTTGGCTTCTGAATGTCCAAGAGAGATCAGGTTTGTTTTAATGTACTCCAACCAACAGCCCCTACAACCACAAAAAGGAATGGAGTCATTAGCACTTATGGTGTTTAAATGGCACCCAGAATTATGTTGCACGAAGCACAATTTCACATCATTCTGGGTTCATTTGTGTGAAAACAAGGTCCAATCAGGCTGAAATGCTACAAGAAGGTAGAATCTATTGAGTTGTAAGTGATCTGAACGTTTCAAGATGATCGCACATTCCTATAGGGGGTAAAACCATGTCCCAAAGGTCACCGGGCCTGGTGTCACTTTAAAGAAGTAGTCCAGTTACACCTTTGTGGGCTTATAACTTGGCTTCTGAATGTCCTAGAGAGGTTAGGTTTGTTTTAGTGTACTCCAATCAACAGCCCCTACAACCACAAAAAGGAATGGAGTCATTAGCACTCATGGTTTGTAAATGGCACCCAGAATTATGTTGCACGAAGCAAAATTTCACATCATTCTGGGTTCATTTGTGTGAAAACAAGGTTCAATCAGGCTGAAACTTTACAGGAAGGTAGAATCTATTGAGTTGTAAGTGATCTGAACGTTTCATGATGATAGCACTTTCCTAAGGGGGTCAAACCATGTCCCAAAGGTCACCGGATCTTGTGTCAATTTAAAGAAGTAGTCCAGTTACACATTTGTGGGCTTATAACTTGGCTTCTGAATGTCCTAGAGAGATCAGGTTTGTTTTAATGTACTCCAACCAACAGCCCCTACAACCACAAAAAGGAATGGAGTCATTAGCACTTATGGTTTGTAAATGGCACCCAGAATTATGTTGCACGAAGCACAATTTCACATCATTCTGGGTCCATTTGTGTGAAAACAAGGTCCAATCAGGCTGAAACGTTACAAGAAGGTAGAATCTATTGAGTTGTAAGTGATCTGAACGTTTCAAGATGATCGCACATTCCTATAGGGGGTAAAACCATGTCCCAAAGGTCACCGGGCCTGGTGTCACTTTAAAGAAGTAGTCCAGTTACACCTTTGAGGGCTTATAACTTGGCTTCTGAATGTCCTAGAGAGGTTAGGTTTGTTTTAGTGTACTCCAATCAACAGCCCCTACAACCACAAAAAGGAATGGAGTCATTAGCACTTATGGTTTGTAAATGGCACCCAGAATTATGTTGCACGAAGCAAAATTTCACATCATTCTGGGGTCATTTGTGTGAAAACAAGGTCCAATCAGGCTGAAACGTTACAGGAAGGTAGAATCTATTGAGTTGTAAGTGATCTGAACGTTTCATGATGATAGCACTTTCCTAAGGGGGTCAAACCATGTCCCAAAGGTCACCGGATCTGGTGTCAATTTAAAGAAGTAGTCCAGTTACACATTTGTGGGCTTATAACTTGGCTTCTGAATGTCCTAGAGAGATCAGGTTTGTTTTAATGTACTCCAATCAACAGCCCCTACAACCACAAAAAGGAATGGAGTCATTAGCACTTATGGTTTGTAAATGGCACCCAGAATTATGTTGCACGAAGCACAATTTCACATCATTCTGGGTCCATTTGTGTGAAAACAAGGTCCAATCAGGCTGAAACGTTACAAGAAGGTAGAATCTATTGAGTTGTAAGTGATCTGAATGTTTCATGATGATCGCACATTCCTATAGGGGGTCAAACCATGTCCCAAAGGTCACCGGGCCATTGTCACTTTAAAGAAGTAGTCCAGTTACACCTTTGAGGGCTTATAACTTAACTTCTGAATATCCTAGAGAGATCAGGTTTGTTTTAGTATACTCCAAAAAACAGCCCCTACAACCTCAAAAAGGAATGGAGTCATTAGCACTTATGGTTTTTAAATGGCACCCAGAATTATGTTGCACGAAGCACAATTTCACATCATTCTGGGTTCATTTGTGTGAAAACAAGGTCCAATCAGGCTAAAATGATACAGAAAGGTAGAATCTATTGAGTTGTGAGTGATCTGAACGTTTCATGATGATAGCACTTTCCTAAGGGGGTCAAACCATGTCCCAAAGGTCACCGGGCCTGGTGTCAATTTAAAGAAGCAGTCCAGTTACACCTTTGTGGGCTTATAACTTGGCTTCTGAATGCCCTAGAGAGATCAGGTTTGTTTTAGTATACTCCAATCAACAGCCCCTACAACCACAAAAAGGAATGGAGTCATTAGCACTTATGGTTTTTAAATGGCACCCAGAATTATGTTGCACAAAGCACAATTTCACATCATTCTGTGTTCATTTTTGTGAAAACAAGGTCCAATCAGGCAGAAACGTTACAGGAAACTAAAATCTATTGAGTTGTAAGTGATCTGAATGTTTCAAGATGATCGCACATTCCTATAGGGGGTCAAACCATGTCCCAAAGGTCACCGGGCCTGGTGTCACTTTAAAGAAGCAGTCCAGTTACACCTTTGTGGGCTTATAACTTGGCTTCTGAATGTCCTAGAGAGGTTAGGTTTGTTTTAGTGTTCTCCAATCAACAGCCCCTACAACCACAAAAAGGAATGGAGTCATTAGCACTTATGGTTTGTAAATGGCACCCAGAATTATGTTGCACGAAGCACAATTTCACATCATTCTGGGTTCATTTGTGTGAAAACAAGGTCCAATCAGGCTGAAACTTTACAGGAAGGTAGAATCTATTGAGTTGTAAGCGATCTGAACGTTTCATGATGATAGCTCTTTCCTAAGGGGGTCAAACCATGTCCCAAAGGTCACCGGATCTGGTGTCAATTTAAAGAAGTAGTCCAGTTACACATTTGTGGGCTTATAACTTGGCTTCTGAATGTCCTAGAGAGATCAGGTTTGTTTTAATGTACTCCAACCAACAGCCCCTACAACCACAAAAACGAATGGAGTCATTAGCCCTTATGGTTTGTAAATGGCACCCAGAATTATGCTGCACTAAGCACAATTTCACATCATTCTGGGTTCATTTGTGTGAAAACAAGGTCCAATCAGGCTGAAACGTTACAAGAAGGTAGAATCTATTGAGTTGTAATTGATCTGAACGTTTCATGATGATCGCACATTCCTATAGGGGGTCAAACCATGTCCCAAAGGTCACCGGGCCTGGTGTCACTTTAAAGAAGTAGTCCATTTACACCTTTGAGGGCTTATAACTTGGCTTCTGAATGTCCTAGAGAGATCAGTTTGTTTTAGTGTACTCCAATCAACAGCCCCTACAACCTCAAAAAGGAATGGAGTCATTAGCACTTATGGTTTTTAAATGGCACCCAGAATTATGTTGCTTGAATCACAATTTCACATCATTCTGGGTTCATTTGTGTGAAAACAAGGTCCAATCAGGCTGAAATGTTACAGGAAGGTAGAATCTGTTGAGTTGTAAGTGATCTGAACGTTTCATGATGATAGCACTTTCCTAAGGGGGTCAAACCATGTCCCAATGGTCACCGGATCTGGTGTCAATTTAAAGAAGTAGTCCAGTTACACCTTTGTGGGCTTATAACTTGGCTTCTGAATGTCCTAGAGAGATCAGGTTTGTTTTAGTGTACTCCAATCAACAGCCCCTACAACCCAAAAAGGAATGGAGTCATTAGCACTTATGGTTTTTAAATGGCACCCAGAATTATGTTGCACGAAGCACAATTTCACATCATTCCGGGTTCATTTGTGTGAAAACAAGGTCCAATCAGGCTGAAACGTTACAGAAAGGTAGAATCTATTGAGTTGTAAGTGATCTGAACGTTTCATGATGATAGCACTTTCCTAAGGGGGTCAAACCATGTCCCAAAGGTCACCGGGCCTGGTGTCACCTTAAAGATGTAGTCCAGTTACACCTTTGTGGGCTTATAACTTGGCTTCTGAATGTCCTAGGGAGGTTAGGTTTGTTTTAGTGTACTCCAATCAAAGGCCACTACAACCACAAAAAGGATTGGAGTCATTAGCACTTATGGTTTGTAAATGGCACCCAGAAATATGCTGCACAAAGCACAATTTCACATCATTCTGGGTTCATTTGTGTGAAAACAAGGTCCAATCAGGCTGAAACGTTACAGGAAGGTAGAATCTATTGAGTTGTAAGTGATCTGAACGTTTCATGATGATAGCACTTTCCTAAGAGGGTCAAACCATCTCCCAAAGGTCACCGGATCTGGTGTCAATTTAAAGAAGTAGTCCAGTTACACATTTGTGGGCTTATAACTTGGCTTCTGAATGTCCTAGAGAGATCAGGTTTGTTTTAATGTACTCCAACCAACAGCCCCTACAACCACAAAAAGGAATGGAGTCAATAGCACTTATGGTTTGTAAATGTCACCCAGAATTATGTTGCACGAAGCACAATTTCACATCATTCTGGGTCCAATTGTGTGAAAACAAGGTCCAATCAGGCTGAAACGCTACAAGAAGGTAGAATCTATTGAGTTGTAAGTGATCTGAACGTTTCAAGATGATCGCACATTCCTATAGGGGGTAAAACCATGTCCCAAAGGTCACCGGGCCTGGTGTCACTTTAAAGAAGTAGTCCAGTTACACCTTTGAGGGCTTATAACTTGGCTTCTGAATGTCCTAGAGAGATCAGGTTTGTTTTAGTGTACTCCAATCAACAGCCCCTACAACCTACAAAAAGGAATGGAGTCATTAGCACTTATGGTTTTTAAATGGCACCCAGAATTATGTTGCACGAAGCACAATTTCACATCATTCTGGGTTCATTTGTGTGAAAACAAGGTCCAATCAGGCTGAAATGTTACAGGAAGGTACAATCTATTGAGATGTAAGTGATCTGAACGTTTCATGATGATAGCACTTTCCTAAGGGGGTCAAACCATGTCCCAAAGGTCACCGGATCTGGTGTCAATTTAAAGAAGTAGTCCAGTTACACCTTTGTGGGCTTATAACTTGGCTTCTGAATGTCCTAGAGAGATCAGGTTTGTTTTAATGTACTCCTACCAACAGCCCCTACAACCACAAAAAGGAATGGAGTCATCAGCACTTATGGTTTGTAAATGGCACCCAGAATTATGTTGCACGAAGCACAATTTCACATCATTCTGGGTCCATTTGTGTGAAAACAAGGTCCAATCAGGCTGAAACGTTACAAGAAGGTAGAATCTATTGAGTTGTAAGTGATCTGAACGTTTCATGATGATCGCACATTCCTATAGGGGGTCAAACCATGTCCCAAATGTCACCGGGCCTGGTGTCACTTTAAAGAAGTAGTCCAGTTACACCTTTGTGGGCTTATAACTTGGCTTCTGAATATCCTAGAGAGGTCAGGTTTGTTTTAGAGTACTCCAGTTAAAAGCCCCCATTACCACTAAAAGGAATGGAGTCATTAGCACTTATGGTTTTTAAATGGCACCCAGAAATATGTTGCACGAAGCACAATTTCACATCATTCTGGGTTCATTTGTTTGAAAACAAGGTCCAATCAGGCTGAAACGTTACAACAAGGTAGAATCTATTGAGTTGTAAGTGATCTGAACGTTTCATGATGATCGCACATTCCTATAGGGGGTAAAACCATGTCCCAAAGGTCACCGGATCTGGTGTCAATTTAAAGAAGTAGTCCAGTTACACATTTGTGGGCTTATAACTTGGCTTCTGAATGTCCTAGAGAGATCAGATTTGTTTTAATGTACTCCAACCAACAGCCCCTACAACCACAAAAAGGAATGGAGTCATTAGCACTTATGGTTTGTAAATGGAACCCAGAATTATGTTGCACGAAGCACAATTTCACATCATTCTGGGTTCATTTGTGTGAAAACAAGGTCCAATCAGGCTGAAACATTACAGGAAGGTAGAATCTATTGAGTTGTAAGTGATCTGAACGTTTCATGATGATAGCACTTTCCTAAGGGGGTAAAACCATGTCCCAAAGGTCACCGGATCTGGTGTCAATTTAAAGAAGTAGTCCAGTTACACCTTTGTGGGCTTATAACTTGGCTTCTGAATGTCCTAGAGAGATCAGGTTTGTTTTAATGTACTCCAACCAACAGCCCCTACAACCACAAAAAGGAATGGAGTCATTAGCACTTATGGTTTGTAAATGGCACCCAGAATTATGTTGCACAAAGCACAATTTCACATCATTCTGGGTCCATTTGTGTGAAAACAAGGTCCAATCAGGCTGAAACGTTACAAGAAGGTAGAATCTATTGAGTTGTAAGGGATCTGAACGTTTCATGATGATCGCACATTCTTATATAGGGGGTCAAACCATGTCCCAAATGTCACCGGGCCTGGTGTCACTTTAAAGAAGTAGTCCAGTTAGACCTTTGTGGGCTTATAACTTGGCTTCTGAATATCCTAGAGAGTCAGGTTTGTTTTAGAGTACTCCAGTTAAAAGCCCCCATTACCACTTAAAGGAATGGAGTCATTAGCACTTATGGTTTTTAAATGGCACCCAGAATTATGTTGCACGAAGCACAATTTCACATCATTCTGGGTTCATTTGAGTGAAAACAAGGTCCAATCAGGCTGAAACTTTACAAGAAGGTAGAATCTATTGAGTTGTAAGTGATCTGAACGTTTCGTGATGATCGCACATTTCTGTAGGGGGTAAAACCATGTCCCAAAGGTCACCGGGCCTGGTGTCACTTTAAAGAAGTAGTCCAGTTACACATTTGTGGGCTTATAAAATGGCTTCTGAATGTCCTAGAGAGATCAGGTTTGTTTTAGTGTACTCCAATCAACAGGTCCTACAACCACAAAAAGGAATGGAGTCATTAGCACTTATGGTTTGTAAATGGCACCCAGAATTATGTTGCACGAAGCACAATTTCACATCATTCTGGGTCCATTTGTGTGAAAACAAGGTCCAATCAGGCTGAAACGTTACAAGAAGGTAGAATCTATTGAGTTGTAAGTGATCTGAACGTTTCATGATGATCGCACATTCCTATAGGGGGTCAAACCATGTCCCAAAGGTCACCGGGCCTGGTGTCACTTTAAAGAAGTAGTCCAGTTACACATTTGTGGGCTTATAACTTGGCTTCTGAATGTCCTAGAGAGATCAGGTTTGTTTTAGTGTACTCCAATCAACAGGTCCTACAACCACAAAAAGGAATGGAGTCATTAGCACTTATGGTTTGTAAATGGCACCCAGAATTATGTTGCACGAAGCACAATTTCATATCATTCTGGGTCCATTTGTGTGAAAACAAGGTCCAATCAGGCTGAAACGTTACAAGAAGGTAGAATCTATTGAGTTGTAAGTGATCTGAACATTTCATGATGATCGCACATTCCTATAGGGGGTCAAACCATGTCCCAAAGGTCACCGGGCCTGGTGTCACTTTAAAGAAGTAGTCCAGTAAGACCTTTGTGGGCTTATAACTTGGCTTCTGAATATCCTAGAGAGGTCAGGTTTGTTTTAGAGTACTCCAGTTAAAAGCCCACATTACCACTAAAAGGAATGGAGTCATTAGCACTTATGGTTTTTAAATGGCACCCAGAATTATGTTGCACGAAGCACAATTTCACATCATTCTGGGTTCATTTGAGTGAAAACAAGGTCCAATCAGGCTGAAACTTTACAAGAAGGTAGAATCTATTGAGTTGTAAGTTATCTGAACGTTTCGTGATGATCGCACATTTCTGTAGGGGGTAAAACCATGTCCCAAAGGTCACCGGGCCTGGTGTCACTTTAAAGAAGTAGTCCAGTTACACATTTGTGGGCTTATAACTTGGCTTCTGAATGTCCTAGAGAGATCAGGTTTGTTTTAGTGTACTCCAATCAACAGGTCCTACAACCACAAAAAGGAATGGAGTCATTAGCACTTATGGTTTGTAAACGGCACCCAGAATTATGTTGCACGAAGCACAATTTCACATCATTCTGGGTCCATTTGTGTGAAAACAAGGTCCAATCAGGCTGAAACGTTACAAGAAGGTAGAATCTATTGAGTTGTAAGTGATCTGAACGTTTCATGATGATCGCACATTCCTATAGGGGGTCAAACCATGTCCCAAAGGTCACCGGGCCTGGTGTCACTTTAAAGAAGTAGTCCAGTTACACATTTGTGGGCTTATAACTTGGCTTCTGAATGTCCTAGAGAGATCAGGTTTGTTTTAGTGTACTCCAATAAACAGGTCCTACAACCACAAAAAGGAATGGAGTCATTAGCACTTATGGTTTGTAAATGGCACCCAGAATTATGTTGCACGAAGCACAATTTCACATCATTCTGGGTCCATTTGTGTGAAAACAAGGTCCAATCAGGCTGAAACGTTACAAGAAGGTAGAATCTATTGAGTTGTAAGTGATCTGAACATTTCATGATGATCGCACATTCCTATAGGGGGTCAAACCATGTCCCAAAGGTCACCGGGCCTGGTGTCACTTTAAAGAAGTAGTCCAATTACACCTTTGAGGGCTTATAACTTGGCTTCTGAATGTCCTAGAGAGATAGGGTTTGTTTTAATGTACTCCAATCAACAGCCCCTACAACCTCAAAAAGGAATGGAATCATTAGCACTCATGGTTTTTAAATGGCACCCAGAATTATGTTGCACGAAGACCTGAACGTGTCCCCGTATCAACAGTAGACATTAAAAGCATTACCCTCGAGCCACTTATTAATGAATCCCAGTTTATATGTCTACAGTGGATAATGCACCCTACAAATTTGTGTGTGTGTGTGTGTGTGTGGGGGGGGGTACGTAATTTAAACCCCTTGATCTTCCTGTACAGTATGTCATCGGCGTCTTACAATGCAATCCATGTGATGGACAGAACTTTCACCAATCATGAAAAACAGTCTCTTAAACACGTTGTTATTACATCGACTGATAAGGAGGTGGCGCTGACGTTAAGTGAAATGAGCCCGCAAAATCCCATGCGTTTGCACCATCACACAAATGCAATATTGGCACTGATGGCAACTTATGTCGATTCATTGTGCCCATCCAACATCGAGTATCCACAGATACATATGCAGCACGCGTGAACAAAAGTACATCAGGGAGACATCACAGCGTTTACTAAGTGTCCCTGGGTATCTTCTGGGTGATGGGCTATGGTCACCTTTCAGCCTCTGATGCGCACGTGATTGTCCACTTGGATGTGAAACACGCCCTTTGTGTCGCAGGAAACGTGAGGTTATTGAAAGTTCTATGTGGGCGGTTAAGGTCTGAATGTCGCAGAAGGGTTTGAATGAACACACGAGGTCAAATAGTTATGTAACATCGAATGCAAGCTGGCCACTTTGCATGCGGTTGCAGAATTCACAAGGACCCTGTCAAATGTTTGTCTCTTTACTGGTGTTTTGGTTTGTGTGCAAATAAAGATTCTCGCCATGAAAACAACTTGTGTGTCTGTAATGTTTCTGTGTTAACCAAACTAGACCGTCCCGTCCATATCTGCCGTGAGATCGCGCAAGTTATGCAGAACGAGGTCGGTCGCAAGACTCGCCGACAGTCTTCAACGGCGTCTGCCGTAGAACAACTAAAGCGAGAAATGAACAGGCTCGTACGAGAACTACAAGTGGAGCGCGATCGGACGCGAGCGCTGTCCGCGCGTCCACTGTGTACGTGTTCGTCTCCACGAGACTGTGCGTCTGGGGATCGTTCCGATGAATGTTTACGCGAGAATAAATGATCGCTAGCCGATCTCGACTTTTATTAGACAGAACTAGAAGCAACGAGGCTCGCGTTAGAGGAAGCACGCGTAGAACGCGAGACTCTCAGAGTGGAACTGGCTACACTTAAAAGTGGCCGTGTCACTGTAACGGATGAGCCAGAAACCGCAGCTAAGGACCCAACCCATTTAGACTGGGTCGGTAGAGCCAGTCAAGGATACAATGAATTCCACGTGAAGGGCACGCAGACGGGCGCTCTGTATCGAGTGGTTCCTTCAAAATGCTACTACGAACTTTATTGCATTCGCATAACGCTAGAAGCTCGCCGTGAAACCGGTTGGCTTTTTTGTAGGGCACACTCAGTTTCATGTAATCGACCACCCAGTCCAACTTACTGCCGGAGTTACCGTGCAAGTCGGTCACAATTTTGATAAACAAGTCCATGACAATCATGTTGTGATGACCGCGCAATTTCACCCTCCTCATCGAATCCAACGCCCTAGTGATGCCCTGCACCTTATACCACCTATGACCACGTACTGATTTGGTGCACAAACAACCCGTGCTCTTAGTGAATTCAACGGCTGGGTCGCCTAACGTTTTCACCTGACTCGCCATGACCACGAGTTTCGTCACGAGACCATGGCTTTGCGTGGAAAGCGGTATACTACTAATAGACAATCAGTAGATTCAAGTCGCGAGGTTTGGTGGGTTTTAGTAGACGTGCGCAACGATGATGAATCGCAACAGAATGTCTGTGGTGAACATACAATCCCTGGTGTCAAAAGGCTATATAAATACAAAGCACGTTTGGGTGACCTGAACGTGTTCCCGTATCAACAGTAGACATTAAAAGCATTACCCTCGAGCCACTTATGAATGAATCCCAGTTTATATGTCTACAGTGGATAATGCGCCCTACAAATTTGGGGGGGGAGTGTGTACGTAATTTAAACCCCTTGATCTTCCTGTACAGTATGTCTTCGGCGTCTTACGATGCAATCCATGTGATGGACAGAACTTTCACCGATCATGAAAAACAGTCTCTTAAACACGTTGTTATTACATCGACTGATAAGGGGGTGGCGCTGACGTTAAGTGAAATGAGCCCACAAAATCCCATGCGTTTGCACCATCACACAAATGCAATATTGGCACTGATGGCAACTTATGTCGATCCAACGTGCCCATCCAACATCAAGTATCCACAGATACATATGCAGCACGCGTGAACAAAAGTACATCGGGGAGACATCACAGCGTTTACTAAGTGTCCCTGGGTATCTTCTGGGTGATGGGCTACGGTCACCTTTCAGCCTCTGATGCGCACGTGGTTGTCCACTTGGATCTGAAACACGCCCTTTGTGTCGCAGGAGACGTGAGGTTATTGTAAAGTGCTTTGTGGGCGGCTATGGTCTGAATGTCGCAGACGGGTTTGAATGAACACACAAGGTCAAATAGTCATGTAACATCGAATGCAAGCTGGCCACTTTGCATGCGGTCGCAGAATTCACAAGGACCCTGTCAAATGTTTGTCTCTTTACTGGTGTTTTGGTTTGTGTGCAAATAAAGATACTCTCCATGAAAACAACTTGTGTGTCTGTAATGTTTCTGTGTTAACCAAACTAGACCGTCCTGTCCATATGCTGTCGTCAATTATACCTGAGGTCATATTCTGTGAGTGGACACACGGCACAATGTCTGCCGTGAGATCGCGCAAGTTATGCAGAACGAGGTCGGTCGCAAGACTCGCCGCCAGTCTTCAACGGCGTTTGCCGTAGAACAACTAAAGCGAGAAATGAACAGGCTCGTACGAGAACTACAAGTGGAGCGCGATCGGACGCGAGTGCTGTCCGCGCGTCCACTGTGTACGTGTTCGTCTCCACGAGACGGTGCATCTGGGGATCGTTCCGATGAACGTTTACGCGGGAATAAACGATCGCTAGCCGATCTCGACTTTTATTAGACAGAACTAGAAGCAACGAGGCTCGCGTTAGAGGAAGCACGCGTAGAACGCAAGACTCTCAGAGTGGAACTGGCTACACTTAAAAGTGGCCGTGTCACTGTAACGGATGAGCCAGAAACCGCAGCTAAGGACCCAACGCATTTAGACTGGGTCGGTAGAGCCAGTCAAGGATACAACGAATTCCACGTGAAGGGCACGCAGACGGGCACTCTGTATCGAGTGGTTCCTTCAAAATGGTACTATGAACTTTATTGCATTCGCGTAATGCTAGAAGCTCGCCGTGAAACCGGTTGGCTTTTGTGTAGGGCACGTTGAAGAGTTTCATGTAATCGACCACCCAGTCAAACTTACTGCCGGAGTTACCGTGCAAGTCAGTCACAATTTTGATAAACAAGTCCATGACAATCATGTTGTGATGACCGCGCAATTTCACCCTCCTCATCGAATCCAAAGCCCTAGTGATGCCCTGCACCCTATACCACCTATGATCACGTACTGATTTGGTGCACAACCAACCCGTGCTCTTAGTGAATTCAACGGCTGGGTCGCCTAACGTTTTCACCTGACTCGCCATGACCACGAGTTTCGTCACGAGACCATGGCTTTGCGTGTAAAGCGGTATACTACTAATTGACAATCAGTAGATTCAAGTCTCGAGGTTCTGTGGGTTTTAGTAGACGTGCGCAACGATGATGAATCGCAACAGAATGTCTGCGGTGAACCTACAATCCCTGGTGTCAAAAGGCTATATATATACAAAGCACGTTTGAGTGACCTGAACGTGTCCCCGTATCACCAGTAGACATTAAAAGCATTACCCTCGAGCCACTTATTAATAAATCCCAGTTTATATGTCTACAGTGGATAATGCGCCCTACACATTTTTTGTGGGGGGGTGGGGGAGGGGGAGTGTGTACGTAATTTAAACCCCTTGATCTTCCTGTACAGTATGTCTTCGGCGTCTTACGATGCAATCCATGTGATGGACAGAACTTTCACCGATCATGAAAAACAGTCTCTTAAACATGTTGTTATTACATCGACTGATAAGGGAGTGGCGCTGACGTTAAGTGAAATGAGCCCGCAAAATCCCATGCGTTTGCATTTGAGTCATCACATCTCACAAATGCAATATTGGCACTGACGGCAACTTACGTCGATCCAACGTGCCCATCCAATATTGAGTATCCACAGATACATATGCAGCACGCGTGAACAAAAGTACATCGAGGAGACATCACAGCGTTTACTAAGTGTCCCTGGGTATCTTCTGGGTGATGGGCTACGGTCACCTTTCAGCCTCTGATGCGCACGTGGTTGTCCACTTGGATGTGAAACACGCCCTTTGTGTCGAAAGAGACGTGAGGTTATTGTAAAGTGCTTTGTGGGCGGTTAAGGTCTGAATGTCGCAGACGGGTTTGAATGAACACACGAGGTCAAATAGTCATGTAACATCGAATGCAAGCTGGCCACTTTGCATGCGGTCGCAGAATTCACAAGGACCCTGTCAAATGTTTGTCTCTTTACTGGTGTTTTGGTTTGTGTGCAAATAAAGATACTCGCCATGAAAAAAACTTGAGTGTCTGTAATGTTTCTGTGTTAACCAAACTAGACCGTTCCGTCCATATGCTGTCGTCACTTATACTTGAGGTCATATTCTGTGAGTGGACCCACGGCACAATGTCTGCCGTGAGATTGCGCAAGTTATGCAGAACGAGGTCGGTCGCAAGACTCGCCGCCAGTCTTCAACGGCGTCTGCCGTAGAACAACTAAAGCGAGAAATGAACAGGCTCGTACGAGAACTACAAGTGGAGCGCGATCGGACGCGAGCGCTGTCCGCGCGTCCACTGTGTACGTGTTCGTCTCCACGAGACGGTGCATCTGGGGATCGTTCCGATGAACGTTTCTGCGAGAATAAACGATCGCTAGCCGATCTCGACTTTTATTAGACAGAACTAGAAGCAACGAGGCTCGCGTTAGAGGAAGCGCGCGTAGAACGCGAGTTTCTCAGAGTGGAACTGGCTACATTTAAAAGCGGCCATGTCACTGTAACGGATGAGCCAGAAACCGCAGCTAAGGACCCAATGCATTTAGACTGGGTCGGTAGAGCCAGTCAAGGATACAACAAATTCCACGTGAAGGGCACGCAGACGGGCGCTCTGTATCGAGTGGTTCCTTCAAAATGGTACTACGAACTTTATTGCATTCACGTAACGCTAGAAGTTTGCCGTTAAACCGGTTGGCTTTTTTGTAGGGCACACTCAGTTTCATGTAATCGACCACCCAATCCAACTTACTGCAGGAGTTACCGTGCAAGTCGGTCACAATTTTGATAAACAAGTCCATGACAATCATGTTGTGATGACCGCTCGATTTCACCCTCCTCATCGAATCCAACACCCTAGTGATGCCCTGCACCTTATACCACCTATGACCACATACTGATTTGGTGCACAAACAACCCGTGCTCTTAGTGAATTTAACGGCTGGGTCGCCTAACGTTTTCACCTGACTCGCCATGACCACGAGTTTCGTCACGAGACCATGGCTTTGCGTGGAAAGCGGTATACTACTAATAGACAATCAGTAGATTCAAGTCTCGAGGTTTGGTGGGTTTTAGTAGACGTGCGCAACGATGATGAATCGCAACAGAATGTCTGCGGTGAACATACAATCCCTGGTGTCAAAAGGCTATATAAATACAAATCACGTTTGGGTGACCTGAACGTGTCCCCGTATCAACAGTAGACATTAAAAGCATTACCCTCGAGCCACTTATTAATGAATCCCAGTTTATATGTCTACAGTGGATAATGCGCCCTACACATTTTTGGGGGGGTGTACGTAATTTAAACCCCTTGATCTTCCTGTACAGTATGTCTTCGGCGTCTTACGATGCAATCCATGTGATGGACAGATCTTCCACCGATCATGAAAAACAGTCTCTTAAACACGTTTTTATTACATCGACTGATAAGGGGGTGGCGCTGACGTTAAGTGAAATGAGCCCGCAAAATCCCATGCGTTTGCAATTGAGTCATCACCATCACACAAATGCAATATTGGCACTGATGGCAACTTACGTCGATCCAACGTGCCCATCCAACATTTAGTATCCACAGATACATATGCAGCACGCATGAACAAAAGTACATCGGGGAGACATCACAGCGTTCACTAAGTTTCCCTGGGTATCTTCTGGGTGATGGGCTACGGTCACCTTTCAGCCTCTGATGCGCATGTGGTTGTCCACTTGGATGTGAAACACGCCCTTTGTGTCGCAGGAGACGTGAGGTTATTGTAAAGTGCTTTGTGGGCGGCTACGGTCTGAATGTCGCAGACGGGTTTGAATGAACACACAAGGTCAAATAGACATGTGACATCGAATGCAAGCTGGCCACTTTGCATGCGGTCGCAGAATTCACAAGGACCCTGTCAAATGTTTGTCTCTTCACTGGTGTTTTGGTTTGTTTGCAAATAAAGATACTCACCATGAAAACAACTTGTGTGTCTGTAATGTTTCTGTGTTAAATAAACTAGACCGTCCCGTCCATATGCTGTTGTCAATTATACTTGAGGTCATATTCTGTGAGTGGACCCACGGCACAATGTCTGCCGTGAGATCGCGCAAGTTATGCAGAACGAGGTCGGTCGCAAGACTCGCCGCCAGTCTTCAACGGCGTCTTTCGTAGAACAACTAAAGCGAGAAATGAACAGGCTCGTACAAGAACTACAAGTGGAGCGCGATCGGACGCGAGGGCTGTCCGCGCGTCCACTGTGTACGTGTTCGTCTCCACGAGACGGTGCGTCTGGGGATCGTTCCGATGAACGTTTACGCGAGAATAAACGATCGCTTGCCAATCTCGACTTTTATTAGACAGAACTAGAAGCAACGAGGCTCGCGTTAGAGGAAGCGCGCGTAGAACGCGAGACTCTCAGAGTGGAACTGGCTACAGTTAAAAGTGGCCGTGTCACTGTAACGGATGAGCCAGAAACCTCAGCTAAGGACCCAACGCATTTAGACTGGGTCGGTAGAGCCAGTCAAGGATACAATGAATTCCACGTGAAGGGCACTCAGACGGGCACTCTGTATCGAGTGGTTCCTTCAAAATGGTACTACGAACTTTATTGCATTCTTATAACGCTAGAAGCTCGCCGTGAAACCGGTTGGCTTTTGTGTAGGGCACGTTCAAGAGTTTCATGTAATCGACCACCCAGTCCAACTTACTGCCGGAGTTACCGTGCAAGTCGGTCACAATTTTGATAAACAAGTCCATGACAATCATGTTGTGATGACCGCGTGATTTCACCCTCCTCATCGAATCCAACGCCCTAGTGATGCCCTGCACCCTATACCACCTATGATCACGTACTGGTTTGGTGCACAAACAACCCGTGCTCTTAGTGAATTCAACGGCTGGGTCGCCCAACATTTTCACCTGACTCGCCATGACCACGAGTTTCGTCACGAGACCATGGCTTTGCGTGGAAAGCGGTATACTACTAATAGACAATTAGTAGATTCAAGTCTCGAGGTTTGGTGGGTTTTAGTAGACGTGCGCAACGATGATGAATCGCAACAGAATGTCTGTGGTGAACATACAATCCCTGGTGTCAAAAGGCTATATAAATACAAAGCACGTTTGGGTGACCTGAACGTGTTCCCGTATCAACAGTAGACATTAAAAGCATTACCCTCGAGCCACTTATTAATGAATCCCAGTTTATATGTCTACAGTGGATAATGCGCCCTACAAATTTTTGTGTGTTTGTGTGTGTGTGGGGGGGGGAGTGTGTACGTAATTTAAACCCCTTGATCTTCCTGTACAGTATGTCTTCGGCGTCTTACGATGCAATCCATGTGATAGACAGAACTTTCACCGATCATGAAAAACAGTCTCTTAAACACGTTGTTATTACATCGACTAATAAGGGGGTGGCGCTGACGTTAAGTGAAATAAGCCCACAAAATCCCATGCGTTTGCACCATCACACAAATGCAATATTGGCACTGATGGCAACTTATGTCCATCCAACGTGCCCATCCAACATCGTGTATCCACAGATACATATGCAGCAAGCGTGAACAAAAGTACATCGGGGGGACATCACAGCGTTTACTAAGTGTCCCTGGGTATCTTCTGGGTGATGGGCTACGGTCACCTTTTAGCCTCTTATGCGCACGTGGTTGTCCACTTGGATGTGAAACACGCCCTTTGTGTCGCAGGAGACGTGAGGTTATTGTAAAGTTCTTTGTGGGCGGCTATGGTCTGAATGTCGCAGACGGGTTTGAATGAACACACGAGGTCAAATAGTCATGTAACATCGAACGCAAGCTGGCCACTTTGCATGCGGTCGCAGAATTCACAAGGACCCTGTCAAATGTTTGTCTCTTTACTGGTGTTTTGGTTTGTGTGCAAATAAAGATACTCACCATGAAAACAACTTGTGTGTCTGTAATGTTTCTGTGTTAAATAAACTAGACCGTCCCATCCATATGCTGTTGTCAATTATACTTGAGGTCATATTCTGTGAGTGGACCCACGGCACAATGTCTGCCGTGAGATCGCGCAAGTTATGCAGAACGAGGTCGGTCGCAAGACTCGCCGCCAGTCTTCAACGGAGTCTGCCGTAGAACAACTAAAGCGAGAAATGAACAGGCTCGTACGAGAACTACAAGTGGAGCGCGATCGGACATTAGCGCTGTCCGCGCGTCCACTGTGTACGTGTTCGTCTCCACGAGACGGTGCGTCTGGGGATCGTTCCGATGAACGTTTACGCGAGAATAAACGATCGCTAGCCAATCTCGACTTTTATTAGACAGAACTAGAAGCAACGAGGCTCGCGTTAGAGGAAGCGCGCGTAGAACGCGAGACTCTCAGAGTGGAACTGGCTACAGTTAAAAGTGGCTGTGTCACAGTAACGGATGAGCCAGAAACCGCAGCTAAGGACCCAACGCATTTAGACTGGGTCGGTAGAGCCAGTCAAGGATAAAATGAATTCCACGTGAAGGGCACGTAGACGGGCGCTCTGTATCGAGTGGTTCCTTCAAAATGGTACTACGAACTTTATTGCATTCGCGTAACGCTAGAAGCTCGCCTTGAAACCGGTTGGCTTTTTTGTAGGGCACACTCAGTTTCATGTAATCGACCACCCAGTCCAACTTACTGCCGGAGTTACCGTGCAAGTCGGTCACAATTTTGATAAAAAAGTCCATGAAAATCATGTTGTGATAACCGCGCGATTTCACCCTCCTCATCGAATCCAACGCCATAGTGATGCCCTGCACCCTATACCACCTATGATCACGTACTGATTTGGTGCACAAACAACCCGTGCTCTTAGTGAATTCAACGGCTGGGTCGCCTAACGTTTTCACCTGACTCGCCATGACCATGAGTTTCGTCACGAGACCATGGCTTTGCGTGCAAAGCGGTATACTACTAATAGACAATCAGTAGATTCAAGTCTCGAGGTTTGGTAGACGTGCGCAACGATGATGAATCGCAACAGAATGTCTGCGGTGAACATACAATCCCTGGTGTCAAAAGGCTATATAAATACAAAGCACGTTTGGGTGACCTGAACGTGTCCCCGTATCAACAGTAGACATTAAAAGCATTACCCTCGAACCACTTATTAATGAATCCCAGTTTATATGTCTACAATGGATAATGCGCCCTACAATTTTTTTGTGTGTGTGTGTGTGTGTGTGTGTGGGGGGGGGGTGTACGTAATATAAACCCCTTGATCTTCCTGTACAGTATGTCTTCGGCGTCTTACGATGCAATCCATGTGATGGACAGAACTTTCACCGATCATGAAAAACAGTCTCTTAGACACGTTATTACATCGCCTGATAAGGGGGTGGCGCTGACGTTAAGTGAAATGAGCCCGCAAAATCCCATGCTTTTGCATTTGAGTCATCACAATCACACAAATGCAATATTGGCACTGATGGCAACTTATGTCGATTCAACGTGCCCATCCAACATCGAGTATCCACAGATACATATGCAGCACGCGTGAACAAAAGTACATCGGGGAGACATCACAGCGTTTACTAAGTGTCCCTGGGTATCTTCTGGGTGATGGGCTATGGTCACCTTTCAGCCTCTGATGCGCACGTGATTGTCCACTTGGATGTGAAACACGCCCTTTGTGTCGCAGGAGACGTGAGGTTATTGTAAAGTGCTTTGTGGGCGGTTAAGGTCTGAATGTCGCAGACGGGTTTGAATGAACACACAAGGTCAAATAGTCATGTAACATCGAATGCAAGCTGGCCACTATGCATGCGGTCGCAGAATTCACAAGGACCCTGTCAGATGTTTGTCTCTTTACTGGTGTTTTGGTTTGTGTGCAAATAAAGATACCCGCCATGAAAACAACTTGTGTGTCTGTAATGTTTCTGTGTTAACCAAACTAGACCGTCCCGTCCATATGCTGTCGTCAATTATACTTGAGGTCATATTCTGTGAGTGGACCCACGGCACAATGTCTGCCGTGAGATCGCGCAAGTTATGCAGAACGAGGTCGGTCGCAAGACTCGCCGCCAGTCTTCAACGGCGTTTGCCGTAGAACAACTAAAGCGAGAAATGAACAGGCTCGTACGAGAACTACAAGTGGAGCGCGATCGGACGCGAGCGCTGTCCGCGCGTCCACTGTGTACGTGTTCGTCTCCACGAGACGGTGCATCTGGGGATCGTTCCGATGAACGTTTACGCGGGAATAAACGATCGCTAGCCGATCTCGACTTTTATTAGACAGAACTAGAAGCAACGAGGCTCGCGTTAGAGGAAGCGCGCGTAGAACACAAGACTCTCAGAGTGCAAATGGCTACACTTAAAAGTGGCCGTGTCACTGTAACGGATGAGCCAGAAACCGCAGCTAAGGACCCAACGCATTTAGACTGGGTCGGTAGAGCCAGTCAAGGATACAACGAATTCCACGTGAAGGGCACACAGACGGGCACTCTGTATCGAGTGGTTCCTTCAAAATGGTACTATGAACTTTATTGCATTCGCGTAACGCTAGAAGCTCGCCGTGAAACCGGTTGGCTTTTGTGTAGGGCACGTTGAAGAGTTTCATGTAATCGACCACCCAGTCAAACTTACTGCCGGAGTTACCGTGCAAGTCAGTCACAATTTTGATAAACAAGTCCATGACAATCATGTTGTGATGACCGCGCAATTTCACCCTCCTCATCGAATCCAAAGCCCTAGTGATGCCCTGCACCCTATACCACCTATGATCACGTACTGATTTGGTGCACAACCAACCCGTGCTCTTAGTGAATTCAACGGCTGGGTCGCCTAACGTTTTCACCTGACTCGCCATGACCACGAGTTTCATCACGAGACCATGGCTTTGCGTGTAAAGCGGTATACTACTAATAGACAATCAGTAGATTCAAGTCTCGAGGTTTGGTGGGTTTTAGTAGACGTGCGCAACGATGATGAATCGCAACAGAATGTCTGCGGTGACCCTACAATCCCTGGTGTCAAAAGGCTATATATATACAAAGCATGTTTGAGTGACCTGAATGTGTCCCCGTATCAACAGTAGACATTAAAAGCATTACCCTCGAGCCACTTATTAATGAATCCCAGTTTATATGTCTACAGTGGATAATGCGCCCTACACATTTTTTGTGGGGGGGTGGGGGAGGGGGAGTGTGTACGTAATTTAAACCCCTTGATCTTCCTGTACAGTATGTCTTCGGCGTCTTACGATGCAATCCATGTGATGGACAGAACTTTCACCGATCATGAAAAACAGTCTCTTAAACATGTTGTTATTACATCGACTGATAAGGGAGTGGCGGTGACGTTAAGTGAAATGAGCCCGCAAAATCCCATGCGTTTGCATTTGAGTCATCACATCTCACAAATGCAATATTGGCACTGACGGCAACTTACGTCGATCCAACGTGCCCATCCAATATTGAGTATCCACAGATACATATGCAGCACGCGTGAACAAAAGTACATCGAGGAGACATCACAGCGTTTACTAAGTGTCCCTGGGTATCTTCTGGGTGATGGGCTACGGTCACCTTTCAGCCTCTGATGCGCACGTGGTTGTCCACTTGGATGTGAAACACGCCCTTTGTGTCGCAAGAGACATGAGGTTATTGTAAAGTGCTTTGTGGGCGGTTAAGGACTGAATGTCGCAGACGGGTTTGAATGAACACACGAGGTCAAATAGTCGTGTAACATCGAATGCAAGCTGGCCACTTTGCATGCGGTCGCAGAATTCACAGGGACCCTGTCAAATGTTTGTCTCTTTACTGGTGTTTTGGTTTGTGTGCAAATAAAGATACCCGCCATGAAAACAACTTGAGTGTCTGTAATGTTTCTGTGTTAACCAAACTAGACCGTCCCGTCCATATGCTGTCGTCAATTATACTTGAGGTCATATTCTGTGAGTGGACCCACGGCACAATGTCTGCCATGAGATCGCGCAAGTTATGCAGAACGAGGTCGGTCGCAAGACTCGCCGCCAGTCTTCAACGGCGTCTGCCGTAGAACAACTAAAGCGAGAAATGAACAGGCTCGTGCGAGAACTACAAGTGGAGCGCGATCGGACGCGAGCGCTGTCCGCGCGTCCACTGTGTACGTGTTCATCTCCACGAGACGGTGCATCTGGGGATCGTTCCGATGAACGTTTACGCGAGAATAAACGATCGCTAGCCGATCTCGACTTTTATTAGACAGAACTAGAAGCAACGAGGCTCGCGTTAGAGGAAGCGCGCGTAGAACGGGAGACTCTCAGAGTGGAACTGGCTACAGTTAAAAGCGTCCGTGTCACTGTAACGGATGAGCCAGAAACCGCAGCTAAGGACCCAACGCATTTAGACTGGGTCGGTAGAGCCAGTCAAGGATACAACGAATTCCACGTGAAAGGCACGCAGACGGGCGCTCTGTATCGAGTGGTTCCTTCAAAATGGTACTACGAACTTTATTGCATTCGCGTAACCCTAGAAGCTCGCCGTGAAACCGGTTGGCTTTTGTGTAGGGCACATTCAAGAGTTTCATGTAATCGACCACCCAGTCCAACTTACTGCCGGAGTTACCGTGCAAGTCGGTCACAATTTTGATAAACAAGTCCATGACAATCATGTTGTGATGACCGCGCGATTTCAGCGTCCTCATCGAATCCAACGCCCTAGTGATGCCCTGCACCTTATAGCACCTATGATCACGTACTGATTTTGTGTACAAACAACCCGTGCTCTTAGTGAATTCAACAGCTGGGTCGCCTAACGTTTTCACCTGACTCGCCATGACCACGAGTTTCGTCACGAGACCATGGCTTTGCGTGTAAAGCGGTATACTACTAATAGTCAATCAGTAGATTCAAGTCTCGAGGTTTGGTGGGTTTTAGTAGACGTGCGCAACGATGATGAATAGCAAAAGAATGTCTGCGGTGAACATACAATCCCTGGTGTCAAAAGGCTATATAAATACAAAGCACGTTTGGGTGACCTGAACGTGTCCCCGTATCAACAGTAGACATTAAAAGCATTACCCTCAAGGCCACTTATTAATGAATCCCAGTTTATATGTCTACAGTGGATAATGCGCCCTACACTTTTTTTTGGGGGGGGGGGGGGGGGGGGTTTACATAATTTAAACCCCTTGATATTCATTGTCTTCGGCGTCTTACGATGCAATCCATGTGATGGACAGAACTTTCACTGATCATGAAAAACAGTCTCTTAAACACGTTGTTATTACATCGACTGATAAGGGGGTGGCGCTGACGTTGAGTGAAATGAGCCCGCAAAATCCCATGCGTTTGCACCATCACACAAATGCAATATTGGCACTGATGGCAACTTATGTCGATCCAACGTGCCCATCCAACATCGAGTATCCACAGATACATATGCAGCACGCGTGAACAAAAGTACATCAGGCAGACATCACAGCGTTTACTAGGTGTCCCAGGGTATCTTCTGGGTGATGGGCTATGGACACCTTTCAGCCTCTGATGCGCACGTGGTTGCCACTTGGATGTGAAACACGCCCTTTGTGTCGCAGGAGACGTGAGGTTATTGTAAAGTGCTTTGTGGGCGGTGAACGTCTGAATGTCGCAGACGGGTTTGAATGAACACACGAGGTCAAATAGTCATGTAACATCGAATGCAAGCTGGCCACTTTGCATGCGGTCGCAGAATTCACAAGGACCCTGTCAAATGTTTGTCTCTTTACTGGTGTTTTGGTTTGTGTGCAAATAAAGATACTCGCCATGAAAACAACTTGTGTGTCTGTAATGTTTCTGTGTTAACCAAACTAGACCGTCCCGTCCATATGCTGTCGTCAATTATACTTGAGGACATATTCTGTGAGTGGACCCACGGCACAATGTCTGCCGTGAGATCGCGCAAGTTATGCAGAACGAGGTCGGTCGCAAGACTCGCCGCCAGTCTTCAACGGCGTCTGCCGTAGAACAACTAAAGCGAGAAATGAACAGGCTCGTACGAGAACTACAAGTGGAGCGCGATCGGACGCGAGCGCTGTCCGCGCGTCCACTGTGTACGTGTTTGTCTACACGGGACTGTGCGTCTGGGGATCATTCCGATGAACGTTTACGCGAGAATAAACGATCGCTAGCCGATCTCGACTTTTATTAGACAGAACTAGAAGCAACGAGGCTCGCGTTAGAGGAAGCGCGCGTAGAACGCGAGACTCTCAGAGTGGAACTGGCTACAGTTAAAAGCGGCCGTGTCACTGTAACGGATGAGCCAGAAACCGCAGCTAAGGACCCAACGCATTTACACTGGGTCGGTAGAGCCAGTCAAGGATACAACAAATTCCACGTGAAGGGCACGCAGACGGGCGCTCTGTATCGAGTGGTTCCTTCAAAATGGTACTACGAACTTTATTGCATTCGCGTAATGCTAGAAGCTCGCCGTGAAACCGGTTGGCTTTTGTGTAGGGCACGTTCAAGAGTATCATGTAATTGACCACCCAGTCCAACTTCCTGCCGGAGTTACCGTGCAAGTCGGTCACAATTTTGATAAACAAGTCCATGACAATCATGTTGTGATGACCGCGCGATTTCACCCTCCTCATCGAATCCAACGCCCTAGTGATGCCCTGCACCTTATACCACCTATGATCACGTACTGATTTGGTGCACAAACAACCCATGCTCTTAGTGAATTCAACGGCTGGGTCGCCTAACGTTTTCACCTGACTCGCCATGACCACGAGTTTCGTCACGAGACCATGGCTTTGCGTGTCAAGCTGTATACTACTAATAGACAATCAGTAGATTCAAGTCTCGAGGTTTGGTGGGTTTTAGTAGACGTGCGCAACGATAATGATCGCAACAGAATGTCTGCGGTGAACATACAATCCCTGGTGTCAAAAGGCTATATAAATACAAAGCACGTTTGGGTGACCTGAACGTGTCCCCGTATCAACAGTAGACATTAAAAGCATTACCCTCAAGGCCACTTATTAATGAATCCCAGTTTATATGTCTACAGTGGATAATGCGCCCTACAAATTTTTTTTTGTGTGTGTGTGTGTGTGTGTGTGGGGGGGGGGGGGGTGTTCGTAATTTAAACCCCTTGATCTTCCTGTACAGTATGTCTTCGGCGTCTTACGATGCAATCCGTGTGATGGACAGAACTTTAACCGATCATGAAAAACAGTCTCTTAAACACGTTGCCATTACATCGACTGATAAGGAGGTGGCGCTTACGTTAAGTGAAATGAGCCCGCAAAATCCCATAAGTTTGCATTTGAGTCATCACCATCACAGAAATGCAATATTGGCACTGATGGCAACTTACGTCGATCCAACGTGCCCATCCAACATCGAGTATCCACAGATACATATGCAGCACGCGTGAACAAAAGTACATCAGGGAGACATCACAGCGTTTACTAAGTGTCCCTGGGTATCTTCTGGGTGATGGGCTACGGTCACCTTTCAGCCTCTGATGCGCACGTGACTTAGTCAGTCAGACCCAGTGTTGACATGTGTCAAGACGTTCCTCGGGGCGTGTCTTGCTTGGGCCTCTCTCCTGGAGGCGCTCAGTCAGACCCAGTGTTGACATGTGGCAAGACGCTCCTCGGGGCGCTTCTTGCTTGGGCTTCTCTCCTGGAGGCCCTCAGTCAGACCCATTGTTGACATGTGGCAAGACGCTCCTCGGGGCACGTCTTGCTTGGGCCTCTCTCCTGGAGGCGCTCAGTCAGACCGAGTAGTGACATGTGGCAAGACGCTCCTCGGGGCGCGTCTTGCTGGGGCTTCTCTCATGGAGGCACTCAGTCAGACCCAGTGTTGACATGTGGCAAGACGCTCCTCGGGGCGCGTGTTGCTTGGACCTCTCTCCTGGAGGCGCTCAGTCAGACCGAGTAGTGACATGTGGCTAGACGCTCCTCGGGGTGCGTCTTGCTTGGGCCTCTCTTCTGGAGGCGCTCAATTAGACCCAGTGTTGACATGTGGCAAGACGCTCCTCGGGGCGCGTCTTGCTTGGGCTTCTCTCCTGGAGGCCCTCAGTCAGACCCATTGTTGACATGTGGCAAGAAGCTCCTCGGGGCGCTTCTTGCTTGGGCCTCTCTCCTGGAGGCGCTCAGTCAGACCGAGTGCTGACATGTGGCAAGACGCTCCTCGGGGCGCGTCTTGCTGGGGCCTCTCTCCTGGAGGCGCTCAGTCAAACCCAGTGTTGACATGTGTCAAGACGCTCCTTGGGCGTTTCTTGCTTGCGCCTCTCTCCTGGAGGCGCTCAGTCAGACCCAGAGGTGACATGTGGCAAGATGCTCCTCGGGGCTCTCTCCTGGAGGCGCTCAGTCAGACCCAGTGTTGACATGTGGCAAGACGCTCCTCGGGGCGCGTCTTGCTTGGGCCTCTCTCCTGGAGGTGCTCAGTCAGACCCAGTGTTGACATGTGGCAAGACGCTCCTCGGGGCGCGTCTTGCTGGGGCTTCTCTCATGGAGGCACTCAGTCAGACCCAGTGTTGACATGTGGCAAGATGCTCGTCGGGGCACGTCTTGCTTGGGCCTCTCTCCTGGAGGTGCTCAGTCAGACCCAGAGGAGACATGTGTCAAGACCCTCCTCGGGGCGCGTCTTGCTTGGGCCTCTTTCCTGGAGGCGCTCAGTCAGACCGAGTGCTGACATGTTGCAAGACGCTCCTCCGGGCGCGTCTTGCTTGGGCCTCTCTCCTGGAGACGCTCAGTCAGACCGAGTGCTGACATGTGGCATGACGCTCCTCGGGGCGCATCTTGCTTGGGCTTCTCTCCTCGAGGCCCTCAGTCAGACCCAGTGTTGACATGTGGCAAGACGCTCCTCGGGGCGCGTCTTATTTGGGCCTCTCTCCTGGAGGCCCTCAGTCAGACCCAGTGTTGACATGTGGCAAGACGCTCCTCGGGGCGCGTCTTGCTTGGGCTTCTCTCCTGGAGGCCCTCAGTCAGACCCATTGTTGACATGTGGCAAGACGCTCCTCGGGGCACGTCTTGCTTGGGCCTCTCTGCTGGAGGAGCTCAGTCAGACCGAGTAGTGACATGTGGCAAGACGCTCCTCGGGGCGCGTCTTACTTGGGCTTCTCTCCTGGAGGCGCTCAGTCAGACTGAGTAGTGACATGTGGCCTGACGCTCCTCGGGGCGCGTGTTGCTTGGGCCTCTCTCCTGGAGGCGCTGTGTCAGACCAAGTGGATACATGTGGCAAGACACTCCTCGGGGCGCGTCTTGCTTGGGCCTCTCTCCTGGAGGCCCTCTGTCAGACCCAGTGTTGACATGTGTCAAGACGCTCCTCGGGGCGCGTCTTGCTTGGGCTTCTCTCCTGGAGGCCCTCAGTCATACCCATTGTTGACATGTGGCAAGACGCTCCTCGGGGCGCGTCTTGCTTTGGCCTCTCTCCTGGAGGCGCTCAGTCAGACCGAGTGCTGACATGTGGAAAGACGCTCCTCGGGGCGCGTCTTGCTTGGGCTTCTCTCCTGGAGGCGCTCAGAAAGACCCAGTGTTGACATGTGACAAGACGCTCCTCGGGGCGCGTCTTGCTTGGGCCTCTCTCCTGGAGGCGCTCAGTCAGACCCAGTGGTGACATGTGGCAAGACACTCCTCGGGGCGCGTCTTGCTTGGGCCTCTCTCCTGGAGGCCCTCTGTCAGACCCAGTGTTGGCATGTGGCAAGACGCTCCTCAGGGCGCGTCTTGGTTGGGCCTCTCTCCTGGAGGCGCTCAGTCAGACCCAGTGGTGACATGTGGCAAGACGCTCCTCGGGGCGCGTATTGCTTGGGCCTCTCTCCTGGATGCCCTCTGTCAGACCCAGTGTTGACATGTGGCAAGACTCTCCTCGGGGCGCGTCTTGCTTGGGCTTCTCTCATGGAGGCCCTCAGTCAGACCCAGTGTTGACATGTGTCAAGACGCTCCTCGGGGCGTGTCTTGCTTGGGCCTCTCTCCTGGAGGCGCTCAGTCAGACCCAGTGTTGACATGTGGCAAGACGCTCCTCGGGGCGCGTCTTGTTTGGGCTTCTCTCCTGGAGGCCCTCAATCAGACCCATTGTTGACATGTGGCAAGACGCTCCTCGGGGCACGTCTTGCTTGGGCCTCTCTCATGGAGGCACTCAGTCAGACCCAGTGTTGACATGTGGCAAGACGCTCCTCGGGGCGCGTCTTGCTTGGACCTCTCTCCCTGAGGCGCTCAGTCAGACCGAGTAGTGACATTTGGCAAGACACTCCTCGGGGCGCGTCTTGCTTGGGCCTCTCTCATGGAGGCCCTCTGTCAGACCCAGTGTTGACATGTGTCAAGACGCTCCTCGGGGCGCGTCTTGCTTTGGCCTCTCTCCTGGAGGCGCTCAGTCAGACCGAGTGCTGACATGTGGCAAGAAGCTCCTCGGGGCGCGTCTTGCTTGGGCTTCTCTCCCGGAGGCCCTCAGTAAGAACAATTGTTGACATGTGGCAAGACGCTCCTCGGGGCGCGTCTTGCTTGGGCCTCTCTCCAGAAGGCCCTCAATCAGACCCAGTGTTGACACGTGGCAAGACGCTCCTCGGGGCGCGTCTTGCTTTGGCCTCTCTCCTGGAGGCGCTCAGTCAGACCGAGTGCTGACATGTGGCAAGACGCTCCTCGGGCCGCGTGTTGCTTGGGCTTCTCTCCTGGAGGCCCTCAGTCAGACCCATTGTTGACATGTGGCAAGACGCTCCTCCGGGCGCATCTTGCTTGGGCCTCTCTCCTGGAGGCGCTCAGTCAGACCCAGTGTTGACATGTGGCAAGACGCTCCTCGTGGCGCGTCTTGCTTGGGCTTCTCTCCTGGAGGCGCTCAGACAGACCCAGTGTTGACATGTGACAAGACGCTCCTCGGGGCGCGTCTTGCTTGGGCCTCTCTCCTGGAGGCGCTCAGTCAGAACCAGAGGTGACATGTGGCAAGACGCTCCTCGGGGCGCTTCTTGCTTGGGCCTCTCTCCTGGAGGCCCTCTGTCAGACCCAGTGTTGACATGTGGCAAGACGCTCCACCGGGCGCATCTTGCTTGGGCCTCTCTCCTGGAGGCCCTCAGTCAGACCCATTGTTGACATGTGGCAAGACGCTCCTCGGGGCGCGTCTTGCTTGGGCCTCTCTCCTGGAGGCGCTCAGTCAGACCGAGTGCTGATATAAGGCAAGACGCTCCTCGGGGCGCGTCTTGCTGGGGCCTCTCTCGTGGAGGCGCTCAGTCAGACCCAGTGCTGACATGTGGCAAGACGCTCCTCGGGGCGCGTCTTGCTTGGGCCTCTCTCCTGGAGGCGCTCAGTCAGACCCAGTGTTGACATGTGGCAAGACGCTCCTCGGGGCGCGTATTGCTTGGGCCTCTCTCCTGAATGCCCTCTGTCAGACCGAGTGTTGACATGTGGCAAGACTCTCCTCGGGGCGCGTCTTGCTTGGGCTTCTCTCATGGAGGCCCTCAGTCCGACCCAGTGTTGACATGTGTCAAGACGCTCCTCGGGGCGTGTCTTGCTTGGGCCTCTCTCCTGGAGGCGCTCAGTCAGACACAGTGTTGACATGTGGCAAGACGCTCCTCTGGGCGAGTCTTGCTTGGGCTTCTCTCCTGGAGGCCCTCAGTCAGACCCATTGTTGACATGTGGCAAGACCCTCCTCGGGGCACGTCTTGCTTGGGCCTCTCTCCTGGAGGCGCTCAGTCAGACCGAGTAGTGACATGTGGCAAGACGCTCCTCGGGGCGCGTCTTGCTTGGACCTCCCTCCTGGAGGTGCTCAGTCAGACCGTGTAGTGACATTTGGCAAGACGCTCCTCGGGGCGCGTCTTGCTTGGACCTCTCTCCTGGAGGCGCTCAGAAAGACCCAGTGTTGACAAGTGACAAGACGCTCCTCGGGGCGCATCTTGCTTGGGCCTCTCTCCTGGAGGCGCTCAGTCAGACCCAGTGGTGACATGTTGCAAGACACTCCTCGGGGCGCGTCTTGCTTGGGCCTCTCTCCTGGAGGCCCTCTGTCAGACCCAGTGTTGGCATGTGGCAAGACGCTCCTCAGGGCGCGTCTTGGTTGGGCCTCTCTCCTGGAGGCGCTCAGTCAGACCCAGTGGTGACATGTGGCAAGACGCTCCTCGGGGCGCGTATTGCTTGGGCCTCTCTCCTGGATGCCCTCTGTCAGACCGAGTGTTGACATGTGGCAAGACTCTCCTCGGGGCGCGTCTTGCTTGGGCTTCTCTCATGGAGGCCCTCAGTCAGACCCAGTGTTGACATGTGTCAAGACGCTCCTCGGGGCGTGTCTTGCTTGGGCCTCTCCTGGAGGCGCTCAGTCAGACCCAGTGTTGACATGTGGCAAGACGCTCCTCGGGGCGCGTCTTGTTTGGGCTTCTCCCCTGGAGGCCCTCAGTCAGACCCATTGTTGACATGTGGCAAGACGCTCCTCGGGGCACGTCTTGCTTGGGCCTCTCTCATGGAGGCACTCAGTCAGACCCAGTGTTGACATGTGGCAAGACGCTCCTCGGGGCGCGTCTTGCTTGGACCTATCTCCCTGATGCGCTCAGTCAGACCGAGTAGTGACATTTGGCAAGACACTCCTCGGGGCGCGTCTTGCTTGGGCCTCTCTCATGGAGGCCCTCTGTCAGACCCAGTGTTGACATGTGTCAAGACGCTCCTCGGGGGGCGTCTTGCTTTGGCTTCTCTCCTGGAGGCGCTCAGTCAGACCGAGTGCTGACATGTGGCAAGAAGCTCCTCGGGGCGCGTCTTGCTTGGGCTTCTCTCCCGGAGGCCCTCAGTAAGAACCATTGTTGACATGTGGCAAGACGCTCCTCGGGGCGCGTCTTGCTTGGGCCTCTCTCCAGAAGGCCCTCAATCAGACCCAGTGTTGACACGTGGCAAGACGCTCCTCGGGGCGCGTCTTGCTTTGGCCTCTCTCCTGGAGGCGCTCAGTCAGACCGAGTGCTGACATGTGGCAAGACGCTCCTCGGGCCGCGTGTTGCTTGGGCTTCTCTCCTGGAGGCCCTCAGTCAGACCCATTGTTGACATGTGGCAAGACGCTCCTCCGGGCACATCTTGCTTGGGCCTCTCTCCTGGAGGCGCTCAGTCAGACCCAGTGTTGACATGTGGCAAGACGCTCCTCGGGGCACGTCTTGCTTGGGCTTCTCTCCTGGAGGCGCTCAGACAGACCCAGTGTTGACATGTGACAAGACGCTCCTCGGGGCGCGTCTTGCTTGGGCCTCTCTCCTGGAGGCGCTCAGTCAGAACCAGAGGTGACATGTGGCAAGACGCTCCTCGGAGCGCTTCTTGCTTGGGCCTCTCTCCTGGAGGCCCTCTGTCAGACCCAGTGTTGACATGTGGCAAGACGCTCCTCCGGGCGCATCTTGCTTGGGCCTCTCTCCTGGAGGCCCTCAGTCAGACCCATTGTTGACATGTGGCAAGACGCTCCTCGGGGCGCGTCTTGCTTGGGCCTCTCTCCTGGAGGCGCTCAGTCAGACCGAGTGCTGATATAAGGCAAGACGCTCCTCGGGGCGCGTCTTGCTGGGGCCTCTCTCGTGGAGGCGCTCAGTCAGACCCAGTGCTGACATGTGGCAAGACGCTCCTCGGGGCGCGTCTTGCTTGGGCCTCTCTCCTGGAGGCGCTCAGTCAGACCCAGTGTTGACATGTGGCAAGACGCTCCTCGGGGCGTGTATTGCTTGGGCCTCTCTCCTGAATGCCCTCTGTCAGGACCGAGTGTTGACATGTGGCAAGACTCTCCTCGGGGCGCGTCTTGCTTGGGCTTCTCTCATGGAGGCCCTCAGTCCGACCCAGTGTTGACATGTGTCAAGACGCTCCTCGGGGCGTGTCTTGCTTGGGCCTCTCTCCTGGAGGCGCTCAGTCAGACACAGTGTTGACATGTGGCAAGACGCTCCTCGGGGCGAGTCTTGCTTGGGCTTCTCTCCTGGAGGCCCTCAGTCAGACCCATTGTTGACATGTGGCAAGACCCTCCTCGGGGCACGTCTTGCTTGGGCCTCTCTCCAGGAGGCGCTCAGTCAGACCGAGTAGTGACATGTGGCAAGACGCTCCTCGGGGCGCGTCTTGCTTGGACCTCTCTCCTGGAGGCACTCAGTCAGACCCAGTGTTGACATGTGGCAAGACGCTCCTCGGGGCGCGTCTTGCTTGGACCTCTCTCCCTGAGGCGCTCAGTCAGACCGAGTAGTGACATTTGGCAAGACACTCCTCGGGGCGCGTCTTGCTTGGACCTCTCTCCCTGAGGCGCTCAGTCAGACCGAGTAGTGACATTTGGCAAGACACTCCTCGGGGCGCGTCTTGCTTGGGCCTCTCTCATGGAGGCCCTCTGTCAGACCCAGTGTTGACATGTGTCAAGACGCTCCTCGGGGGGCGTCTTGCTTTGGCCTCTCTCCTGGAGGCGCTCAGTCAGACCGAGTGCTGACATGTGGCAAGAAGCTCCTCGGGGCGCGTCTTGAGGGGTTCTCTCCCGGAGGCCCTCAGTAAGAACCATTGTTGACATGTGGCAAGACGCTCCTCGGGGCGCGTCTTGCTTGGGCCTCTCTCCTGGAGGCGCTCAGTCAGACTGAGTAGTGACATGTGGCCTGACGCTCCTCGGGGCGCGTGTTGCTTGGGCCTCTCTCCTGGAGGCGCTCAGTCAGACCAAGTGGTGACATGTGGCAAGACAATCCTCGGGGCGCTTCTTGCTTGGGCCTCTCTCCTGGAGGCCCTCTGTCAGACCCAGTGTTCACATGTGGCAAGACGCTCCTCGGGGCGCGTCTTGCTTGGGCTTCTCTCCTGGAGGCCCTCAGTCAGACCCATTGTTGACATGTGGCAAGACGCTCCTCGGGGCATGTGTTTCTTGGGCCTCTCTCCTGGAGGCGCTCAGTCAGACCGAGTAGTGACATGTGGCGAGACGCTCCTCGGGGCGCGTCTTGCTTGGGCCTCTCTCCAGAAGACCCTCAATCAGACCCAGTGTTGACACGTGGCAAGACGCTCCTCGGGGCGCGTCTTACTTGAGCCTCTCTCCTGGAGGCGCTCAGTCAGACTGAGTAGTGACATGTGGCCTGACGCTCCTCGGGGCGCGTGTTGCTTGGGCCTCTCTCCTGGAGGCGCTCAGTCAGACCAAGTGGTGACATGTGGCAAGACACTCCTCGGGGCGCGTCTTGCTTGGGCCTCTCTCCTGGAGGCCCTCTGTCAGACTCAGTGTTGACATGTGTCAAGACGCTCCTCGGGGGGCGTCTTGCTTTGGCCTCTCTCCTGGAGGCGCTCAGTCAGACCGAGTGCTGACATGTGGCAAGAAGCTCCTCGGGGCGCGTCTTGAGGGCTTCTCTCCCGGAGGCCCTCAGTAAGAACCATTGTTGACATGTGGCAAGACGCTCCTCGGGGCGCGTCTTGCTTGGGCCTCTCTCCTGGAGGCGCTCAGTCAGACTGAGTAGTGACATGTGGCCTGACGCTCCTCGGGGCGCGTGTTGCTTGGGCCTCTCTCCTGGAGGCGCTCAGTCAGACCAAGTGGTGACATGTGGCAAAACAATCCTCTGGGCGCGTCTTGCTTGGGCTTCTCTCCTGGAGGCCCTCAGTCAGACCCATTGTTGACATGTGGCAAGACGCTCCTCGGGGCATGTCTTGCTTGGGCCTCTCTCCTGGAGGCGCTCAGTCAGACCGAGTAGTGACATGTGGCGAGACGCTCCTCGGGGCGCATCTTGCTTGGGCCTCTCTCCAGAAGGCCCTCAACCAGACCCAGTGTTGACACGTGGCAAGACGCTCCTCGGGGCGCGTCTTACTTGGGCCTCTCTCCTGGAGGCGCTCAGTCAGACTGAGTAGTGACATGTGGCCTGAAGCTCCACGGGGCGCGTGTTGCTTGGGCCTCTCTCCTGGAGGCGCTCAGTCAGACCCAGTGTTGACATGTGGCAAGACACTCCTCGGGGCGCGTGTTGCTTGGGCCTCTCTCCTGGAGGCGCTCAGTCGAACCAAGTGGTGACATGTGGCAAGACAATCCTCGGGGCGCGTCTTGCTTGGGCCTCTCTCCTGGAGGCGCTCAGTCAGACTGAGTAGTGACATGTGGCCTGACGCTCCTCGGGGCGCGTGTTGCTTTGGCCTCTCTCATGGAGGCGCTCAGTCAGACCGAGTAATGACATGTGGAAAGACGCTCCTCAGGGCGCTTCTTGCTTGGGCTTCTCTCCTGGAGGCCCTCAGTCAGACCCATTGTTGACATGTGGCAAGACGCTCCTCGGGGCACGTCTTGCTTGGGCCTCTCTCCTGGAGGCGCTCAGTCAGACCCAGTGGTGACATGTGGCTAGACGCTCCTCGGGGTGCGTCTTGCTTTGGCCTCTCTCCTAGAGGCCCTCTGTCAGACCCAGTGTTGGCATGTGGCAAGACGCTCCTCGGGGCGCTTCTTGCTTGGGCCTCTCTCCTGGAGGCGCTCAGTCAGACCCAGTGTTGACATGTGGCAAGACGCTCCTCTGGGCGCGTCTTGCTTGGACCTCTCTCCCTGAGACGCTCAGTCAGACCCAGTGTTGACATTTCGCAAGACACTCCTCGGGGCGCGTCTTGCTTGTGCCTCTTTCCTGGAGGCCCTCTGTCAGACCCAGTGTTGACATGTGGCAAGACGCTCCTCCGGGCGCATCTTGCTTGGGCCTCTCTCCTGGAGGCCCTCAGTCAGACGCGCCCTGAGGAGCGTCTTGCCACATGCCAACACTGGGTCTGACAGAGGGCCTCCAGGAGAGAGGCCCAAGCAAGACGCGCCCCGAGGAGCTTCATGACACATGTCAACACTGGGTCTGACAGAGGGCCTCCATGAGAGAGGCCCAAGCAAGACGCGCCCCGAGGAGTGTCTTGCCACATGTCAGCACTCGGTCTGACTGAGCGCCTCCAGGAGAGAGGCCCAAGCAAGAAGCGCCCCGAGGAGCTTCATGACACATGTCAACACTGGGTCTGACAGAGGGCCTCCATGAGAGAGGCCCAAGCAAGACGCGCCCCGAGGAGCTTCATGACACATGTCAACACTGGGTCTGACAGAGGGCCTCAATGAGAGAGGCCCAAGCAAGATGCGCCCCGAGGAGTGTCTTGCCACATGTCAGCACTCGGTCTGACTGAGCGCCTCCAGGAGAGAGGCCCAAGCAAGACGCGCCCCGAGGAGCTTCATGACACATGTCAACACTGGGTCTGACAGAGGGCCTCCATGAGAGAGGCCCAAGCAAGACGCGCCCCGAGGAGCTTCATGACACATGTCAACACTGGGTCTGACAGAGGGCCTCCATGAGAGAGGCCCAAGCAAGACGCGCCCCGAGGAGTGTCTTGCCACATGTCAGCACTCGGTCTGACTGAGCGCCTCCAGGAGAGAGGCCCAAGCAAGACGCGCCCCGAGGAGCTTCATGACACATGTCAACACTGGGTCTGACAGAGGGCCTCCATGAGAGAGGCCCAAGCAAGACGCGCCCCGAGGAGTGTCTTGCCACATGTCAGCACTCGGTCTGACTGAGCGCCTCCAGGAGAGAGGCCCAAGCAAGACGCGCCCCGAGGAGCTTCATGACACATGTCAACACTGGGTCTGACAGAGGGCCTCCATGAGAGAGGCCCAAGCAAGACGCGCCCCGAGGAGTGTTTTGCCACATGTCAGCACTCGGTCTGACTGAGCGCCTCCAGGAGAGAGGCCCAAGCAAGACGCGCCCCGAGGAGCTTCATGACACATGTCAACACTGGGTCTGACAGAGGGCCTCCATGAGAGAGGCCCAAGCATGATGCGCCCCGAGGAGTGTCTTGCCACATGTCAGCACTCGGTCTGACTGAGCGCCTCCAGGAGAGAGGCCCAAGCAAGACGCGCCCGGAGGAGCTTCATGACACATGTCAACACTGGGTCTGACAGAGGGCCTCCATGAGAGAGGTCGAAGCAAGATGCGCCCCGAGGAGTGTCTTGCCACATGTCAGCACTCGGTCTGACTGAGCGCCTCCAGGAGAGAGGCCCAAGCAAGACGTGCCCCGAGGAGCGTCAGGCCACATGTCACTACTCAGTCTGACTGAGCGCCTCCAGGAGAGAGGCCCAAGCAAGATGCGCCCCGAGGAGCGTCTTGCCACATGTCAGCACTGGGTCTGACTGAGCGCCTCCAGGAGAGAGTCCCCAGCAAGACGCGCCCCGAGGAGCGTCTTGCCTTATGTCAGCACTCGGTCTGACTGAGCGCCTCCAGGAGAGAAGCCCAAGCAAGACGTGCCCCGAGGAGCGTCTTGCCACATGTCAACAATGGGTCTGACTGAGGGCCTCCAGGAGAGAGGCCCAAGCAAGACGCGCCCCGAAGAGCGTCTTGCCACATGTCACCTCTGGTTCTGACTGAGCGCCTCCAGGAGAGAGGCCCAAGCAAGATGCGCCCCGAGGAGCGTCTTGCCACATGTCAGCACTCGGTCTGACTGAGCGCCTCCAGGAGAGAGGCCCAAGCAAGACGCGCCCCGAGGAGCGTCTTGCCACATGTCAACAATGGGTCTGACTGAGGGCCTCCAGGAGAGAAGCCCAAGCAACACGCGGCCCGAGGAGCGTCTTGCCAGATGTCAGCACTCGGTCTGACTGAGCGCCTCCAGGAGAGAGGCCCATGCAAGACGCTCCCCGAGGAGCGTCTTGACACATGTCAACACTGGGTCTGACAGAGGGCCTCCAGGAGAGAGGCCCAAGCAAGACGCGCCCCGCGGAGTGTCTTGCCACATGTCACCACTTGGTCTGACTGAGCGCCTCCAGGAGAGAGGCCCAAGCAACACGCGCCCCGAGGAGCGTCAGGCCACATGTCACTACTCAGTCTGACTGAGCGCCTCCAGGAGAGAGGCCCAAGCAAGACGCGCCCCGAGGAGCGTCTTGCCACATGTCAACAATGGGTCTTACTGAGGGCCTCCAGGAGAGAAGCCCAAGCAAGACGCGCCCCGAGGAGCTTCTTGCCACATGTCAGCACTCGGTCTGACTGAGCGCCTCCAGGAGAGAGGCCAAAGCAAGACGCGCCCCGAGGAGCATCTTGACACATGTCAACACTGGGTCTGACAGAGGGCCTCCATGAGAGAGGCCCAAGCAAGACGCGCCCCGAGGAGTGTCTTGCCACATGTCAACACTGGGTCTGACAGAGGGCCTCCAGGAGAGAGGCCCAAGCAAGACGCGCCCCGAGGATTGTCTTCCCACATGTCACCACTTGGTTCGACTGAGCGCCTCCAGGAGAGAGGCCCAAGCAACACGCGCCCCGAGGAGCGTCAGGCCACATGTCACTACTCAGTCTGACTGAGCGCCTCCAGGAGAGAGGCCCAAGCAAGACGCGCCCCGAGGAGCGTCTTGCCACGTGTCAACACTGGGTCTGATTGAGGGCCTTCTGGAGAGAGGCCCAAGCAAGACGCGCCCCGAGGAGCGTCTTGCCACATGTCAACAATGGTTCTTACTGAGTGCCTCCGGGAGAGAAGCCCAAGCAAGACGCGCCCCGAGGAGCTTCTTGCCACTTGTCAGCACTCGGTCTGACTGAGCGCCTCCAGGAGAGAGGCCAAAGCAAGACGCCCCCCGAGGAGCTTCATGACACATGTCAACACTGGGTCTGACAGAGGGCCTCCATGAGAGAGGCCCAAGCAAGACGCGCCCCGAGGAGTGTCTTGCCACATGTCAGCACTCGGTCTGACTGAGCGCCTCCAGGAGAGAGGCCCAAGCAAGAAGCGCTCCGAGGAGCTTCATGACACATGTCAACACTGGGTCTGACAGAGGGCCTCCATGAGAGAGGCCCAAGCAAGACGCGCCCCGAGGAGTGTCTTGCCACATGTCAGCACTCGGTCTGACTGAGCGCCTCCAGGAGAGAGGCCCAAGCAAGACGCGCCCCGAGGAGCTTCATGACACATGTCAACACTGGGTCTGACAGAGGGCCTCCATGAGAGAGGCCCAAGCAAGACGCGCCCCGAGGAGTGTCTTGCCACATGTCAGCACTCGGTCTGACTGAGCGCCTCCAGGAGAGAGGCCCAAGCAAGACGCGCCCCGAGGAGCTTCATGACACTTGTCAACACTGGGTCTGACAGAGGGCCTCCATGAGAGAGGCCCAAGCAAGACGCGCCCCGAGGAGTGTCTTGCCACATGTCAGCACTCGGTCTGACTGAGCGCCTCCAGGAGAGAGGCCCAAGCAAGACGTGCCCCGAGGAGCTTCATGACACATGTCAACACTGGGTCTGACAGAGGGCCTCCATGAGAGAGGTCCAAGCAAGATGCGCCCCGAGGAGTGTCTTGCCACATGTCAGCACTGGGTCTGACTGAGCGCCTCCAGGAGAGAGGCCCAACCAAGACGCGCCCTGAGGAGCGTCTTGCCACATGCCAACACTGGGTCTGACAGAGGGCATTCAGGAGAGAGGCCCAAGCAATACGCGCCCCGAGGAGTGTCTTGCCACATGTCAGCACTCGGTCTGACTGAGCGCCTCCAGGAGAGAGGCCCAAGCAAGACGCGCCCCGAGGAGCTTCATGACACATGTCAACACTGGGTCTGACAGAGGGCCTCCATGAGAGAGGCCCAAGCAAGACGCGCCCCGAGGAGTGTTTTGCCACATGTCAGCACTCGGTCTGACTGAGCGCCTCCAGGAGAGAGGCCCAAGCAAGACGCGCCCCGAGGAGCTTCATGACACATGTCAACACTGGGTCTGACAGAGGGCCTCCATGAGAGAGGCCCAAGCATGATGCGCCCCGAGGAGTGTCTTGCCACATGTCAGCACTCGGTCTGACTGAGCGCCTCCAGGAGAGAGGCCCAAGCAAGACGCGCCCGGAGGAGCTTCATGACACATGTCAACACTGGGTCTGACAGAGGGCCTCCATGAGAGAGGTCGAAGCAAGATGCGCCCCGAGGAGTGTCTTGCCACATGTCAGCACTCGGTCTGACTGAGCGCCTCCAGGAGAGAGGCCCAAGCAAGATGTGCCCCGAGGAGCGTCAGGCCACATGTCACTACTCAGTCTGACTGAGCGCCTCCAGGAGAGAGGCCCAAGCAAGATGCGCCCCGAGGAGCGTCTTGCCACATGTCAGCACTGGGTCTGACTGAGCGCCTCCAGGAGAGAGTCCCCAGCAAGACGCGCCCCGAGGAGCCTCTTGCCTTATGTCAGCACTCGGTCTGACTGAGCGCCTCCAGGAGAGAAGCCCAAGCAAGACGTGCCCCGAGGAGCGTCTTGCCACATGTCAACAATGGGTCTGACTGAGGGCCTCCAGGAGAGAGGCCCAAGCAAGACGCGCCCCGAAGAGCGTCTTGCCACATGTCACCTCTGGTTCTGACTGAGCGCCTCCAGGAGAGAGGCCCAAGCAAGATGCGCCCCGAGGAGCGTCTTGCCACATGTCAGCACTCGGTCTGACTGAGCGCCTCCAGGAGAGAGGCCCAAGCAAGACGCGCCCCGAGGAGCGTCTTGCCACATGTCAACAATGGGTCTGACTGAGGGCCTCCAGGAGAGAAGCCCAAGCAACACGCGGCCCGAGGAGCGTCTTGCCAGATGTCAGCACTCGGTCTGACTGAGCGCCTCCAGGAGAGAGGCCCATGCAAGACGCTCCCCGAGGAGCGTCTTGACACATGTCAACACTGGGTCTGACAGAGGGCCTCCAGGAGAGAGGCCCAAGCAAGACGCGCCCCGCGGAGTGTCTTGCCACATGTCACCACTTGGTCTGACTGAGCGCCTCCAGGAGAGAGGCCCAAGCAACACGCGCCCCGAGGAGCGTCAGGCCACATGTCACTACTCAGTCTGACTGAGCGCCTCCAGGAGAGAGGCCCAAGCAAGACGCGCCCCGAGGAGCGTCTTGCCACATGTCAACAATGGGTCTTACTGAGGGCCTCCAGGAGAGAAGCCCAAGCAAGACGCGCCCCGAGGAGCTTCTTGCCACATGTCAGCACTCGGTCTGACTGAGCGCCTCCAGGAGAGAGGCCAAAGCAAGACGCGCCCCGAGGAGCATCTTGACACATGTCAACACTGGGTCTGACAGAGGGCCTCCAGGAGAGAGGCCCAAGCAAGACGCGCCCCGAGGATTGTCTTCCCACATGTCACCACTTGGTTCGACTGAGCGCCTCCAGGAGAGAGGCCCAAGCAACACGCGCCCCGAGGAGCGTCAGGCCACATGTCACTACTCAGTCTGACTGAGCGCCTCCAGGAGAGAGGCCCAAGCAAGACGCGCCCCGAGGAGCGTCTTGCCACGTGTCAACACTGGGTCTGATTGAGGGCCTTCTGGAGAGAGGCCCAAGCAAGACGCGCCCCGAGGAGCGTCTTGCCACATGTCAACAATGGTTCTTACTGAGTGCCTCCGGGAGAGAAGCCCAAGCAAGACGCGCCCCGAGGAGCTTCTTGCCACTTGTCAGCACTCGGTCTGACTGAGCGCCTCCAGGAGAGAGGCCAAAGCAAGACGCCCCCCGAGGAGCTTCATGACACATGTCAACACTGGGTCTGACAGAGGGCCTCCATGAGAGAGGCCCAAGCAAGACGCGCCCCGAGGAGTGTCTTGCCAAATGTCAACACTCGGTCTGACTGAGCGCCTCCAGGAGAGAGGGCCAAGCAAGATGCGCCCCGAGGAGCTTCATGACACATGTCAACACTGGGTCTGACAGAGGGCCTCCATGAGAGAGGCCCAAGCAAGACGCGCCCCGAGGAGTGTCTTGCCACATGTCAGCACTCGGTCTGACTGAGCGCCTCCAGGAGAGAGGCCCAAGCAAGAAGCGCTCCGAGGAGCTTCATGACACATGTCAACACTGGGTCTGACAGAGGGCCTCCATGAGAGAGGCCCAAGCAAGACGCGCCCCGAGGAGTGTCTTGCCACATGTCAGCACTCGGTCTGACTGAGCGCCTCCAGGAGAGAGGCCCAAGCAAGACGCGCCCCGAGGAGCTTCATGACACATGTCAACACTGGGTCTGACAGAGGGCCTCCATGAGAGAGGCCCAAGCAAGACGCGCCCCGAGGAGTGTCTTGCCACATGTCAGCACTCGGTCTGACTGAGCGCCTCCAGGAGAGAGGCCCAAGCAAGACGTGCCCCGAGGAGCTTCATGACACATGTCAACACTGGGTCTGACAGAGGGCCTCCATGAGAGAGGTCCAAGCAAGATGCGCCCCGAGGAGTGTCTTGCCACATGTCAGCACTGGGTCTGACTGAGCGCCTCCAGGAGAGAGGCCCAACCAAGACGCGCCCTGAGGAGCGTCTTGCCACATGCCAACACTGGGTCTGACAGAGGGCCTCCAGGAGAGAGGCCCAAGCAAGACGCGCCCCGAGGAGTGTCTTGCCACATGTCACCACTGGGTCAGACTGAGCGCCTCCAGGAGAGAGGCCCAAGCAAGACGCGCCCCGAGGAGCGTCTTGTCACATGTCAACACTGGGTCTTTCTGAGCACCTCCAGGAGAGAAGTCCAAGCAAGACGCGCCCCGAGGAGCGTCTTTCCACATGTCAGCACTCGGTCTGACTGAGCGCCTCCAGGAGAGAGGCCAAAGCAAGACGCGCCCCGAGGAGCGTCTTGCCACATGTCAACAATGGGTATGACTGAGGGCCTCCAGGAGAGAAGCCCAAGCAAGACGCGCCCCGAGGAACGTCTTGACACATGTCAACACTGAGTCTGACAGAGGGCCTCCAGGAGAGAGGCCCAAGCAAGATGCGCCCCGAGGAGTGTCTTGCCACATGTCACCACTTGGTCTGACTGAGCGCCTCCAGGAGAGAGGCCCAAGCAACACGCGCCCCGAGGAGCGTCAGGCCACATGTCACTACTCAGTCTGACTGAGCGCCTCCAGGAGAGAGGCCCAAGTAAGACGTGCCCCGAGGAGCATCCTGCCACGTGTCAACACTGGGTCTGATTGAGGGCCTTCTGGAGAGAGGCCCAAGCAAGACGCGCCGCGAGGAGCGTCTCGCCACATGTCACTACTCGGTCTGACTGAGCGCCTCCAGGAGAGAGGCCCAAGCAAGACGTGCCCCGAAGAGCGTCTTGCCACATGTCAACAATGGGTCTGACTGAGGGCCTCCAGGAGAGAAGCCCAAGCAAGAAGCGCCCCGAGGAGCGTCTTGCCACATGTGAACACTGGGTCTGACAGAGGGCCTCCAGGAGAGAGGCCCAAGCAAGACACGCCCCGAGGATTGTCTTGCCACATGTCACCACTTGGTCTGACTGAGCGCCTCCAGGAGAGAGGCCCAAGCAACACGCGCCCCGAGGAGCGTCAGGCCACATGTCACTACTCAGTCTGACTGAGCGCCTCCAGGAGAGAGGCCCAAGCAAGACGCGCCCCGAGGAGCGTCTTGCCACATGTCAACAATGGTTCTTACTGAGGGCCTCCGGGAGAGAAGCCCTCAAGACGCGCCCCGAGGAGCTTCTTGCCACATGTCAGCACTCGGTCTGACTGAGCGCCTCCAGGAGAGAGGCCCAAGCAAGACGCGCCCCGAGGAGCTTCATGACACATTAAACACTGGGTCTGACAGAGGGCCTCCATGAGAGAGGCCCAAGCAAGACACGCCCCGAGGAGTGTTTTGCCACATGTCAGCACTCGGTCTGACTGAGCGCCTCCAGGAGAGAGGCCCAAGCAAGACGCGCCCCGAGGAGCTTCATGACACATGTCAACACTGGGTCTGACAGAGGGCCTCCATGAGAGAGGCCCAAGCAAGACGCGCCCCGAGGAGTGTCTTGCCACATGTCAGCACTCGGTCTGACTGAGCGCCTCCAGGAGAGAGGCCCAAGCAAGACGCGCCCCGAGGAGCTTCATGACACATGTCAACACTGGGTCTGACAGAGGGCCTCCATGAGAGAGGTCCAAGCAAGATGCGCCCCGAGGAGTGTCTTGCTACATGTCAGCACTGGGTCTGACTGAGCGCCTCCAGGAGAGAGGCCCAACCAAGACGCGCCCTGAGGAGCGTCTTGCCACATGCCAACACTGGGTCTGACAGAGGGCCTCCAGGAGAGAGGCCCAAGCAAGACGCGCCCCGAGGAGTGTCTTGCCACATGTCACCACTGGGTCAGACTGAGCGCCTCCAGGAGAGAGGCCCAAGCAAGACGCGCCCCGAGGAGCGCCTTGTCACATGTCAACACTGGGTCTTTCTGAGCACCTCCAGGAGAGAAGCCCAAGCAAGACGCGCCCCGAGGAGCGTCTTTCCACATGTCAGCACTCGGTCTGACTGAGCGCCTCCAGGAGAGAGGCCAAAGCAAGACGTGCCCCGAGGAGCGTCTTGCCACATGTCACTACTCAGTCTGACTGAGCGCCTCCAGGAGAGAGGCCCAAGTAAGACGTGCCCCGAGGAGCATCCTGCCACGTGTCAACACTGGGTCTGATTGAGGGCCTTCTGGAGAGAGGCCCAAGCAAGACGCGCCGCGAGGAGCGTCTCGCCACATGTCACTACTCGGTCTGACTGAGCGCCTCCAGGAGAGAGGCCCAAGCAAGACGTGCCCCGAGGAGCGTCTTGCCACATGTGAACAATGGGTCTGACTGAGGGCCTCCAGGAGAGAAGCCCAAGCAAGAAGCGCCCCGAGGAGCGTCTTGCCACATGTGAACACTGGGTCTGACAGAGGGCCTCCAGGAGAGAGGCCCAAGCAAGACACGCCCCGAGGATTGTCTTGCCACATGTCACCACTTGGTCTGACTGAGCGCCTCCAGGAGAGAGGCCCAAGCAACACGCGCCCCGAGGAGCGTCAGGCCACATGTCACTACTCAGTCTGACTGAGCGCCTCCAGGAGAGAGGCCCAAGCAAGACGCGCCCCGAGGAGCGTCTTGCCACATGTCAACAATGGTTCTTACTGAGGGCCTCCGGGAGAGAAGCCCTCAAGACGCGCCCCGAGGAGCTTCTTGCCACATGTCAGCACTCGGTCTGACTGAGCGCCTCCAGGAGAGAGGCCAAAGCAAGACGCCCCCCGAGGAGCGTCTTGACACATGTCAACACTGGGTCTGACAGAGGGCCTCCATGAGAGAGGCCCAAGCAAGACGCGCCCCGAGGAGTGTCTTGCCAAATGTCACTACTCGGTCTGACTGAGCGCCTCAGGGAGAGAGGTCCAAGCAAGACGCGCCCCGAGGAGCGTCTTGCCACATGTCAACACTGGGTCTGACTGAGTGCCTCCATGAGAGAAGCCCCAGCAAGACGCGCCCCGAGGAGCGTCTTGCCACATGTCACTACTCGGTATGTTTGAGCGCCTCCAGGAGAGAGGCCCAAGCAAGACGTGCCCCGAGGAGCGTCTTGCCACATGTCAACAATGGGTCTGACTGAGGGCCTCCAGGAGAGAAGCCCAAGCAAGATGCGCCCCGAGGAGCGTCTTGCCACATGTCAACACTGGGTCTGACTGAGCGCCTCCAGGAGAGAGGCCCAAGGAAAGACACGCCCCGAGGAGCGTCTTGACACATGTCAACACTGGGTCTGACTGAGGGCCTCCATGAGAGAAGCCCAAGCAAGACGCGCCCCGAGGAGAGTCTTGCCACATGTCAACACTCGGTCTGACAGAGGGCATCCAGGAGAGAGGCCCAAGCAATACGCACCCCGAGGAGCGTCTTGCCACATGTCACCACTGGGTCTGACTGAGCGCCTCCAGGAGAGAGGCCCAACCAAGACGCGCCCTGAGGAGCGTGTTGCCACATGCCAACACTGGTTCTGACAGAGGGCCTCCAGGAGAGAGGCCCAAGCAAGACGCGCCCCGAGGAGTGTCTTGCCACAAGTCACCACTGGGTCTGCCGGAGCGCCTCCAGGAGAGAGGCCCAAGCAAGACGCGCCCCGAGGAGCGTCTTGTCACATGTCAACACTGAGTCTTTCTGAGCGAATCCAGGAGAGAAGCCCAAGCAAGACGCGCCCCGAGGAGCGTCTTTCCACATGTCAGCACTCGGTCTGACTGAGCGCCTCCAGGAGAGAGGCCAAAGCAAGACGCGCCCCGAGGAGCGTCTTGCCACATGTCAACAATGGGTATGACTGAGGGCCTCCAGGAGAGAAGCCCAAGCAAGACGCGCCCCGAGGAGCGTCTTGACACATGTCAACACTTGGTCTGACAGAGGGCCTCCAGGAGAGAGGCCCAAGCAAGACGCGCCCCGAGGAGTGTCTTGCCACATGTCACCACTTGGTCAGACTCAGCGCCTCCAGGAGAGAGGCCCAAGCAACACGCGCCCCGAGGAGCGTCAGACCACATGTCACTACTCAGTCTGACTGAGCGCCTCCAGGAGAGAGGCCCAAGTAAGAAGCGCCCCGAGGAGCGTCTTGCCACGTGTCAACACTGGGTCTGATTGAGGGCCTTCTGGAGAGAGGCCCAAGCAAGACGCGCCCCGAGGAGCGTCTTGCCACATGTCACTACTCGGTCTGACTGAGCGCCTCTAGGAGAGAGGCCCAAGCAAGACGTGCCCCGAGGAGCGTCTTGCCACATGTCAACAATGGGACTGACTGAGGGCCTCCAGGAGAGAAGCCCAAGCAAGACGCGCCCCGAGGAGCGTCTTGCCACATGTCAACACTGGGTCTGACTGAGGGCCTCCAGGAGAGAGGCCCAAGTAAGACGCACCCCGAGGAGCGTCTTGCCACATGTCAACACTGGGTCTGACTGAGGGCCTCCAGGAGAGAAGCCCAAGCAAGATGCGCCCCGAGGAGCGTCTTGCCACATGTCAGCACTCGGTCTGACTGAGCGCCTCCAGGAGAGAGGCTCAAGCAAGACGCGCCCCGAGGAGCGTCTTGCCACATGTCAACACTGGGTCTGACTGAGGGCCTCCAGGAGAGAAGCCCAAGCAAGATGCGCCCCGAGGAGCGTCTTGCCACATGTCAGCACTCGGTCTGACAGAGCGCCTCCAGGAGAGAGGCCCAAGCAACACGCGCCCCGAGGAGCGTCAGACCACATGTCACTACTCAGTCTGACTGAGCGCCTCCAGGAGAGAGGCCCAAGTAAGAAGCGCCCCGAGGAGCGTCTTGCCACGTGTCAACACTGGGTCTGATTGAGGGCCTTCTGGAGAGAGGCCAAAGCAAGACGCGCCCCGAGGAGTGTCTTGCCACATGTCACTACTCGGTCTGACTGAGCGCCTCTAGGAGAGAGGCCCAAGCAAGACGTGCCCCGAGGAGCGTCTTGCCACATGTCAACAATGGGTCTGACTGAGGGCCTCCAGGAGAGAAGCCCAAGCAAGACGCGCCCCGAGGAGCGTCTTGCCACATGTCAACACTGGGTCTGACTGAGGGCCTCCAGGAGAGAGGCCCAAGTAAGACGCGCCCCGAGGAGCGTCTTGCCACATGTCAACACTGGGTCTGACTGAGGGCCTCCAGGAGAGAAGCCCAAGCAAGATGCGCCCCGAGGAGCGTCTTGCCACATGTCAGCACTCGGTCTGACTGAGCGCCTCCAGGAGAGAGGCCCAAGCAAGACGCGCCCCGAGGAGCGTCTTGCCACATGTGAACACTGGGTCTGACTGAGCGCCTCCAGGAGAGAGGCCCAAGCAAGACGCGCCTGGAGGAGCGTCTTGCAACATGTCAGCACTCGGTCTGACTGAGCGCGTCCAGGAAAGAGGCCCAAGCAAGACGGGCCCCGAGGAGGGTCTTGACACATGTCTCCTCTGGGTCTGACTGAGCGCCTCCAGGAGAGAGGCCCTAGCAAGACGTGCCCCGACGAGCATCTTGCCACATGTCAACAATGGGTCTGACTGAGTGCCTCCATGAGAGAAGCCCCAGCAAGACACGCCCCGAGGAGCGTCTTGCCACATGTCAACACTGGGTCTGACTGAGCACCTCCAGGAGAGAGGCCCAAGCAAGAAGCGCCCCGAGGAGCGTCTTGCCACATGTCAACACTGGGTCTGACAAATTTAGAGGTGGCTACTCTTCAGCCATGTATACTCTTGTAATGTGAAAAAAAAAATCACATCTTTACAACTCCATAGTTTTGCATTACATTAGTGAGCTATTAATTTACACTCTTACAGGGTCAAGTCATGAAACAAAAAATATGTAATTTTCTGAAAGACATAAGAAATAAAGAAATTAGTACAGATGCACTTTTATTTGAATTAACCTTATTCAGAGTTTGAACAGACAAATTTGGAACACATTTTAATCTTGAAACATGATTTTACACACTTTAGGATAATAAAGAATAGATCTAACGTAAAAGACTGTGCAGAATTTATGTGCTACTTCAAGTAAAAAGAACAACATGTTAGCACAGTAGTAAAGACATCAAAGTGCAATATCTACATTTTTATGTACATTACATTAGTAACACGCAACAGGTATAGAATACTCCATGTAAATGTAGACAAGATCGTCACTGGAGGCCTGTAGTTGTGTTGAGTTCTGATACTGTGAAAAAAGTATTGTAAGACAAGTGTAGGTAAAGAACTGAGCTGTAGTCAAAGGATGCTAAAATGACATATACCAAGACCTCGGCTGACTTGGATCTGCACTAGCTCTGAAATAGGTGGTGGAGCGATGGGTGGCACAAGACCGAGCCGTCTGGGGTCATCATCCCTCATTGATCTGGTACGAGGCATCCAGACTCGATGTTACATTCTGTTGCGATCATCATCGTTGCGCATGTCTACTAATACCCACCAAACCTCGAGACTTGAATCTACTGATTGTCTATTAGTAGTATACCGCTTTACACGCAAAGCCATGGTCTCGTGACGAAACTCGTGGTCATGGCGAGTCAGGTGAAAACGTTAGGCGACCCAGCCGTTGAATTCACTAAGAGCACGGGTTGTTTGTGCACCAAATCAGTACGTGATCATAGGTGGTATAAGGTGCAGGGCATCACTAGGGCGTTGGATTCGATGAGGAGGGTGAAATCGCGCAGTCATTACAACATGATTGTCATGGACTTGTTTATCAAAATTGTGACCGACTTGCACGGTAACTCCGGCAGTAAGTTGGACTGGGTGGTCGATTACATGAAAATCTTGAACGTGCCCTACACAAAAGCCAACCGGTTTCACGGTCAGCTTCTAGCGTTACATGAATGCAATAAAGTTTGTAGTACCATTTTGAAGGAACCACTCGATACAGAGCGCCCGTCTGCGTGCCCTTCACGTGGAATTCGTTGTATCCTTGACTGGCTCTACCGACCCAGTCTAAATGCGTTGGGTCCTTAGCTGCGGTTTCTGGCTCATCCGTTACAGTGACACGGCCGCTTTTAACTGTAGCCAGTTCCACTCTGAGAGTCTCGCGTTCTACGCGCGCTTCCTCTAACACGAGCCTCGTTGCTTCTAGTTCTGTCTAATAAAAGTCGAGATCGGCTAGCGATCGTTTATTCTCGCGTAAACGTTCATCAGAACGATCCCCAGACGCACCGTCTCGTGGACACGAACACGTACACAGTGGACGCGCGGACAGCGCTCGCGTCTGATCGCGCTCCACTTGTAGTTCTCGTACGAGCCTGTTCATTTCTCGCTTTAGTTGTTCTACGGCAGACGCCGTTGAAGAAAGGCGGGCGAGTCTTGCGACCGACCTCGTTCTGCATAACTTGCGCGATCTCACGGCAGACATTGTGCCGTGGGTCCACTCACAGAATATGACCTCAAGTATAATTGACGACAGCATATGGACGGGACGGTCTAGTTTGGTTAACACAGAAACATTACAGACACACAAGTTGTTTTCATGGCGAGTATCTTTATTTGTACACAAACCAAAACACCAGTAACACCTGGTGTCAATTTAAAGAAGTAGTCCAGTTACACATTTGTGGGCTTATAACTTGGCTTCTGAATGTCCTAGAGAGATCAGGTTTATTTTAGTGTACTCCAATCAACAGCCCCTACAACCACAAAAAGGAATGGAGTCATTAGCACTTATGGTTTGTAAATGGCACCCAGAATTATGTTGCACGAAGTACAATTTCACATCATTCTGGGTTCATTTGTGTGAAAACAAGGTCCAATCAGGCTGAAACGTTACAGGAAGGTAGAATCTATTGAGTTGTAAGTGATCTGAACGTTTCATGATGATCGCACATTCCTATAGGGGGTCAAACCATGTCCCAAAGGTCACCGGGCCTGGTGTCACTTTAAAGAAGTAGTCCAGTTACACCTTTGAGGGCTTATAACTTGGCTTCTGAATATCCTAGAGAGATCAGGTTTGCTTTAGTGTTCTCCAATCAACAGCCCCTACAACCACAAAAAGGAATGGAGTCATTAGCACTTATGGTTTGTAAATGGCACCCAGAATTATGTTGCACGAAGTACAATTTCACATCATTCTGGGTTCATTTGTGTGAAAACAAGGTCCAATCAGGCTGAAATGTTACAGGAAGGTAGAATCTCTTGAGTTGTAAGTGATCTGAACGTTTCATGATTATAGCACTTTCCTAAGGGGGTCAAACCATGTCCCAAATGTCACCGGATCTGGTGTCAATTTAAAGAAGTAGTCCAGTTACACCTTTGTGGGCTTATAACTTGGCTTCTGAATATCCTAGAGAGGTTAGGTTTGTTTTAGTGTACTCCAATCAACAGCCCCTACAACCACAAAAAGGAATGGAGCCATTAGCACTTAAGGTTTTTAAATGGCACCCAGAATTATGTTGCACGAAGCACAATTTCACATCATTCTGGGTTCATTTGTGTGAAAACAAGGTCCAATCAGGCTGAAACGTTACAGGAAGGTAGAATCTATTGAGTTGTAAGTGATCTGAACGTTTCATGATGATAGCACTTTCCTAAGGTGGTCAAACCATGTCCCAAAGGTCACCGGATCTGGTGTCAATTTAAAGTAGTCCAGTTACACATTTGTGGGCTTATAACTTGGCTTCTGAATGTCCTAGAGAGATCAGTTTTTTTTAATGTACTCCAACCAACAGCCCCTACAACCACAACAAGGAATGGAGTCATTAGCACTTATGGTTTGTAAATGGCACCCAGAATTATGTTGCACGAAGCACAATTTCACATCATTCTGGGTTCATTTGTGTGAAAACAAGGTCCAATCAGGCTGAAACGTTACAAGAAGGTAGAATCTATTGAGTTGTAAGTGATCTGAACGTTTCATGATGATCGCACATTCCTATAGGGGGTCAAACCATGTCCCAAAGGTCACCGGGCCTGGTGTCACTTTAAAGAAGTAGTCCAGTTACACATTTGTGGGCTTATAACTTGGCTTCTGAATGTCCTAGAGAGATCAGGTTTGTTTTAATGTACTCCAATCAACAGCCCCTACAACCACAAAAAGGAATGGAGTCATTAGCACTTATGGTTTGTAAATGGCACCCAGAATTATGTTGCACGAAGCACAATTTCACATCATTCTGGGTTCATTTGTGTGAAAACAAGGTCCAATCAGGCTGAAACGTTACAGGAAGGTAGAATCTATTGAGTTGTAAGTGATCTGAACGTTTCATGATGATAGCACTTTCCTAAGGGGGTCAAACCATGTCCCAAAGGTCACTGGGCATGGTGTCACTTTAAAGTAGTCCATTTACACCTTTGTGGGCTTATAACTTGGCTTCTGAATGTCCTAGAGAGATCAGGTTTGTTTTAGTGTACTCCAATCAACAGCCCCTACAACCTCAAAAAGGAATGGAGTCATTAGCACTTATGGTTTTTAAATGGCACCCAGAATTATGTTGCACGAAGCACAATTTCACATCATTCTGGGTTCATTTGTGTGAAAACAAGGTCCAATCAGGCTGAAACGTTACAGGAAGGTAGAATCTATTGAGTTGTAAGTGATCTGAACGTTTCATGATGATAGCACTTTCCTAAGGGGGTCAAACCATGTCCCAAAGGTCACCGGATCTGGTGTCAATTTAAAGAAGTAGTCCAGTTACACATTTGTGGGCTTATAACTTGGCTTCTGAATGTCCTAGAGAGATCAGGTTTGTTTTAGTGTACTCCAATCAACAGCCCCTACAACCCAAAAAGGAATGGAGTCATTAGCACTTATGGTTTTTAAATGGCACCAAGAATTATGTTGCACGAAGCACAATTTCACATCATTCTGGGTTCATTTGTGTGAAAACAAGGTCCAATCAGGCTGAAACGTTACAGGAAGGTAGAATATATTGAGTTGTAAGTGATCTGAACGTTTCATGATGATAGCACTTTCCTAAGGGGGTCAAACCATGTCCCAAAGGTCACCGGATCTGGTGTCAATTTAAAGAAGTAGTCCAGTTACACATTTGTGGGCTTATAACTTGGCTTCTGAATGTCCTAGAGAGATCAGGTTTGTTTTAGTGTATTCCAATCAACAGCCCCTACAACCACAAAAAGGAATGGAGTCATTAGCACTTAAGGTTTGTAAAGGGCACCCAGAATTATGTTGCACGAAGCACAATTTCTCATCATTCTGGGTCCATTTGTGTGAAAACAAGGTCCAATCAGGCTGAAACGTTACAGGAAGGTAGAATCTATTGAGTTGTAAGTGATCTGAACGTTTCAAGATGATAGCACTTTCCTAAGGGGGTCAAACCATGTCCCAAATGTCACCGGATCTGGTGTCAATTTAAAGAAGTAGTCCAGTTACATATTTGTGGGCTTATAACTTGGCTTCTGAATGTCCTAGAGAGATCAGGTTTGTTTTATTGTACTCCAACAAACAGCCCCTACAACCACAAAAAGGAATGGAGTCATTAGCACTTATGGTTTGTAAATGGCACCCAGACTTATGTTGCACGAAGCACAATTTCACATCATTCTGGGTCCATTTGTGTGAAAACAAGGTCCAATCAGGCTGAAACGTTACAAGAAGGTAGAATCTATTGAGTTGTAAGTGATCTGAACGTTTCAAGATGATGGCACATTCCTATAGGGGGTCAAACCATGTCCCAAAGGTCACCGGGCCTGGTGTCACTTTAAAGAAGTAGTCCAGTTACACCTTTGTGGGCTTATAACTTGGCTTCTGAATGTCCTAGAGAGGTCAGGTTTGTTTTAGTGTACTCCAATCAACAGCCCCTACAACCACAAAAAGGAATGGAGTCATTAGCACTTATGGTTTGTAAATGGCACCCAGAATTATGTTGCACAAAGCACAATTTCACATCATTCTGGGTCCATTTGTGTGAAAACAAGGTCCAATCAGGCTGAAACGTTACAAGAAGGTAGAATCTATTGAGTTGTAAGTGATCTGAACGTTTCAAGATGATCGCACTTTCCTAAGGGGGTCAAACAATGTCCCAAATGTCACCGGATCTGGTGTCAATTTAAAGAAGTAGTCCACTTACACATTTGTGGGCTTATAACTTGGCTTCTGAATGTCCTAGAGAGATCAGGTTTATTTTAGTGTACTCCAATCAACAGCCCCTACAACCACAAAAAGGAATGGAGTCATTAGCACTTATGGTTTTTAAATGGCACCCAGAATTATGTTGCACGAAGCACAATTTCACATCATTCTGGGTTCATTTGTGTGAAAACAAGGTCCAATCAGGCTGAAACGTTACAACAAGGTAGAATCTATTGAGTTGTAAGTGATCTGAACGTTTCATGTTGATAGCACTTTCCTAAGGGGGTCAAACCATGTCCCAAAGGTCACCGGATCTGGTGTCAATTTAAAGAAGTAGTCCAGTTACACATTTGTGGGCTTATAACTTGGCTTCTGAATGTCCTAGAGAGATCAGGTTTGTTTTAATGTACTCCAATCAACAGCCCCTACAACCACAAAAAGGAATGGAGTCATTAGCACTTATGGTTTGTAAATGGCACCCAGAATTATGTTGCACGAAGTACAATTTCACATCATTCTGGGTTCATTTGTGTGAAAACAAGGTCCAATCAGGCTGAAACGTTACAGGAAGGTAGAATCTATTGAGTTGTAAGTGATCTGAACGTTTCATGATGATAGCACTTTCCTAAGGTGGTCAAACCATGTCCCAAAGGTCACCGGATCTGGTGTCAATTTAAAGTAGTCCAGTTACACATTTGTGGGCTTATAACTTGGCTTCTGAATGTCCTAGAGAGATCAGTTTTTTTTAATGTACTCCAACCAACAGCCCCTACAACCACAACAAGGAATGGAGTCATTAGCACTTATGGTTTGTAAATGGCACCCAGAATTATGTTGCACGAAGCACAATTTCACATCATTCTGGGTTCATTTGTGTGAAAACAATGTCCAATCAGGCTGAAACGTTACAAGAAGGTAGAATCTATTGAGTTGTAAGTGATCTGAACGTTTCATGATGATCGCACATTCCTATAGGGGGTCAAACCATGTCCCAAAGGTCACCGGGCCTGGTGTCACTTTAAAGAAGTAGTCCAGTTACACATTTGTGGGCTTATAACTTGGCTTCTGAATGTCCTAGAGAGATCAGGTTTGTTTTAATGTACTCCAATCAACAGCCCCTACAACCACAAAAAGGAATGGAGTCATTAGCACTTATGGTTTGTAAATGGCACCCAGAATTATGTTGCACGAAGCACAATTTCACATCATTCTGGGTTCATTTGTGTGAAAACAAGGTCCAATCAGGCTGAAACGTTACAGGAAGGTAGAATCTATTGAGTTGTAAGTGATCTGAACGTTTCATGATGATAGCACTTTCCTAAGGGGGTCAAACCATGTCCCAAAGGTCACCGGGCCTGGTGTCACTTTAAAGTAGTCCATTTACACCTTTGTGGGCTTATAACTTGGCTTCTGAATGTCCTAGAGAGATCAGGTTTGTTTTAGTGTACTCCAATCAACAGCCCCTACAACCTCAAAAAGGAATGGAGTCATTAGCACTTATGGTTTTTAAATGGCACCCAGAATTATGTTGCACGAAGCACAATTTCACATCATTCTGGGTTCATTTGTGTGAAAACAAGGTCCAATCAGGCTGAAACGTTACAGGAAGGTAGAATCTATTGAGTTGTAAGTGATCTGAACGTTTCATGATGATAGCACTTTCCTAAGGGGGTCAAACCATGTCCCAAAGGTCACCGGATCTGGTGTCAATTTAAAGAAGTAGTCCAGTTACACATTTGTGGGCTTATAACTTGGCTTCTGAATGTCCTAGAGAGATCAGGTTTGTTTTAGTGTACTCCAATCAACAGCCCCTACAACCCAAAAAGGAATGGAGTCATTAGCACTTATGGTTTTTAAATGGCACCCAGAATTATGTTGCACGAAGCACAATTTCACATCATTCTGGGTTCATTTGTGTGAAAACAAGGTCCAATCAGGCTGAAACGTTACAGGAAGGTAGAATATATTGAGTTGTAAGTGATCTGAACGTTTCATGATGATAGCACTTTCCTAAGGGGGTCAAACCATGTCCCAAAGGTCACCGGATCTGGTGTCAATTTAAAGAAGTAGTCCAGTTACACATTTGTGGGCTTATAACTTGGCTTCTGAATGTCCTAGAGAGATCAGGTTTGTTTTAGTGTATTCCAATCAACAGCCCCTACAACCACAAAAAGGAATGGAGTCATTAGCACTTAAGGTTTGTAAAGGGCACCCAGAATTATGTTGCACGAAGCACAATTTCTCATCATTCTGGGTCCATTTGTGTGAAAACAAGGTCCAATCAGGCTGAAACGTTACAGGAAGGTAGAATCTATTGAGTTGTAAGTGATCTGAACGTTTCAAGATGATAGCACTTTCCTAAGGGGGTCAAACCATGTCCCAAATGTCACCGGATCTGGTGTCAATTTAAAGAAGTAGTCCAGTTACATATTTGTGGGCTTATAACTTGGCTTCTGAATGTCCTAGAGAGATCAGGTTTGTTTTATTGTACTCCAACCAACAGCCCCTACAACCACAAAAAGGAATGGAGTCATTAGCACTTATGGTTTGTAAATGGCACCCAGACTTATGTTGCACGAAGCACAATTTCACATCATTCTGGGTCCATTTGTGTGAAAACAAGGTCCAATCAGGCTGAAACGTTACAAGAAGGTAGAATCTATTGAGTTGTAAGTGATCTGAACGTTTCAAGATGATGGCACATTCCTATAGGGGGTCAAACCATGTCCCAAAGGTCACCGGGCCTGGTGTCACTTTAAAGAAGTAGTCCAGTTACACCTTTGTGGGCTTATAACTTGGCTTCTGAATGTCCTAGAGAGGTCAGGTTTGTTTTAGTGTACTCCAATCAACAGCCCCTACAACCACAAAAAGGAATGGAGTCATTAGCACTTATGGTTTGTAAATGGCACCCAGAATTATGTTGCACAAAGCACAATTTCACATCATTCTGGGTCCATTTGTGTGAAAACAAGGTCCAATCAGGCTGAAACGTTACAAGAAGGTAGAATCTATTGAGTTGTAAGTGATCTGAACGTTTCAAGATGATCGCACTTTCCTAAGGGGGTCAAACAATGTCCCAAATGTCACCGGATCTGGTGTCAATTTAAAGAAGTAGTCCACTTACACATTTGTGGGCTTATAACTTGGCTTCTGAATGTCCTAGAGAGATCAGGTTTATTTTAGTGTACTCCAATCAACAGCCCCTACAACCACAAAAAGGAATGGAGTCATTAGCACTTATGGTTTTTAAATGGCACCCAGAATTATGTTGCACGAAGCACAATTTCACATCATTCTGGGTTCATTTGTGTGAAAACAAGGTACAATCAGGCTGAAACGTTACAACAAGGTAGAATCTATTGAGTTGTAAGTGATCTGAACGTTTCATGTTGATAGCACTTTCCTAAGGGGGTCAAACCATGTCCCAAAGGTCACCGGATCTGGTGTCAATTTAAAGAAGTTGTCAAGTTACACATTTGTGGGCTTATAACTTGGCTTCTGAATGTCGTAGAGAGATCAGGTTTGTTTTAATGTACTCCAACCAACAGCCCCTACAACCACAAAAAGGAATGGAGTCATTTGCACTTATGGTTTGTAAATGGAACCCAGAATTATGTTGCACGAAGCACAATTTCACATCATTCTGGGTTCATTTGTGTGAAAACAAGGTCCAATCAGGCTGAAACATTACAGGAAGGTAGAATCTATTGAGTTGTAAGTGATCTGAACGTTTCATGATGATAGCACTTTCCTAAGGGGGTCAAACCATGTCCCAAAGGTCACCGGATCTGGTGTCAATTTAAAGAAGTAGTCCAGTTACACCTTTGTCGGCTTATAACTTGGCTTCTGAATGTCCTAGAGAGATCAGGTTTGTTTTAATGTACTCCAACCAACAGCCCCTACAACCACAAAAAGGAATGGAGTCATTAGCACTTATGGTTTGTAAATGGCACCCAGAATTATGTTGCACGAAGCACAATTTCACATCATTCTGGGTCCATTTGTGTGAAAACAAGGTCCAATCAGGCTGAAACGTTACAAGAAGGTAGAATCTATTGAGTTGTAAGTGATCTGAACGTTTCATGATGATCGCACATTCCTCTAGGGGGTCAAACCATGTCCCAAATGTCAACGGGCCTGGTGTCACTTTAAAGAAGTAGTCCAGTTACACCTTTGTGGGCTTATAACTTGGCTTCTGAATATCCTAGAGAGGTCAGGTTTGTTTTAGAGTACTCCAGTTAAAAGCCCCCATTACCACTAAAAGGAATGGAGTTATTAGCACTTTTGGTTTTTAAATGGCACCCAGAATTATGTTGCACGAAGCACAATTTCACATCATTCTGGGTTCATTTGAGTGAAAACAAGGTCCAATCAGGCTGAAACTTTACAAGAAGGTAGAATCTATTGAGTTGTAAGTGATCTGAACGTTTCGTGATGATCGCACATTTCTGTAGGGGGTAAAACCATGTCCCAAAGGTCACCGGGCCTGGTGTCACTTTAAAGAAGTAGTCCATTTTACACCTTTCTGGGCTAATAACTTGGCTTCTGAATGTCCTAGAGAGATCAGGTTTGTTTTAGTGTACTCCAATCAACAGCCCCTACAACCTCAAAAAGGAATGGAGTCATTAGCACGTATGGTTTTTAAATGGCACCCAGAATTATGTTGCACGAGGCACAATTTCACATCGTTCTGGGTTCATTTGTGTGAAAACAAGGTCCAATCAGGCTGAAACGTTACAGGAATGTAGAATCTATTGAGTTGTAAGTGATCCGAACGTTTCAAGATGATAGCACTTTCCTACGGGGGTCAAACCATGTCCCAAAGGTCACCGGATCTGGTGTCAATTTAAAGAAGTAGTCCAGTTACATATTTGTGGGCTTATAACTTGGCTTCTGAATGTCCTAGAGAGATCAGGTTTGTTTTATTGTACTCCAGCCAACAGCCCCTACAACCACAAAAAGGAATGGAGTCATTAGCACTTATGGTTTGTAAATGGCACCCAGAATTATGTTGAACGAAGCACAATTTCACATCATTCTGGGTTCATTTGTGTGAAAACAAGGTCCAATCAGGCTGAAACGTTACAAGTAGGTAGAATCTATTGAGTTGTAAGTGATCTGAACGTTTCATGATGATCGCACATTCCTATAGGGGGTCAAACCATGTCCCAAAGGTCACCGGGCCTGGTGTCACTTTAAAGAAGTAGTCCAGTTACACATTTGTGGGCTTATAACTTGGCTTCTGAATGTCCTAGAGAGATCAGGTTTGTTTTAATGTACTCCAATCAACAGCCCCTACAACCACAAAAAGGAATGGAGTCATTAGCACTTATGGTTTGTAAATGGCACCCAGAATTATGTTGCACGAAGCACAATTTCACATCATTCTGGGTTCATTTGTGTGAAAACAAGGTCCAATCAGGCTGAAACGTTACAACAAGGTAGAATCTATTGAGTTGTAAGTGATCTGAACGTTTCATGATGATAGCACTTTCCTAAGGGGGTCAAACCATGTCCCAAAGGTCACCGGATCTGGTGTCAATTTAAAGAAGTAGTCCAGTTACACATTTGTGGGCTTATAACTTGGCTTCTGAATGTCCTAGAGAGATCAGGTTTGTTTTAGTGTACTCCAATCAACAGCCCCTACAACCCAAAAAGGAATGGAGTCATTAGCACTTATGGTTTGTAAATGGCACCCAGAATTATGTTGCACGAAGCACAATTTCACATCATTCTGGGTTCATTTGTGTGAAAACAAGGTCCAATCAGGCTGAAACGTTACAGGAAGGTAGAATCTATTGAGTTGTAAGTGATCTGAACGTTTCATGATGATAGCACTTTCCTAAGGGGGTCAAACCATGTCCCAAAGGTCACCGGATCTGGTGTCAATTTAAAGAAGTAGTCCAGTTACACATTTGTGGGCTTATAACTTGGCTTCTGAATGTCCTAGAGAGATCAGGTTTGTTTTAGTGTACTCCAATCAACAGCCCCTACAACCCAAAAAGGAATGGAGTCATTAGCACTTATGGTTTTTAAATGGCACCCAGAATTATGTTGCACGAAGCACAATTTCACATCATTCTGGGTTCATTTGTGTGAAAACAAGGTCCAATCAGGCTGAAACGTTACAGGAAGGTAGAATATATTGAGTTGTAAGTGATCTGAACGTTTCATGATGATAGCACTTTCCTAAGGGGGTCAAACCATGTCCCAAAGGTCACCGGATCTGGTGTCAATTTAAAGAAGTAGTCCAGTTACACATTTGTGGGCTTATAACTTGGCTTCTGAATGTCCTAGAGAGATCAGGTTTGTTTTAGTGTATTCCAATCAACAGCCCCTACAACCACAAAAAGGAATGGAGTCATTAGCACTTAAGGTTTGTAAAGGGCACCCAGAATTATGTTGCACGAAGCACAATTTCTCATCATTCTGGGTCCATTTGTGTGAAAACAAGGTCCAATCAGGCTGAAACGTTACAGGAAGGTAGAATCTATTGAGTTGTAAGTGATCTGAACGTTTCAAGATGATAGCACTTTCCTAAGGGGGTCAAACCATGTCCCAAATGTCACCGGATCTGGTGTCAATTTAAAGAAGTAGTCCAGTTACATATTTGTGGGCTTATAACTTGGCTTCTGAATGTCCTAGAGAGATCAGGTTTGTTTTATTGTACTCCAACCAACAGCCCCTACAACCACAAAAAGGAATGGAGTCATTAGCACTTATGGTTTGTAAATGGCACCCAGACTTATGTTGCACGAAGCACAATTTCACATCATTCTGGGTCCATTTGTGTGAAAACAAGGTCCAATCAGGCTGAAACGTTACAAGAAGGTAGAATCTATTGAGTTGTAAGTGATCTGAACGTTTCAAGATGATGGCACATTCCTATAGGGGGTCAAACCATGTCCCAAAGGTCACCGGGCCTGGTGTCACTTTAAAGAAGTAGTCCAGTTACACCTTTGTGGGCTTATAACTTGGCTTCTGAATGTCCTAGAGAGGTCAGGTTTGTTTTAGTGTACTCCAATCAACAGCCCCTACAACCACAAAAAGGAATGGAGTCATTAGCACTTATGGTTTGTAAATGGCACCCAGAATTATGTTGCACAAAGCACAATTTCACATCATTCTGGGTCCATTTGTGTGAAAACAAGGTCCAATCAGGCTGAAACGTTACAAGAAGGTAGAATCTATTGAGTTGTAAGTGATCTGAACGTTTCAAGATGATCGCACTTTCCTAAGGGGGTCAAACAATGTCCCAAATGTCACCGGATCTGGTGTCAATTTAAAGAAGTAGTCCACTTACACATTTGTGGGCTTATAACTTGGCTTCTGAATGTCCTAGAGAGATCAGGTTTATTTTAGTGTACTCCAATCAACAGCCCCTACAACCACAAAAAGGAATGGAGTCATTAGCACTTATGGTTTTTAAATGGCACCCAGAATTATGTTGCACGAAGCACAATTTCACATCATTCTGGGTTCATTTGTGTGAAAACAAGGTACAATCAGGCTGAAACGTTACAACAAGGTAGAATCTATTGAGTTGTAAGTGATCTGAACGTTTCATGTTGATAGCACTTTCCTAAGGGGGTCAAACCATGTCCCAAAGGTCACCGGATCTGGTGTCAATTTAAAGAAGTTGTCAAGTTACACATTTGTGGGCTTATAACTTGGCTTCTGAATGTCGTAGAGAGATCAGGTTTGTTTTAATGTACTCCAACCAACAGCCCCTACAACCACAAAAAGGAATGGAGTCATTAGCACTTATGGTTTGTAAATGGAACCCAGAATTATGTTGCACGAAGCACAATTTCACATCATTCTGGGTTCATTTGTGTGAAAACAAGGTCCAATCAGGCTGAAACATTACAGGAAGGTAGAATCTATTGAGTTGTAAGTGATCTGAACGTTTCATGATGATAGCACTTTCCTAAGGGGGTCAAACCATGTCCCAAAGGTCACTGGGCATGGTGTCACTTTAAAGTAGTCCATTTACACCTTTGTGGGCTTATAACTTGGCTTCTGAATGTCCTAGAGAGATCAGGTTTGTTTTAGTGTACTCCAATCAACAGCCCCTACAACCTCAAAAAGGAATGGAGTCATTAGCACTTATGGTTTTTAAATGGCACCCAGAATTATGTTGCACGAAGAACAATTTCACATCATTCTGGGTTCATTTGTGTGAAAACAAGGTCCAATCAGGCTGAAACGTTACAGGAAGGTAGAATATATTGAGTTGTAAGTGATCTGAACGTTTCATGATGATAGCACTTTCCTAAGGGGGTCAAACCATGTCCCAAAGGTCACCAGATCTGGTGTCAATTTAAAGAAGTAGTCCAGTTACACATTTGTGGGCTTATAACTTGGCTTCTGAATGTCCTATAGGGATCAGGTTTGTTTTAGTGTATTCCAATCAACAGCCCCTACAACCACAAAAAGGAATGGAGTCATTAGCACTTAAGGTTTGTAAAGGGCACCCAGAATTATGTTGCACGAAGCACAATTTCTCATCATTCTGGGTCCATTTGTGTGAAAACAAGGTCCAATCAGGCTGAAACGTTACAGGAAGGTAGAATCTATTGAGTTGTAAGTGATCTGAACGTTTCAAGATGATAGCACTTTCCTAAGGGGGTCAAACCATGTCCCAAATGTCACCGGATCTGGTGTCATTTTAAAGAAGTAGTCCAGTTACATATTTGTGGGCTTATAACTTGGCTTCTGAATGTCCTAGAGAGATCAGGTTTGTTTTATTGTACTCCAACCAACAGCCCCTACAACCACAAAAAGGAATGGAGTCATTAGCACTTATGGTTTGTAAATGGCACCCAGACTTATGTTGCACGAAGCACAATTTCACATCATTCTGGGTCCATTTGTGTGAAAACAAGGTCCAATCAGGCTGAAACGTTACAAGAAGGTAGAATCTATTGAGTTGTAAGTGATCTGAACGTTTCAAGATGATGGCACATTCCTATAGGGGGTCAAACCATGTCCCAAAGGTCACCGGGCCTGGTGTCACTTTAAAGAAGTAGTCCAGTTACACCTTTGTGTGCTTATAACTTGGCTTCTGAATGTCCTAGAGAGGTCAGGTTTGTTTTAGTGTACTCCAATCAACAGCCCCTACAACCACAAAAAGGAATGGAGTCATTAGCACTTATGGTTTGTAAATGGCACCCAGAATTATGTTGCACGAAGCACAATTTCACATCATTCTGGGTTCATTTGTGTGAAAACAAGGTCCAATCAGGCTGAAACGTTACAGGAAGGTAGAATCTATTGAGTTGTAAGTGATCTGAACGTTTCATGATGATCGCACTTTCCTAAGGGGGTCAAACAATGTCCCAAATGTCACCGGATCTGGTGTCAATTTAAAGAAGTAGTCCACTTACACATTTGTGGGCTTATAACTTGGCTTCTGAATGTCCTAGAGAGATCAGGTTTATTTTAGTGTACTCCAATCAACAGCCCCTACAACCACAAAAAGGAATGGAGTCATTAGCACTTATGGTTTTTAAATGGCACCCAGAATTATGTTCCACGAAGCACAATTTCACATCATTCTGGGTTCATTTGTGTGAAAACAAGGTCCAATCAGGCTGAAACGTTACTACAAGGTAGAATCTATTGAGTTGTAAGTGATCTGAACGTTTCATGTTGATAGCACTTTCCTAAGGGGGACAAACCATGTCCCAAAGGTCACCGGATCTGGTGTCAATTTAAAGAAGTAGTCCAGTTACACCTTTGTGGGCTTATAACTTGGCTTCTGAATGTCCTAGAGAGGTCAGGTTTGTTTTAGTGTACTCCAATCAACAGCCCCTACAACCACAAAAAGGAATGGAGTCATTAGCACTTATGGTTTGTAAATGGCACCCAGAATTATGTTGCACAAAGCACAATTTCACATCATTCTGGGTCCATTTGTGTGAAAACAAGGTCCAATCAGGCTGAAACGTTACAAGAAGGTAGAATCTATTGAGTTGTAAGTGATCTGAACGTTTCAAGATGATCGCACTTTCCTAAGGGGGTCAAACAATGTCCCAAATGTCACCGGATCTGGTGTCAATTTAAAGAAGTAGTCCACTTACACATTTGTGGGCTTATAACTTGGCTTCTGAATGTCCTAGAGAGATCAGGTTTATTTTAGTGTACTCCAATCAACAGCCCCTACAACCACAAAAAGGAATGGAGTCATTAGCACTTATGGTTTTTAAATGGCACCCAGAATTATGTTCCAAAAAGCACAATTTCACATCATTCTGGGTTCATTTGTGTGAAAACAAGGTCCAATCAGGCTGAAACGTTACAACAAGGTAGAATCTATTGAGTTGTAAGTGATCTGAACGTTTCATGTTGATAGCACTTTCCTAAGGGGGACAAACCATGTCCCAAAGGTCACCGGATCTGGTGTCAATTTAAAGAAGTAGTCCAGTTACATATTTGTGGGCTTATAACTTGGCTTCTGAATGTCCTAGAGAGATCAGGTTTGTTTTATTGTACTCCAGCCAACAGCCCCTACAACCACAAAAAGGAATGGAGTCATTAGCACTTATGGTTTGTAAATGGCACCCAGAATTATGTTGAACGAAGCACAATTTCACATCATTCTGGGTTCATTTGTGTGAAAACAAGGTCCAATGAGGCTGAAACGTTACAGGAAGGTAGAATCTATTGAGTTGTAAGTGATCTGAACGTTTCATGATGATAGCACTTTCCTAACGGGGTCAAACCATGTCCCAAAGGTCACCGGATCTGGTGTCAATTTAAAGAAGTAGTCCAGTTACACATTTGTGGGCTTATAACTTGGCTTCTGAATGTCCTAGAGAGATCAGGAATGTTGTAGTGTATTCCAATCAACAGCCCCTACAACCACAAAAAGGAATGGAGTCATTAGCACTTAAGGTTTGTAAAGGGCACCCAGAATTATGTTGCACGAAGCACAATTTCTCATCATTCTGGGTCCATTTGTGTGAAAACAAGGTCCAATCAGGCTGAAACGTTACAGGAAGGTAGAATCTATTGAGTTGTAAGTGATCCGAACGTTTCAAGATGATAGCACTTTCCTACGGGGGTCAAACCATGTCCCAAAGGTCACCGGATCTGGTGTCAATTTAAAGAAGTAGTCCAGTTACATATTTGTGGGCTTATAACTTGGCTTCTGAATGTCCTAGAGAGATCAGGTTTGTTTTATTGTACTCCAACCAACAGCCCCTACAACCACAAAAAGGAATGGAGTCATTAGCACTTAAGGTTTGTAAATGGCACCCAGAATTATGTTGAACGAAGCACAATTTCACATCATTCTGGGTCCATTTGTGTGAAAACAAGGTCCAATCAGGCTGAAACGTTACAAGAAGGTAGAATCTATTGAGTTGTAAGTGATCTGAACGTTTCAAGATGATGGCACATTCCTATAGGGGGTCAAACCATGTCCCAAAGGTCACCGGGCCTGGTGTCGCTTTAAACAAGTAGTCCAGTTACACCTTTGTGGGCTTATAACTTGGCTTCTGAATGTCCTAGAGAGGTCAGGTTTGTTTTAATGTACTCCAACCAACAGCCCCTACAACCACAAAAAGGAATGGAGTCATTAGCACTTATGGTTTGTAAATTGCACCCAGAATTATGTTGCACGAAGCACAATTTCACATCATTCTGGGTCCATTTGTGTGAAAACAAGGTCCAATCAGGCTGAAACGTTACAAGAAGGTAGAATCTATTGAGTTTTAAGTGATCTGAATGTTTCATGATGATCGCACATTCCTCTAGGTGGTCAAACCATCTCCCAAATGTCACCGGGCCTGGTGTCACTTTAAAGAAGTAGTCCAGTTACACCTTTGTGGGCTTATAACTTGGCTTCTGAATATCCTAGAGAGGTCAGGTTTGTTTTAGAGTTCTCCAGTTAAAAGCCCCCATTACCACTAAAAGGAATGGAGTTATTAGCACTTTTGGTTTTTAAATGGCACCCAGAATTATGTTGCACGAAGCACAATTTCACATCATTCTGGGTTCATTTGAGTGAAAACAAGGTCCAATCAGGCTGAAACTTTACAAGAAGGTAGAATCTATTGAGTTGTAAGTGATCTGAACGTTTCGTGATGATCGCACATTTCTGTAGGGGGTAAAACCATGTCCCAAAGGTCACCGGGCCTGGTGTCACTTTAAAGAAGTAGTCCATTTTACACCTTTCTGGGCTAATAACTTGGCTTCTGAATGTCCTAGAGAGATCAGGTTTGTTTTAGTGTACTCCAATCAACAGCCCCTACAACCTCAAAAAGGAATGGAGTCATTAGCACGTATGGTTTTTAAATGGCACCCAGAATTATGTTGAACGAAGCACAATTTCACATCATTCTGGGTTCATTTGTGTGAAAACAAGGTCCAATGAGGCTGAAACGTTACAGGAAGGTAGAATCTATTGAGTTGTAAGTGATCTGAACGTTTCATGATGATAGCACTTTCCTAAGGGGGTCAAACCATGTCCCAAAGGTCACCGGATCTGGTGTCAATTTAAAGAAGTAGTCCAGTTACACATTTGTGGGCTTATAACTTGGCTTCTGAATGTCCTAGAGAGATCAGGAATGTAGTAGTGTATTCCAATCAACAGCCCCTACAACCACAAAAAGGAATGGAGTCATTAGCACTTAAGGTTTGTAAAGGGCACCCAGAATTATGTTGCACGAAGCACAATTTCTCATCATTCTGGGTCCATTTGTGTGAAAACAAGGTCCAATCAGGCTGAAACGTTACAGGAAGGTAGAATCTATTGAGTTGTAAGTGATCCGAACGTTTCAAGATGATAGCACTTTCCTACGGGGGTCAAACCATGTCCCAAAGGTCACCGGATCTGGTGTCAATTTAAAGAAGTAGTCCAGTTACATATTTGTGGGCTTATAACTTGGCTTCTGAATGTCCTAGAGAGATCAGGTTTGTTTTATTGTACTCCAACCAACAGCCCCTACAACCACAAAAAGGAATGGAGTCATTAGCACTTAAGGTTTGTAAATGGCACCCAGAATTATGTTGCACGAAGCACAATTTCACATCATTCTGGGTCCATTTGTGTGAAAACAAGGTCCAATCAGGCTGAAACGTTACAAGAAGGTAGAATCTATTGAGTTGTAAGTGATCTGAACGTTTCAAGATGATGGCACATTCCTATAGGGGGTCAAACCATGTCCCAAAGGTCACCGGGCCTGGTGTCACTTTAAAGAAGTAGTCCAGTTACACCTTTGTGGGCTTATAACTTGGCTTCTGAATATCCTAGAGAGGTCAGGTTTGTTTTAGAGTACTCCAGTTAAAAGCCCCCATTACCACTAAAAGGAATGGAGTTATTAGCACTTTTGGTTTTTAAATGGCACCCAGAATTATGTTGCACGAAGCACAATTTCACATCATTCTGGGTTCATTTGAGTGAAAACAAGGTCCAATCAGGCTGAAACTTTACAAGAAGGTAGAATCTATTGAGTTGTAAGTGATCTGAACGTTTCAAGATGATGGCACATTCCTATAGGGGGTCAAACCATGTCCCAAAGGTCACCGGGCCTGGTGTCACTTTAAAGAAGTAGTCCAGTTACACCTTTGTGGGCTTATAACTTGGCTTCTGAATGTCCTAGAGAGGTCAGGTTTGTTTTAATGTACTCCAATCAACAGCCCCTACAACCACAAAAAGGAATGGAGTCATTAGCACTTATGGTTTGTAAATGGCACCCAGAATTATGTTGCACGAAGCACAATTTCACATCATTCTGGGTCCATTTGTGTGAAAACAAGGTCCAATCAGGCTGAAACGTTACAAGAAGGTAGAATCTATTGAGTTGTAAGTGATCTGAACATTTCAAGATGATCGCACTTTCCTAAGGGGGTCAAACAATGTCCCAAATGTCACCGGATCTGGTGTCAATTTAAAGAAGTAGTCCACTTACACATTTGTGGGCTTATAACTTGGCTTCTGAATGTCCTAGAGAGATCAGGTTTATTTTAGTGTACTCCAATCAACAGCCCCTACAACCACAAAAAGGAATGGAGTCATTAGCACTTATGGGTTTTAAATGGCACCCAGAATTATGTTGCACGAAGCACAATTTCACATCATTCTGGGTTCATTTGTGTGAAAACAAGGTCCAATCAGGCTGAAACGTTACAAGAAGGTAGAATCTATTGAGTTGTAAGTGATCTGAACGTTTCATGATGATCGCACATTCCTATAGGGGGTAAAACCATGTCCCAAAGGTCACCGGGCCTGGTGTCACTTTAAAGAAGTAGTCCAGATACACATTTGTGGGCTTATAACTTGGCTTCTGAATGTCCTAGAGAGATCAGGTTTGTTTTAGAGTACTCCAATTAACAGCCCCTATTACCACTAAAAGGAAAGGAGTCATTAGCACTTATGGTTTTTAAATGGCACCCAGAATTATGTTGCACGAAGCACAATTTCACATCATTCTGGGTTCATTTGTGTGAAAACAAGGTCCAATCAGGCTGAAACGTTACAACAAGGTAGAATCTATTGAGTTGTAAGTGATCTGAACGTTTCATGATGATAGCACTTTCCTAAGGGGGTCAAACTATGTCCCAAAGGTCACCGGATCTGGTGTCAATTTAAAGAAGTAGTCCAGTTACACATTTGTGGGCTTATAACTTGGCTTCTGAATGTCCTAGAGAGATCAGGTTTGTTTTAGTGTACTCCAATCAACAGCCCCTACAACCTCAAAAAGGAATGGAGTCATTAGCACTTATGGTTTTTAAATGGCACCCAGAATTATGTTGCACGAAGCACAATTTCACATCATTCTGGGTTCATTTGTGTGAAAACAAGGTCCAATCAGGCTGAAACGTTACAAGAAGGTAGAATCTATTGAGTTGTAAGTGATCTGAACGTTTCAAGATGATCACACATTCCTATAGGGGGTAAAACCATGTCCCAAAGGTCACCGGGCCTGGTGTCACTTTAAAGAAGTAGTCCAGTTACACCTTTGTGGGCTTATAACTTGGCTTCTGAATGTCCTAGAGAGGTTAGGTTTGTTTTAGTATACTCCAATCAACAGCCCCTACAACCACAAAAAAGAATGGAGTCATTAGCACTTATGGTTTTTAAATGGCATCCAGAATTATGTTGCACGAAGCACAATTTCACATCATTCTGGGTTCATTTGTGTGAAAACAAGGTCCAATCAGGCTGAAATGTTACAGGAAGGTAGAATCTATTGAGTTGTAAGTGATCTGAACGTTTCATGATGATAGCACTGTCCTATAGGGGGTCAAACCATGTCCCAAAGGTCACCGGGCCTGGTGTCACTTTAAAGAAGCAGTCCAGTTACACATTTGTGGGCTTATAACTTGGCTTCTGAATGTCCTAGAGAGATCAGGTTTGTTTTAGTGTACTCCAATCAACAGCCCCTACAGCCTCAAAAAGGAATGGAGTCATTAGCACTTATGGTTTTTAAATGGCACCCAGAATTATGTTGCACGAAGCACAATTTCACATCATTCTGGGTTCATTTGTGTGAAAACAAGGTCCAATCAGGCTGAAACGTTACAGGAAGGTAGAATCTATTGAGTTGTAAGTGATCTGAACGTTTCATGATGATAGCACTTTCCTAAGGGGGTCAAACCATGTCCCAAAGGTCACCGGATCTGGTGTCAATTTAAAGAAGTAGTCCAGTTACACATTTGTGGGCTTATAACTTGGCTTCTGAATGTCCTAGAGAGATCAGGTATGTTTTAGTGTATTCCAATCAACAGCCCCTACAACCACAAAAATGAATGGAGTCATTAGCACTTAAGGTTTGTAAAGGGCACCCAGAATTATGTTGCACGAAGCACAATTTCTCATCATTCTGGGTCCATTTGTGTGAAAACAAGGTCCAATCAGGCTGAAACGTTACAGGAAAGTAGAATCTATTGAGTTGTAAGTGATCCGAACGTTTCAAGATGATAGCATTTTCCTAAGGGGGTCAAACCATGTCCCAAAGGTCACCGGATCTGGTGTCAATTTAAAGAAGTAGTCCAGTTACATATTTGTGGGCTTATAACTTGGCTTCTGAATGTCCTAGAGAGATCAGGTTTGATTAATTGTACTCCAACCAACAGCCCCTACAACCACAAAAAGGAATGGAGTCATTAGCACTTATGGTTTGTAAATGGCACCCAGAATTATGTTGAACGAAGCACAATTTCACATCATTCTGGGTCCATTTGTGTGAAAACAAGGTCCAATCAGGCTGAAACGTTACAAGAAGGTAGAATCTATTGAGTTGTAAGTGATCTGAACGTTTCAAGATGATGGCACATTCCTATAGGGGGTCAAACCATGTCCCAAAGGTCACCGGGCCTGGTGTCACTTTAAAGAAGTAGTCCAGTTACACCTTTGTGGGCTTATAACTTGGCTTCTGAATATCCTAGAGAGGTCAGGTTTGTTTTAGAGTACTCCAGTTAAAAGCCCCCATTACCACTAAAAGGAATGGAGTTATTAGCACTTTTGGTTTTTAAATGGCACCCAGAATTATGTTGCACGAAGCACAATTTCACATCATTCTGGGTTCATTTGAGTGAAAACAAGGTCCAATCAGGCTGAAACTTTACAAGAAGGTAGAATCTATTGAGTTGTAAGTGATCTGAACGTTTCGTGATGATCGCACATTTCTGTAGGGGGTAAAACCATGTCCCAAAGGTCACCGGGCCTGGTGTCACTTTAAAGAAGTAGTCCATTTTACACCTTTCTGGGCTAATAACTTGGCTTCTGAATGTCCTAGAGAGATCAGGTTTGTTTTAGTGTACTCCAATCAACAGCCCCTACAACCTCAAAAAGGAATGGAGTCATTAGCACGTATGGTTTTTAAATGGCACCCAGAATTATGTTGCACGAAGCACAATTTCACATCATTCTGGGTTCATTTGTGTGAAAACAAGGTCCAATCAGGCTGAAACGTTACAGGAATGTAGAATCTATTGAGTTGTAAGTGATCCGAACGTTTCAAGATGATAGCACTTTCCTACGGGGGTCAAACCATGTCCCAAAGGTCACCGGATCTGGTGTCAATTTAAAGAAGTAGTCCAGTTACATATTTGTGGGCTTATAACTTGGCTTCTGAATGTCCTAGAGAGATCAGGTTTGTTTTATTGTACTCCAGCCAACAGCCCCTACAACCACAAAAAGGAATGGAGTCATTAGCACTTATGGTTTGTAAATGGCACCCAGAATTATGTTGAACGAAGCACAATTTCACATCATTCTGGGTTCATTTGTGTGAAAACAAGGTCCAATGAGGCTGAAACGTTACAGGAAGGTAGAATCTATTGAGTTGTAAGTGATCTGAACGTTTCATGATGATAGCACTTTCCTAAGGGGGTCAAACCATGTCCCAAAGGTCACCGGATCTGGTGTCAATTTAAAGAAGTAGTCCAGTTACACATTTGTGGGCTTATAACTTGGCTTCTGAATGTCCTAGAGAGATCAGGAATGTTGTAGTGTATTCCAATCAACAGCCCCTACAACCACAAAAAGGAATGGAGTCATTAGCACTTAAGGTTTGTAAAGGGCACCCAGAATTATGTTGCACGAAGCACAATTTCTCATCATTCTGGGTCCATTTGTGTGAAAACAAGGTCCAATCAGGCTGAAACGTTACAGGAAGGTAGAATCTATTGAGTTGTAAGTGATCCGAACGTTTCAAGATGATAGCACTTTCCTACGGGGGTCAAACCATGTCCCAAAGGTCACCGGATCTGGTGTCAATTTAAAGAAGTAGTCCCAGTTACATATTTGTGGGCTTATAACTTGGCTTCTGAATGTCCTAGAGAGATCAGGTTTGTTTTATTGTACTCCAACCAACAGCCCCTACAACCACAAAAAGGAATGGAGTCATTAGCACTTAAGGTTTGTAAATGGCACCCAGAATTATGTTGAACGAAGCACAATTTCACATCATTCTGGGTCCATTTGTGTGAAAACAAGGTCCAATCAGGCTGAAACGTTACAAGAAGGTAGAATCTATTGAGTTGTAAGTGATCTGAACGTTTCAAGATGATGGCACATTCCTATAGGGGGTCAAACCATGTCCCAAAGGTCACCGGGCCTGGTGTCACTTTAAAGAAGTAGTCCAGTTACACCTTTGTGGGCTTATAACTTGGCTTCTGAATGTCCTAGAGAGGTCAGGTTTGTTTTAATGTACTCCAATCAACAGCCCCTACAACCACAAAAAGGAATGGAGTCATTAGCACTTATGGTTTGTAAATGGCACCCAGAATTATGTTGCACGAAGCACAATTTCACATCATTCTGGGTCCATTTGTGTGAAAACAAGGTCCAATCAGGCTGAAACGTTACAAGAAGGTAGAATCTATTGAGTTGTAAGTGATCTGAACGTTTCAGGATGATCGCACTTTCCTAAGGGGGTCAAGCAATGTCCCAAATGTCACCGGATCTGGTGTCAATTTAAAGAAGTAGTCCACTTACACATTTGTGGGCTTATAACTTGGCTTCTGAATGTCCTAGAGAGATCAGGTTTATTTTAGTGTACTCCAATCAACAGCCCCTACAACCACAAAAAGGAATGGAGTCATTAGCACTTATGGGTTTTAAATGGCACCCAGAATTATGTTGCACGAAGCACAATTTCACATCATTCTGGGTTCATTTGTGTGAAAACAAGGTCCAATCAGGCTGAAACGTTACAAGAAGGTAGAATCTATTGAGTTGTAAGTGATCTGAACGTTTCATGATGATCGCACATTCCTATAGGGGGTAAAACCATGTCCCAAAGGTCACCGGGCCTGGTGTCACTTTAAAGAAGTAGTCCAGATACACATTTGTGGGCTTATAACTTGGCTTCTGAATGTCCTAGAGAGATCAGGTTTGTTTTAGAGTACTCCAATTAACAGCCCCTATTACCACTAAAAGGAAAGGAGTCATTAGCACTTATGGTTTTTAAATGGCACCCAGAATTATGTTGCACGAAGCACAATTTCACATCATTCTGGGTTCATTTGTGTGAAAACAAGGTCCAATCAGGCTGAAACGTTACAACAAGGTAGAATCTATTGAGTTGTAAGTGATCTGAACGTTTCATGATGATAGCACTTTCCTAAGGGGGTCAAACTATGTCCCAAAGGTCACCGGATCTGGTGTCACTTTAAAGAAGTAGTCCAGTTACATATTTGTGGGCTTATAACTTGGCTTCTGAATGTCCTAGAGAGATCAGGTTTGATTAATTGTACTCCAACCAACAGCCCCTACAACCACAAAAAGGAATGGAGTCATTAGCACTTATGGTTTGTAAATGGCACCCAGAATTATGTTGAACGAAGCACAATTTCACATCATTCTGGGTCCATTTGTGTGAAAACAAGGTCCAATCAGGCTGAAACGTTACAAGAAGGTAGAATCTATTGAGTTGTAAGTGATCTGAACGTTTCAAGATGATGGCACATTCCTATAGGGGGTCAAACCATGTCCCAAAGGTCACCGGGCCTGGTGTCACTTTAAAGAAGTAGTCCAGTTACACCTTTGTGGGCTTATAACTTGGCTTCTGAATATCCTAGAGAGGTCAGGTTTGTTTTAGAGTACTCCAGTTAAAAGCCCCCATTACCACTAAAAGGAATGGAGTTATTAGCACTTTTGGTTTTTAAATGGCACCCAGAATTATGTTGCACGAAGCACAATTTCACATCATTCTGGGTTCATTTGAGTGAAAACAAGGTCCAATCAGGCTGAAACTTTACAAGAAGGTAGAATCTATTGAGTTGTAAGTGATCTGAACGTTTCGTGATGATCGCACATTTCTGTAGGGGGTAAAACCATGTCCCAAAGGTCACCGGGCCTGGTGTCACTTTAAAGAAGTAGTCCATTTTACACCTTTCTGGGCTAATAACTTGGCTTCTGAATGTCCTAGAGAGATCAGGTTTGTTTTAGTGTACTCCAATCAACAGCCCCTACAACCTCAAAAAGGAATGGAGTCATTAGCACGTATGGTTTTTAAATGGCACCCAGAATTATGTTGCACGAAGCACAATTTCACATCATTCTGGGTTCATTTGTGTGAAAACAAGGTCCAATCAGGCTGAAACGTTACAGGAATGTAGAATCTATTGAGTTGTAAGTGATCCGAACGTTTCAAGATGATAGCACTTTCCTACGGGGGTCAAACCATGTCCCAAAGGTCACCGGATCTGGTGTCAATTTAAAGAAGTAGTCCAGTTACATATTTGTGGGCTTATAACTTGGCTTCTGAATGTCCTAGAGAGATCAGGTTTGTTTTATTGTACTCCAGCCAACAGCCCCTACAACCACAAAAAGGAATGGAGTCATTAGCACTTATGGTTTGTAAATGGCACCCAGAATTATGTTGAACGAAGCACAATTTCACATCATTCTGGGTTCATTTGTGTGAAAACAAGGTCCAATGAGGCTGAAACGTTACAGGAAGGTAGAATCTATTGAGTTGTAAGTGATCTGAACGTTTCATGATGATAGCACTTTCCTAAGGGGGTCAAGCCATGTCCCAAAGGTCACCGGATCTGGTGTCAATTTAAAGAAGTAGTCCAGTTACACATTTGTGGGCTTATAACTTGGCTTCTGAATGTCCTAGAGAGATCAGGAATGTTGTAGTGTATTCCAATCAACAGCCCCTACAACCACAAAAAGGAATGGAGTCATTAGCACTTAAGGTTTGTAAAGGGCACCCAGAATTATGTTGCACGAAGCACAATTTCTCATCATTCTGGGTCCATTTGTGTGAAAACAAGGTCCAATCAGGCTGAAACGTTACAGGAAGGTAGAATCTATTGAGTTGTAAGTGATCCGAACGTTTCAAGATGATAGCACTTTCCTACGGGGGTCAAACCATGTCCCAAAGGTCACCGGATCTGGTGTCAATTTAAAGAAGTAGTCCAGTTACATATTTGTGGGCTTATAACTTGGCTTCTGAATGTCCTAGAGAGATCAGGTTTGTTTTATTGTACTCCAACCAACAGCCCCTACAACCACAAAAAGGAATGGAGTCATTAGCACTTAAGGTTTGTAAATGGCACCCAGAATTATGTTGAACGAAGCACAATTTCACATCATTCTGGGTCCATTTGTGTGAAAACAAGGTCCAATCAGGCTGAAACGTTACAAGAAGGTAGAATCTATTGAGTTGTAAGTGATCTGAACGTTTCAAGATGATGGCACATTCCTATAGGGGGTCAAACCATGTCCCAAAGGTCACCGGGCCTGGTGTCACTTTAAAGAAGTAGTCCAGTTACACCTTTGTGGGCTTATAACTTGGCTTCTGAATGTCCTAGAGAGGTCAGGTTTGTTTTAATGTACTCCAATCAACAGCCCCTACAACCACAAAAAGGAATGGAGTCATTAGGACTTATGGTTTGTAAATGGCACCCAGAATTATGTTGCACGAAGCACAATTTCACATCATTCTGGGTCCATTTGTGTGAAAACAAGGTCCAATCAGGCTGAAACGTTACAAGAAGGTAGAATCTATTGAGTTGTAAGTGATCTGAACGTTTCAAGATGATCGCACTTTCCTAAGGGGGTCAAGCAATGTCCCAAATGTCACCGGATCTGGTGTCAATTTAAAGAAGTAGTCCACTTACACATTTGTGGGCTTATAACTTGGCTTCTGAATGTCCTAGAGAGATCAGGTTTATTTTAGTGTACTCCAATCAACAGCCCCTACAACCACAAAAAGGAATGGAGTCATTAGCACTTATGGGTTTTAAATGGCACCCAGAATTATGTTGCACGAAGCACAATTTCACATCATTCTGGGTTCATTTGTGTGAAAACAAGGTCCAATCAGGCTGAAACGTTACAAGAAGGTAGAATCTATTGAGTTGTAAGTGATCTGAACGTTTCATGATGATCGCACATTCCTATAGGGGGTAAAACCATGTCCCAAAGGTCACCGGGCCTGGTGTCACTTTAAAGAAGTAGTCCAGATACACATTTGTGGGCTTATAACTTGGCTTCTGAATGTCCTAGAGAGATCAGGTTTGTTTTAGAGTACTCCAATTAACAGCCCCTATTACCACTAAAAGGAAAGGAGTCATTAGCACTTATGGTTTTTAAATGGCACCCAGAATTATGTTGCACGAAGCACAATTTCACATCATTCTGGGTTCATTTGTGTGAAAACAAGGTCCAATCAGGCTGAAACGTTACAACAAGGTAGAATCTATTGAGTTGTAAGTGATCTGAACGTTTCATGATGATAGCACTTTCCTAAGGGGGTCAAACTATGTCCCAAAGGTCACCGGATCTGGTGTCAATTTAAAGAAGTAGTCCAGTTACACATTTGTGGGCTTATAACTTGGCTTCTGAATGTCCTAGAGAGATCAGGTTTGTTTTAGTGTACTCCAATCAACAGCCCCTACAACCTCAAAAAGGATTGGAGTCATTAGCACTTATGGTTTTTAAATGGCACCCAGAATTATGTTGCACGAAGCACAATTTCACATCATTCTGGGTTCATTTGTGTGAAAACAAGGTCCAATCAGGCTGAAACGTTACAAGAAGGTAGAATCTATTGAGTTGTAAGTGATCTGAACGTTTCAAGATGATCACACATTCCTATAGGGGGTAAAACCATGTCCCAAAGGTCACCGGGCCTGGTGTCACTTTAAAGAAGTAGTCCAGTTACAACTTTGTGGGCTTATAACTTGGCTTCTGAATGTCCTAGAGAGGTTAGGTTTGTTTTAGTATACTCCAATCAACAGCCCCTACAACCACAAAAAGGAATGGAGTCATTAGCACTTATGGTTTTTAAATGGCATCCAGAATTATGTTGCACGAAGCACAATTTCACATCATTCTGGGTTCATTTGTGTGAAAACAAGGTCCAATCAGGCTGAAATGTTACAGGAAGGTAGAATCTATTGAGTTGTAAGTGATCTGAACGTTTCATGATGATAGCACTGTCCTATAGGGGGTCAAACCATGTCCCAAAGGTCACCGGGCCTGGTGTCACTTTAAAGAAGCAGTCCAGTTACACATTTGTGGGCTTATAACTTGGCTTCTGAATGTCCTAGAGAGATCAGGTTTGTTTTAGTGTACTCCAATCAACAGCCCCTACAGCCTCAAAAAGGAATGGAGTCATTAGCACTTATGGTTTTTAAATGGCACCCAGAATTATGTTGCACGAAGCACAATTTCACATCATTCTGGGTTCATTTGTGTGAAAACAAGGTCCAATCAGGCTGAAACGTTACAGGAAGGTAGAATCTATTGAGTTGTAAGTGATCTGAACGTTTCATGATGATAGCACTTTCCTAAGGGGGTCAAACCATGTCCCAAAGGTCACCGGATCTGGTGTCAATTTAAAGAAGTAGTCCAGTTACACATTTGTGGGCTTATAACTTGGCTTCTGAATGTCCTAGAGAGATCAGGTATGTTTTAGTGTATTCCAATCAACAGCCCCTACAACCACAAAAATGAATGGAGTCATTAGCACTTAAGGTTTGTAAAGGGCACCCAGAATTATGTTGCACGAAGCACAATTTCTCATCATTCTGGGTCCATTTGTGTGAAAACAAGGTCCAATCAGGCTGAAACGTTACAGGAAAGTAGAATCTATTGAGTTGTAAGTGATCCGAACGTTTCAAGATGATAGCATTTTCCTAAGGGGGTCAAACCATTCCCAAAGGTCACCGGATCTGGTGTCAATTTAAAGAAGTAGTCCAGTTACATATTTGTGGGCTTATAACTTGGCTTCTGAATGTCCTAGAGAGATCAGGTTTGATTAATTGTACTCCAACCAACAGCCCCTACAACAACAAAAAGGAATGGAGTCATTAGCACTTATGGTTTGTAAATGGCACCCAGAATTATGTTGAACGAAGCACAATTTCACATCATTCTGGGTCCATTTGTGTGAAAACAAGGTCCAATCAGGCTGAAACGTTACAAGAAGGTAGAATCTATTGAGTTGTAAGTGATCTGAACGTTTCAAGATGATGGCACATTCCTATAGGGGGTCAAACCATGTCCCAAAGGTCACCGGGCCTGGTGTCACTTTAAAGAAGTAGTCCAGTTACACCTTTGTGGGCTTATAACTTGGCTTCTGAATGTCCTAGAGAGATCAGGTTTGTTTTAGAGTACTCCAATTAACAGCCCCCATTACCACTAAAAGGAATGGAGTCATTAGCACTTATGGTTTTTAAATGGCACCCAGAATTATGTTGCACGAAGCACAATTTCACATCATTCTGGGTTCATTTGTGTGAAAACAAGGTCCAATCAGGCTGAAACGTTACAACAAGGTAGAATCTATTGAGTTGTAAGTGATCTGAACGTTTCATGATGATAGCACTTTCCTAAGGGGGTCAAACTATGTCCCAAAGGTCACCGGATCTGGTGTCAATTTAAAGAAGTAGTCCAGTTACACATTTGTGGGCTTATAACTTGGCTTCTGAATGTCCTAGAGAGATCAGGTTTGTTTTAGTGTACTCCAATCAACAGCCCCTACAACCTCAAAAAGGAATGGAGTCATTAGCACTTATGGTTTTTAAATGGCATCCAGAATTATGTTGCACGAAGCACAATTTCACATCATTCTGGGTTCATTTGTGTGAAAACAAGGTCCAATCAGGCTGAAATGTTACAGGAAGGTAGAATCTATTGAGTTGTAAGTGATCTGAACGTTTCATGATGATAGCACTGTCCTATAGGGGGTCAAACCATGTCCCAAAGGTCACCGGGCCTGGTGTCACTTTAAAGAAGCAGTCCAGTTACACATTTGTGGGCTTATAACTTGGCTTCTGAATGTCCTAGAGAGATCAGGTTTGTTTTAGTGTACTCCAACCAACAGCCCCTACAACCACAAAAAGGAATGGAGTCATTAGCAGTTATGGTTTGTAAATGGCACCCAGAATTATGCTGCACTAAGCACAATTTCACATCATTCTGGGTTCATTTGTGTGAAAACAAGGTCCAATCAGGCTGAAACGTTACAAGAAGGTAGAATCTCTTGAGTTGTAAGTGATCTGAACGTTTCATGATGATCGCACATTCCTATCGGGGGTCAAACCATGTCCCAAAGGTCACCGGGCCTGGTGTCACTTTAAAGAAGTAGTCCATTTACACCTTTGTGGGCTTATAACTTGGCTTCTGAATGTCCTAGAGAGATCAGGTTTGTTTTCGTGTACTCCAATCAACAGCCCCTACAGCCTCAAAAAGGAATGGAGTCATTAGCACTTATGGTTTTTAAATGGCACCCAGAATTATGTTGCACGAAGCACAATTTCACATCATTCTGGGTTCATTTGTGTGAAAACAAGGTCCAATCAGGCTGAAACGTTACAGGAAGGTAGAATCTATTGAGTTGTAAGTGATCTGAACGTTTCATGATGATAGCACTTTCCTAAGGGGGTCAAAACATGTCCCAAAGGTCACCGGGCCTGGTGTCACTTTAAAGAAGTAGTCCATTTACACCTTTGTGGGCTTATAACTTGGCTTCTGAATGTCCTAGAGAGATCAGGTTTGTTTTAGTGTACTCCAATCAACAGCCCCTACAACCCAAAAAGGAATGGAGTCATTAGCACTTATGGTTTTTAAATGGCACCCAGAATTATGTTGAACGAAGCACAATTTCACATCATTCTGGGTTCATTTGTGTGAAAACAAGGTCCAATCAGGCTGAAACGTTATAGGAAGGTAGAATCTATTGAGTTGTAAGTGATCTGAACGTTTCATGATGATAGCACTTTCCTAAGGGGGTGAAACCATGTCCCAAAGGTCACCGGATCTGGTGTCAATTTAAAGAAGTAGTCCAGTTACACATTTGTGGGCTTATAACTTGGCTTCTGAATGTCCTAGAGAGATCAGGTTTGTTTTAGTGTATTCCAATCAACAGCCCCTACAACCACTAAAAGGAATGGAGTCATTAGCACTTAAGGTTTGTAAAGGGCACCCAGAATTATGTTGCACGAAGCACAATTTCACATCATTCTGGGTCCATTTGTGTGAAAACAAGGTCCAATCAGGCTGAAACGTTACAAGAAGGTAGAATCTATTGAGTTGTAAGTGATCTGAACGTTTCAAGATGATGGCACATTCCTATAGGGGGTCAAACCATGTCCCAAAGGTCACCGGGCCTGGTGTCACTTTAAAGAAGTAGTCCAGTTACACCTTTGTGGGCTTATAACTTGGCTTCTGAATGTCCTAGAGAGGTCAGGTTTGTTTTAGTGCACTCCAATCAACAGCCCCTACAACCACAAAAAGGAGTGGAGTCATTAGCACTTATGGTTTGTAAATGGCACCCAGAATTATGTTGCACGAAGCACAATTTCACATCATTCTGGGTCCATTTGTGTGAAAACAAGGACCAATCAGGCTGAAACGTTAGAAGAAGGTAGAATCTATTGAGTTGTAAGTGATCTGAACGTTTCAAGATGATCGCACTTTCCTAAGGGGGTCAAACAATGTCCCAAATGTCACCGGATCTGGTGTCAATTTAAAGAAGTAGTCCAGTTACACATTTGTAGGCTTATAACTTGGCTTCTGAATGTCCTAGAGAGATCAGGTTTGTTTTAATGTACTCCAATCAACAGCCCCTACAGCCTCAAAAAGGAATGGAGTCATTAGCACTTATGGTTTTTAAATGGCACCCAGAATTATGTTGCACGAAGCACAATTTCACATCATTCTGGGTTCATTTGTGTGACAACAAGGTCCAATCAGGCTGAAACGTTACAGGAAGGTAGAATCTATTGAGTTGTAAGTGATCTGAACGTTTCATGATGATAGCACTTTCCTAAGGGGGTCAAACCATGTCCCAAAGGTCACCGGATCTGGTGTCAATTTAAAGATGTAGTCCAGTTACACATTTGTGGGCTTATAACTTGGCTTCTGAATGTCCTAGAGAGATCAGGTTTGTTTTAGTGTACTCCAATCAACAGCCCCTACAACCACAAAAAGGAATGGAGTCATTAGCACTAATGGTTTTTAAATGGCACCCAGAATTATGTTGCACGAAGCACAATTTCACATCATTCTGGGTTCATTTGTGTGAAAACAAGGTCCAATCAGGCTGAAACGTTACAAGAAGGTAGACTCTATTGAGTTGTAAGTGATCTGAACGTTTCAAGATGATGGCACATTCCTATAGGGGGTCAAACCATGTCCCAAAGGTCACCGGGCCTGGTGTCACTTTAAAGAAGTAGT